>NC_088259.1:16081879-16403754 GCF_036013445.1 Caloenas nicobarica
GTAAACTTCATTTCCTTGAAGATGTTTGTACCATACGCTGTTTTACTGGCTTTCTTGAGATGCATTTTAAGTTTAAAGTGTGAGTGGGAATTACTAGATTTCTTTAGTATCAATAAACCCTGTTCATTCAAAATGATGAACCGTATGTTACAACAGGTACCAGCTCCATAATATAAGTGGGTTTCCCTCCTGTGTTCTGTTTCTTCCCTACAAATTATGGTATAATACAAAATCCCAGCAAGCTCTAATCTATGGCATAAGAATGTTGGCCATCAATAAGAACACAGGCAATGGAACTAAAGATTCATTCTCCCAAAACATACTTATGACACCATTACCAAAACCTTTTTACTATTTCTAACATAATGAGATTCAAGTTTACAGAGGATATACAATTAACGGGATTGCACAAACCATGTTCATGCCTCTGCCTGCAGAGAAAGGCCAAACATGAGCTCTGCTCCAACAAAAGAAGCAGCAAATAGTCACATTTTCAGTTGTTATGTTTTTCAGCATACTGCCCAAATCTGTATTTAGGAACTTTAAGTAGCTGTAACCACTTAACTACTATTCCCAGAAAGAAGTTACAAGTATCCTTTCTTAACCTCATTTCAGGAAAGACTTTTGGACTGAGATTTGAAGAAACACACCGGATCACAAATTTGCATGAACAGTTTGTTTCAGCTGGGATGTGTTGAACATGGCTGCTGCTGGTATAATCACAGATGCTCACTTCGCTGTACTTATTCAAATTCGGAAAAGAAAATTTTAGCGATGGTGAAAAGCATACTGAATCCATTGAATGGTGCAACATACAGGTTGCCAAGTTACTGCAATGCACACAAAAACCTGCTGAGAACAAACAGTACTGCTGAAAACAGATGTTAGATAAAGCAGAATTAGGATACTCCTCTTTTCTCACGACTGTCTAATACGTGTCTAGGAAACCAATCTAAGCTACGCTAGTTTAATATTAAAGCTTAGAGCTTTCTAAAGCTGAGATGATCAGCTCACGATCTATGGACCAAACACAGTTTTGGGGATAAGTCAAATGCGGGTGCCATTTCCCCGGTCCCCACAAACACGAGCCTACACATCTGTTCACCTGACGATACGGCTGCCAGGTCACACAAGCGCTGAACGGGCCACGGGACAAAAGCACAAGCACGTTGGTCGATGAAATGACGGGGACAGAACAGACTGTCCGGGCTCCACGTGGCTCCAGGACAGCAGGGTTGTGCACCTCTGCTCTGCACCAAGGTTTAACAGAACTTGCACTTAAAGCTGAATGTTTACACAACTACTTCCACAGTAGTAAACTGTTCTAAGAAAAAAAAAAAAAAGAGAGAAAAATCGATACTTTTTTGGAAAGAGAAACTTAACCCTTAAATGCTGACAGCAGAGATGTAACATTTACTGAACTGACATTTCAGAGAAGTTAAGCTACTTAGATTTGAGGTAGGTTTCTAAGTGCTTTGCTTTACTAGCTGCCCTCTCTAGTCACAGTGGATATTGATACTGCATTTTACTTATCATAAGCACAATTTCTAGCGTGTATAAGCCTTTACTTCTCACACAGGAAAGGTAAATAAAAGTATGTCTTCAGAAAAGACAATGTGTAAGAAAATCTACCTACGGCCAACAAGCCCGAGAACTTCCTGTGGAAAGGATACAACCCCTCCCTTAACCCCAAACCAGCCAGACCTTAAATGCTAAAATTTATTCTATATTTTTTTATTTCTCCAAGCTGCAAAGCAATACTTTATGATGCTGACAGAACCAATCCTGTGCTACCAGAGACTGTTCTAACTGTCGTTGCAGTGAGGGAGAGCTTTCACCCCCAGCTCCGCAGATCATCTCCCCATTTGAAAGCAAATGAGAGTTTAAAAAACAAACGTCAGTGTTAAACTGGCACATCCCGTAACCAAGACAAGCTTCCTCAGACACCCTAATGCAGGACAGATTAGCACTCTGGACTCCGGTGCATGAGGAAGCCTGCAAAACTCAACAAGCTAGGCCTTCAAAGGACCATGTAATCCTCCCCATGCTAAAGAAACAGATTTGCGAGTGAAGGTAAGTTGCCTGGATCAGATGAGATAAACAGTTTTGCTGCTTCATGCATCTACTAATACTGCAAGTTTAAAATAATTCGTCCTGGGAACACCAATTGATTTAGCAAAGCCACGCAACTGTCATAACTTCTCCCTCGACACGGACAGCATCCTCTCGGGAACGGCGGGACGCGGGTTCCTCCTCTGCCCCTCTCCCGGCCCCGGCGCAGCACTCCACCCTGCCCACCACACCCCGCCTGGCTCCTGCTCATCGTATTCCACTTGCTGTCAGCCACAGTCAGCCAGCGGTCTTGACTAAACATCCTTTACCATTTGGTGGATACCTCAAACTCTCATTTGCAGTCTTAGCACATGTCCGGAACACTTATGGGGACAAAAAAGAAATACAAAACGCAGTAACTTCCAAGTACCTTTAAAACGCCCTTCACCCCATCACATCCCTTTCATTCCCCTACCCCCAAAAGACTGTTACATCGAAGGCTTCTGAGCACTGATCCACAACTAAAGGTTTTTGACTATTAGAATCACACAAAAGTGCCTCCTCTTAAACAGTGCTGAGGGCAAAGCATTTTTACTAGAAGATTAGATTATTTTTCTCTAAGCATTCCAAGATAGAATTTTGTGTGTAGAGAAATAGTTTTACATGGAGAACGCGTTGTTAGCAAAGACTATAGTATAAGAAAACCCTAAAGATGTAGACATCATTACATGAAAACAATAAATATTTGAGTGCTTGCTTCTAACTAGGTAGTAATATTAACTTACTTAGCTACTCTTAAAAAACATAATAAGCACGTAACAGTTTTACCACCCCAAATCCCCACTTTATGTGGTAGACAGCAGACACAACAGCAAATAAGGAATTTCTTGCCGTCAGTCAGTCACAGCAAAGCAACCCATAGATTGGACTGTATAACACAATCAAGTAAAGCCCAGCATAATGGACTCGGCTCCTAACAGAGGCTCTGTATAGCTTTACACAAGCTATAAACAAGAAATTGATGACAAATAAGGCATTAGTCAGTAGTTTCCACGAAGTCTTTCTGCTCTGCCTGCTTCTTAACAAGCTTTAAAAAGACTTGTAAGATTAGACCTCTCCACTCATGCTCTCACGTCGGCTAATAAATCCAGTAATTTAGCAGCTGTAAAGATTTTACATATTTTCAACCTCCTGTTCCAGTCTTTCACCTCTGCTGAAAACAAGACGAGCCTGATGGACACAGAACAAACAAGCTGCAGAACCAGGGGGCAGCCCCCCAAACGGCCCGGTTCCTGAGCCTGGTGCAGCCAGACAGCTGAGCGCAGCGGGGTTTCCAACCGCTGGCTGCTCAGAGCCGCCCCCTGCCCAGCCTGCTCACCGCCCACCTCGCTGGCCCCACCAGCCAGGCCCAGACCGCCATGCACTCCTCCACAGCTCAGCTGCCCGGCATCAGAGTGCTTATTGTACAAGAACCGAAAGCAATCGCTATCTAAAGGGAAATCAGTCATGAGCCATCTATGTAATATTGCTCACAGACAAATCAAACCACCAATGTCCCCCAACTCGATATTGCATGTTTCAGCACACTACCAACTCAACCACAGCTAAGGTTGTAATGTGCAAGGATAAAGAAGATGGGTTTTTTGGTTCCCAACACGTGTTGTCCTTCACTTATTTACTGTCACAATTTTGAAACAGTACAAGGGCAGAACTGCTCTGGTCATGAGACACTTGAGGCCGATTCTGAGAAGGTACCAATACTGGGAATGAAAACATTGTACAAGTTGGAACAAGATTCTTGTTCATGTCACCCTACAGACACCACTGGGCACTGCGCAGTTCTAGGTAGCAACTGCGATTTAATGTGAAAATTCTCTGTTGTCAGAAGTTTGAGAAACAAGCGACAACGTTGCTTTCTAACTTAATTAAACTGTAAAGGGAATAAACAAGAATGTTTTCTAAAGTTGGGTAACTGTCCACTCTCCCACCCTTTGCTGGTTAAAACGCTCCCCATTTTTCTTCAGTTTCTGGAAATATTCAGAAAATTTCTGAAATCTGTATATGTGTACGCTATGTAGTATTTTTCTGGTTCTTGCTCCAATGACGCACCCTTGTTTTCTTTCCAAAAGAAGTTCCTCTTACCAAAACCTCTTGCACGTGTCAGAGTTCTGTTTTTCCAGTAGCCCCATCTTCAGTCATTGATCCCTGTGCAACGCAGAGCAGGGATGTGCAGTTCTGCACAAGGATGGCATAGGTTCAGTCCTACTTCAAGCCGCTGCAATGGCTGTACAGAAGATAGTGGAAAAAATGGGCCTTACACAGTATAATGGCATCGAGATCTTCTGAACTAGTATGGGTTATTTTTCCTGTCAGAAAAAGGAAGTATACTCTTCCTTAGTCGAAGATGCATTTTTAAAATAGATTTCACATTTTACTTCCTGTGATCACATTAAAAGGTCACACTGTTTATGCTACTGTAACCTGTTACTATGGGATTAGAAATGATATAAACAAGCAATTCTCCTTCAAATGTGCCCAAGGGAAGAAGGTTATGGGAACATTCCTCTTTATGTGTAGAACGCTTGTTCTTGTTCCAAATAAATATAAAGAATCAGAGAAACAGAGTGTCTTTTGTAGAATGGCTCACAGCATCAAGTACTTGATGAATCAAGCACTTCACAGAGCAGCATAAAGTTCTGTGAACTTGAGATACAAGAAAAAGCACCTGAAAGATCACAAATAGAACAGCTACTTTATGTTCAAAATACTACTATTTAGTAGTATTTTTGACAAGCAACTATTTTAGTCCAAAAAATATAGTGAGTTTCCTTCCCATAGGGGACAGTTTCCCTCTGCTTGCAGTGAGACCCGCACAGCTCTACACTCACACTGGGACGGCACGCAAGTTTTTCTATAATTGCATATACTGGCAGAATGCAAAACCTGCTTTGTACTTGCTTTATTTCCTATCTCTACTTACATAAAAACCGTTTTAACTTTCTTCTAAGTACAGGAAAAAGACCACACCACACGATTCAAATCTGATTCACGAATCTCTTAACAGTTGGTGAGACAAGTAAATCTCCTGATCATTGATCTCTTCACCCCCAGTGCTCAAGGTGACTTTTTACCCCTTGAACCACGTGTTCCCAAAGCATCCACAACAACCAAGAACTGAGACAACTATGGACCTACTGAGAGGCCTGGATCCTAAGACAGAAGGAAAGACGACATCCTATATACAAAGTAGAGATCCAGTTTCAGTCCCTAACAAGGGAATCAGGCCGCTGCAATGGATCGGTATCCTACCTAACTAAATCCAATATGAGATTAATGCTGGATTCAGCTGAAAGGTTTTTTTTCCTCTCTCTACTGTCTTTCATGAAAGATATGCCCAACTAGGAAGCTGAACTGTCTAAATAGTTTTTTCATTCCATAGGTTAACAAATCAGTAATTAAACGAGGTATATGTTCAGTATCAGTGACACCAACAAAATTCTGCTTAAAAGTATGGTATAATTTATCACGCCAATGAGGACAGGTAGAAGACAGCAAGAGAGTATACGTTAAAAAGAAAAGCCACCAGAAAAAAACCCCACACAATTTGGGAGGAATCACATCTGACAGTGTTGATGATAAATATGGAGTTGAAAAACATATAAGGGCTCTAGCTGCAACAGTTAAGAACACAGATCTCTCAAGTAAGCTGGCTGTATTTATGCTGCTTCCATAAGTAGTGGCCCTTTACCAGCTCACAACTCCACAACTAATGAATGCAAACCCAATAAAACTTATGGAAATAATGTTTATCAGTCCGTATTCTAGCATAAAGTACTGTGCAAGGTGAAAGCATATGGCAAATAGAATCTACAGAATTAGAAATAAGCAAAAAATAAAGACAATTAAAAACCTTTCCAAAAGTTTCATATGATGCTAGCTCATTTTCCTTCCCAACAAGGACACCACATTTTTCACTGCTGTCCTAGGAACCTTTTTTCTCAAATGCAGAAAGCACAAACACAATTTGAAAGTAGACCAGCTATCACTATTAGCAGAATCACATGCATTTCCAAGAATCACTTCTATCACTTTTTCTTAGCATAATATGATAGGGAAGCTGTTGAATCTTAGCTGTGTTTTGCGTGGGTGAGAGAAAAAGCACATCTAAATTCACAGGGTTTGGTAGAAAATGAACTGGCATTTGTAGTACATGATCTACAAAGTGAACACACAAAGGCATTCTGATGCTGTATCACAGTGCCTCTCCCAGCCAAACCAGCAAAGGCATGTCTGCTGGCACCAGAAAGATAAACAGAAAATGTTTCTTGTGCAAATCAACATGAAACAAGGTGACCAATGACTAAAAAAAAAAAAACAAAAAAACTCAATGGTAAGCGCTGTAAATATCCAAGCTTACAGATCGGATCAAGTTTATATTATTAATTCTGAATACTGCAGAAAATCTGTTTCTACATTTTCATAAACTTGGTTCTTTTAGGAATAAATGCACACATTGTTCGCTAGGGCTGCTTTCCTCTGCCAGTGATGCTGTACACACTTTTACAGAGGTGCAGATACAAACGTTCTAGTCTAATAGTTCTAGTCCAGTCTAATATTTTTAAAATAACAAAGTTTTAAGTTCATGTAATTCTGTAAGATGTGAACACTGACAGCACTTCAGATCAGCACTGAGGACGACACAAAACCTCAATCCTCTAACGTCTGTCTTGCCTCTGTTTTTACAAACCTTTTTCCAAATCAGTATTCCAGAAACAACCAGAATGAAGCAAACTTTAATATGAAATCCTACACTTGGGAACATTCTAATTAACCACTTCAGCCAAGGGGTTGGGGTTCTGTTTGTTTGCTTTGTTAATTTGTTAGGTTTACGGCACAATATTCAATTTTCAAGTACTTATCAATTTGTTGTTAATAAGTCTCCTACTCAACTCACAGTTTGAAAAGCTTTCACTCTATGCAGAGAAGTTATCCCTTGCACTGCTGGACAACAGGCCTCTGTTTTAAAAGAGCAGAACAAAACTGCAAGAAAGACGATGGTCACAGGAGAAAATCCTCCTGAGATGTTGAACTGCCTGAAGCATTACAGGAGCTGAGCTAACCTAACTTGCAATACTTTTTGAAAATCCCTAAACGCATAAACCCCCAAACCCTACTAGAAAACTACTTAATACATTATCAGTAACAGAATACCGATACTGTACACGTTTTTTGTTCCTTCTCTTCTGTGCTACAAAAGGCAGAAAAGTAACGTGGTTTAAAAAAAAAAAAAAGTAGCTCTCTAACACTGTGTTGAATATAAATCTCATTTTGCAAATGGTGAGACTAGAGAAAAAACTAGTTTATTTGACTATGAGAAAACAAATTCAGTGGCATATCTGGTGACTGAAACAACCCATCCAATTCTCACATTCACTGGAGTACAAGCAACAGCATGACTTCAAGCTTTTACCCCTTTTTACAGATTTTTTTTCCTCCTCCATTTTCTTTTAATTAAAAGACGTATAATATGAATCATACAGGAATTCTGAATTTCAAGGAACCAGTTAGCATCCTTAGATATTTAATGAGGTCAAATTCACAGTCCAAACAGATTATTATGTCATGCCAGTGACACTAATCTAAAATGTGGGGATTCGCATGTTTCCAAGAAACCAGCAGTGGTATTTCAGTGTAAACCAAGTCTCAGCTAAAGAGAACCCTTGGAGAAAGTCCATTTGCAAAGCAAGTATTACAAGAAAAGATTTCATTTTAGTGTTTAGTTAACTATAGGATGAACTGCTAATTCAAACCTACTCAGAATATTTATAAAGTTATTTTAGTTTCAAAAATACTTGGTCTACCACTACCACACTTTATTCTCTACTTACAAGGGCTATTTCTATTTGAATGTAACATCATTTGGCACGTGGCCAACACTGCATTCTCCTTAACTGTCATTTTCCTTCTATATATACATACCCTTAGAGCAGACAAAGAAAGAGGAGTAAGTAACATATGGAGGAACACATTAAAACCACAAAAACCTTCTGAAGGTGCTCAGAAGCAGGTGTAGCACTGTCTGCACGCTGTCTAATTTCTAGATTTTTAGCAAATGGTATCCCCTTAACAATAAGCTGTCACACGCTCCATTTTTCAATGTTCTACTTACAGCAATGCTATCACAGGATATTTGGATTCAAGTACTTAGATTTTAAACTTTGAAAAACAAGCAAAACTAAGCGGCTCAGTAGCTCCATATAACAGGACTTGTGCAATCTCAAATTCGCCATCAGTAGACACAATTGGTCTTGATATGAAAAACTTAGCATAACTAATCAATGCAGGAGGGCACCCTGAAACATCCTCAATAGCACAAAACACTGCACTATCACTTGCAATTGAGAGTAAACTCAGGTTCTCAGAGAGGATATTGACTTTGCAAGCCACAGAGACTTCACTACTTCATCATCATTTGCCTCTGCTTCTACAAAAGACACTCGTATCAAGATTCAGTGGCTGTAGAACACTGGAAAACATGGACTATCTTCAGCTGTATTGAAGGAAAAAAAAAAAAAAAAAAAGAGAGACTCCCTGAAACCATCATTCTAAACCAGCTTTCCATAACCAGAGCCAATTAAGCTAAGCCCCAGATGAATCAACATAGCATGAATTAAGAAGTGGCAAGGCATGCATGCAGAGACCTGCACTTTCAAGTAGCAAGAACTGGCAGAATAAAGCACAAAGATGCATTTATAATAAGTCATGCTCATGCCACAATTTATCTGCTGCAAAGAAGTTTAAAGTTTTTTAGCACCAGAGCAAAGGAGTAACCCAAATCTTACAGAATGCAGCAGCACAAAGTCTGAACCCTCACTGCAGTTTATAAACCAAAAACACTAGTAGAATTTCCTGTTCGTTTACTTTAAATACACAACACAACCACACTATTATACATCTACAGGGTCAACCATTTCACAGTTTACTCTCCACATTAAAACCTATCTACATATTCTATAAATATTTGTCCAGAGACAGTGAATACACAAAAATCTTCCCATGGCTTTCCTCACTTGACAGAGATCCAAAATATGCATGATAGTTTTATACCTTCCTCTCATAATATGAGTAAAGCTTATTAACTTTCACAATTTCTAGGATTTTAATTTGGCTTAGAGAAGTGTGGGAAAAAATGTAACATTCACATTCATATTAGTTTAAAATACCCTCAAAAATTAATAAAGAAACCGAGAACAGTTATATGTCTCTTACAAGCATCAAACCAAACTGTATCTGCACTTCAGCTTTCCAGAGCACACCCAGCAGCGTAGTTAGTTCTGGTTTCAGTATACTCACTTGCAAACATATTTGAAAGTCTAGACTGTACTCAGTTCTTTTTATTTTATATTCTACTGACTATAAACTTAGAAAAGAGTGCAAATTTTAATTTAATTTTGCTACCTTCACATGGAAAACTGTATGAGCTGTCCCCATAGATGTTTCTGTAAAACCAGGAGTCAGCTCTGCCTCCAGCCATAGGGGATCCCTAGCTGCACGGCACAAGAGTAGATAATTAAGAGGTGTCTTTACTGTTACTGATAAGCACATCCAAGTCAGTATCATTAGCCAACATACTAACATCAACAATATCTAGCTTATATAAACACTAGAAGCAACTCTACCTGTATTTGAGGGTTGTGTTTTTAAGATACTATCTCATTCTACCACCATGTCTAAGAAGTTAGAAACTAAAATACCTCCTAAAATTCTGAAAGACTTCTGCATATAAAATTACTATGAAAATCTGATATTGCACTCACTGTGAGCAAATCAAAATCAAATGTTCCTTTGATATTCTGGACAAATATCTCTTTTTCTCTCCTGCTCTAACGGTAAGCCTAAAGAGTGCTTTTCTTAGCTTTGGGCTATTGCTTTTTTGTTGTGACATCTCCAGAGTGAATGCTTTTCATTCCTATTGATGCTTCTAATGATATTTATGCAGGGTGCATATCATTCACTCACCCTTAAGCATTTGTTTTCTGTTGCATATCTTTACCACAGTATCGCATTGCAAAGCTCACATTTAACCTGCTGTCCATTTTCCTTTAACTTATGGTTTTCTGGAGGAGGACTTCAATTTGAATGATCTTATGCCTAGATCAGGTCTCATTTTATTAGGCATCTTCTAAGTGTGCTTCTCTACAATATAAGCAACGGCCAGAACCAGACCAGTCCTTTTTATCTGTCGGGTCTCTGAAAAATTTTTGTGGGATCTCATGGCTCACAGTTCATGTAGCAAGGAAATCCAGATGAAATTAAGGGACAGTATTGGATATTAAAAACAAAACAAATCCAAGAAAACAAAAACAACAAAACATGGAAAACTTCATCAGTGTTCACCGTGTTTTGACCAGCTGCAGCAGAGAATAGTTATGCTAAGCATGCAGTGCCCAAGACACGATTGTCACAAAATCACCTACACAATATCTTCATTTTGAAATGTTTTTGTCTCCATTGTGCAATTACTTATGCTTAAAAGAAGTAATCTATTTTTTTTTCTTTGACAACTGTACTATTATCATAGCTGAACATAGCTTCCCCTTGTCCAAAAAAAAAGAAGCCTGGACAATTTTAAACCTTCAAAGTCACGTGGCTCCCAGACAAGTCTCCCTGTAGTATTCATAATTCCTCCCCTAGATACCGTGCAGTTCTGTATCTCTAGATAATAGATTTAGCCAAGAAACAAGAGGAAGTGACTGTCAGTAAATTGCATTATGCTTCACTCGGAATACGGGTGAACATTTTTGGAGCTTAGCAGTTACATTCATGACACCTAGATACTGGGAGCCTGTGGTACAATTAACTTGGGAAAAGACCCTTTTCAGCACCAATAACGTACATTATTCTACTTACTCCATTCTTCAGTCAAAGATTGGTACTTGTAGGAAAACTGCATTGTTAATGTCACAGCCCAGACATCAAATGCACGGATTATAGTGAAGCACATTGTTCTTCCAGATGTACATGATCTGCCAAGACGTCATTTTCAACAGCTGATATTTAAAAGCAGGATGCAGTTGAGTTACATGACATAGATGCACATACTTACTAATCAATCTTAAGAAAAAAAAACAAACAAAAAAGACAGAACAAGCAAAACCCCATCTCTTGTGCTTGTCAATAGTTGGATACAAATCAATCACTTTAGTCTTTTTTTTTTTTAGGTTGAATTTTAGTCCTCAATGAAACCTCGTGCTGTGCCACAGTCTGAGCAGGCTACTGAGTTACATCATTCAAAGAAAGTAGGACAAAAATATCACCGAATGCTGATCCCACATTAAAAATACGCCACAGTCCTTCATTCCCCTTACACATTTCACTTATGTAATTAAATAGTATCCGTAGAAATATAGCATCTCCATTACAGAGCCATGTTACTCAAAATCATTTTGTGAGCACTAAGCCTGCAAACAAACCAAATCATCAAGAGCAGTTTAGCGAAAACATAACGTCATATATGCACATGACTTTCAACTGATACGGTTAGCAAGCACTGAAACTCTGCAGGAAATTAAATATTCTAACAAAAACCTGACCTTCTGAAAAGCATGCTCAAAAATGCATACTTGTTCTCTATGTGCCAAAAAACTGGAGATGTTCATCCCGCAAGCTACTACCTTTAAAACTTGCCTGTTGTGATTCTGAAACTGGAGTTCATTTATTTCAGTGTTACAAAACTCCACTCCTTCTTTTAAAAGTGTATTGCCAGAGAAATTCATACTGAAAGGGAAGCAAAGCTCAACGTGTGTTACAAATATAAACTTAAAACTCATTAGTATATGCAATATACCAGTTTAAACATTCAAATGGATTTTACAGCAACGCTGCCTGATCTGACTGAACGCATCCACCCAACCATTCATGTACTTCATCTTCTCTTACGTTCCATTTTGGACAAATGCACAAAGAATGTTTTAAAGAGAAAAGCCCTAATTCCTTTTGCTTGTATGTGTGAAGCTGGATCCAGTCGGCAAATAGAAGCATTCTCGTTTGCCACACGGGTTTTCTAAAATGTCACCAAAATAGAATCTAAATGCAGTAAACTAAATAATAAAAACCAGCACCAGATAACTGCACAAGTATTACTAACAAGCTGTTTTCAGGCTCTGTTCTATTGCTGAAGTGACTGAAAAGCTACATGCATGCAATGCTGCCCATCTTTTTCTGATAAAAAACCCCACGAATACGATAGTTAGATTTCCCCTCTCAAGGGTAGGAAGGGGGCAGTTTTAAACGGTTACTAGGAACCTATGTGCATGCTCAGCTCCAAGGGAGCCCGGAGCGAGGAGCGCAGCGCGGCCGAGGGCTCTGCCGGAG
Organism: Caloenas nicobarica; assembly: GCF_036013445.1. NCBI lineage: Eukaryota > Metazoa > Chordata > Aves > Columbiformes > Columbidae > Caloenas > Caloenas nicobarica. The sequence continues at coordinate 16,094,306 of NC_088259.1, forward strand.
GAAGCTCCCGCCGGGCCCGCTGGGCGGGGGCGCAGCCGGCCGCCCCCGCCGCGGAGCGCTGTCCCCGGGGCGCTGCCCGCCCACGCCAGGCGGTGAGAGGGGCTCTGCTCCGCGGGGGGAGCGGCAGAGCGGGGCCTCCCTCTGCCCCCCAGCGCCGGGCACGGCGGGCCAGCCCGCGGCTCGCTGCGGGAGGGAAGCGGCAAGGGGAAAGGGAGAGCTCCGAAGCAGGGAGAGGCGGGGCGGCGGGCAGCGCTCCCCGCGCTGGGCCCTCGGCAGCCGGCGCACAGACACGCCGCGGGGTGGGGAGGGCAGCCCCAGGGGCGGCTGAGAGAGGCTGAGGGAAAGCGCGCTCCCCCCTGAGCGCCGGGGCAGGGGGTACGGCCGGGCCGGCCGGCTGCCCCTCACCTGGTAGATGGCGGCCCAGCTGGCGGCCTGGTCGAGCCGGTGGAACTCCTTCTCGATCTCCATGGTGGGGACGCCGCGCCAGGCCTGGCCCCCCAGCGCCGCCGCCGCTCCCGCCCGCCGCTCCGGCAGCTCCGGCTGCTCCCGAGGCCGCGGCTGCCTGCTCTGCATGTCACCCCTCCCTTCTCCCCGCCGGAACTACGCAGCCCGCCCCGGCGACGCGACGTCCGGGGCGGCCCGGCGGCCGCGGGGCCTGCGGGGCGGTGGGAGGCGGGGGGGCCGGCAGCGCGCGGCGCCAGCGGCCCGTAACGGTCGCTGTGGAGCGGCCGCGGGGCCGCGCGCCCGCGTCAGGCAGCGCCGGCCCCCGGCGGGGCGGCCGGGCCCTCGGCCCCCTGCGGCGACAGGCCGGTCAGCGCCGCTGTCGGCGCCACACGGGGCGGGCTCGGGTGCGTCCTCCCCTTCTGCAGCCGCGGCCACCGCAGCCGTCCCGCCCCGGGCCGCACTGACAGGTAGGGCGGCCCCGGCGGGGCTGGCGGGCCGCAGGCCGGAGGCGGCAACGGGGAGTCCCGGCCTGTGCTCGGCAACGGCATCGGGCTGGGGAAGCCGCTCCCTGGGCCCCGGGCTGGCGTCATCTGGTGTCTGAGCCTGAGGAAGGGCTTGAGTCGTGTTTTCCAGCTCTTTGTCTGCGGCAAGAGGGTCAGAATTTTTAAAAAATTCTCAGGCAGCCATGTGAGTGCCAAGGGCTGTGAGGAGAAGGGCAGTGCGGCAGCAGGGGACTGCCCTGGCAGCACAGGGTGCTTGGGGGTACGTGTGCTCGCTTCAGAGTTGAGCAAGACAACTGTAATTCTCTCACTGCAGACAGAAGATGGAGAGTTTATTTTTTGCTCTTACACGGTCTGCTGAATGAAACGTGTTTCTGTCAGTTGTCCCGTACCCTTTGATTTAAAGGAATGTGTGACGCGACAAGCTCCAAATGGAGTTCAATCATCTGCCCTCGGCTCTTAGATTACTATTCTGAAATGGCCATTACTATCAAAGTGCTATACAGTCCTATCCCAGGAGGTAAACATTTGTCATTCTATTGCACCCTTCTCATAAGGCAGTGCCGAATGAAGTTCTAGCGTACGTATCTCAGAGAGCCAACATCTTCCTGAGCTTCAAGAGCAGACGTTCCAAACATATGGACATAGTTATCCCATGTATAATGTTAGAGCACACTTTGTTTGCAAAGCAAGGAATTTTACTTCTCCTGTCAGCCAGCTTCTGTTTGTTAGATTACTGCTGTTTCTCAGGCTTTTAGAGCACACTGCTGCTTCTGAGGGCTGGTGCAGGCTTGCTGTACCTGGTACCTCTGCAGCATGAACACTGGCCCAAAATAAGGTTGTGAGAGTGGGTTTGCAGGATCAACATTTTTCATGAGTGAATTTGATCATAAGTAAGCACAGCATGGCTGGCGGCAATGAGAGCGGTCGAGTTCTCAAAGGGCAAAGTGTATCAATGTCATGGAAGACAGAAGTATGTCACAGCTCAGCTGCAGCCCTCGCACCACTCAGCTTTCCCTGCTAGAAGAAGCTGTTCCATTGCTTTTCCTAATTGTGCAACTGTGCAGTTTTTGGAAGAGGCTCCCTTCCAGCGTTCAGCCCGAGAATGCCACCCAGTTTGGGACGCGCTTATTGGGCTACTGAAGTGCAAATGGATGCTCTCTGAGAAGAGAGGACTAGTCAGACATGTGAGCTGAGAGGCCCAGAATTTTGGGGGAGAGTTAATAGTAACAGCCACAGTAAAAGCAATCTGTGGAAAGTGTGGGAACAGGCTAAGCGACTTAACCTAGGTAAACAATGGAACATTATTCTCTAGTCAGCTGCTGCATGTAGCATAGAGGCATTAGCAGATGGTATTAAAAAGATTTTTTGCCTTTGTTACTGCATGGGCTTTCTCTTGACCTGATTTTTGGAAGTAGGCAGATGCGGTACTAGTCCCATGAATGAAAGAATTTCCACCTGTTGAGACCTGCTTCCTTATTGCTAAAAGCAATGGATGGTGACTGCAGCTTCTTTCCCGTCTGGCTGCTCTGAGGCGCTACCCTTATCTTGAGTCCAGGTGGTGAATTTTTAATCTACTGGAGCTGGGGACATAAAGACAAATTTAACAACTGCTTTCCCCTTTCCCTGTTATTTCAGGGTGATGAATTATGAATGTGTGTGGGGAGTCATGCACTGTTTCGGTGACTCCATACTTGAGAGATGAATCTTTGTAATGTCACCAAAGCACAGTTCCAGGGGATGGCCGTTTTTCATGCAGGCATAAACCTGATCCTACCGAGAAGAAGTCAAAGCTTGTGATGCTACAGCTAAATGCAGCTGAATTACTGCAGGTGCATAAGCATTTTATAAAGGAAGATAGCATACGCTCTTTTATGCTTATATCTCCTGAATGGACGTAATAAATAAAATCAGTACAAGTCCTTCAGTCAATGATTCATCAGCCATATATTCTGCTGTGTACTGTTGTCACAGAAATAATTACCTTGAATGATAAAAACTCATATAGTGCCCTGAACAAATGGATATTCAGCTGAAGATTTCAAAGAGTAACCCAGTAAAGATTATAAAAATTGCCAGTGTATCTTGCATTTCTTCATAAAACTCTGTCTATCACAGTTGCAATATGTGTGGCCAGTGACATTTTAAAATGTGTCAGTCTGGCTGAATGAAATATTAAAGAACTGGAAATTTTGGAGGGGTTAGACTACGTTATGAATATTTGCTTTTACCTGTATCTACCTATACAAAAGAAGTAAACAATTTGCAGCAGCGATACATGTTATGGCTCCTATTTCAGAAAGGCACAGCTAATTGGTACATATGCTCTTGAATTCTTTTGGGTTTGTTTTTATGGACAATTTCAGCAAGAGCACATGCAATGACATCTAAAGCTAAAAAACTGAGATCCTTACAATATACAGTTAGACACTAGTTTATGTCAAATAATAAGCTTCATCTCTTTGGCACCTTCTAATGCTAGAGCAATGTAAAGGGCACGTAGGCCACTTTATGGAACCATCAAGTGCATTCTGAAGTTGAGAATTCTGAAATTCCTCCTGCTGAGTAGGGGAGAACACCCCACCTTTTTATATGTAACAGCTGTAGGGGTTTGCAGTAGTTTTTCTTTGTCTTGTAATGTACACTAGGCTCTAGCTACCCACAGAGCAATGTGAAACAGCCCGGCCTTTAGTTTAAAAAATGTACATTGGCAGAACAATGAAACTAAGTCTATTATTCTGAATTCGTTTGGAAGCCATAAAATGACTTATTCATTCTAATCATGTTAAAGTCTTTAATTTGCCATTCTCCTAACAATAATCAGCATTTTGAGATGACCTAGTTTAAAACAGCCAGTGTCATAAATCTCCATTAAAGTGTTTGCAAATATGATACATGTTGTTCCTTCACTGTTTCATTTTTGAATGCAACTTTTTAGTTACATTAAGCGAGTTCTAGCAGGCTGCATCTCCAGGGTACAACTGGGAAGCTTGTCCTTCACATTCAACACAATGATATTGCACTGTACATATTTGTATCTCTGTTTAGCAGAAATACAATCTTATGTGAAAGAGAGCTCAGGCTTGGATCTTCTAGTATGTCCTTTTGGTGTTACATCTTAGGTGTTCTTTGTTCTGGTTTTCTCTTTTGTCGTAGTTAAACATCCGGGATTGTTACTGTAGAAGGTTCAGTTCTATCTTGATTTTCCCCTCACTAATATTCCAACATCGCACAAGACTCTAATGATTCACATGTTATACCTTGGTTACTTGGAAGTGCCTGTAAGTTCATGAGCAAAATTCAGTGCAATTGGACATTGTCATATAGTGTAAATAGACTGGTTTGCTTCTGATTTTGTTCTGATGTTAGCCTAAGTTTTAACGTGATAAAATTATTCTTGGTTTATATTACTATATGCAAGATCAGGATCAAGCCTGGTATGTTCTAACTTGTGATTTTGTTGGTAAAAATTTACATTAGCTTGTAATATTTTAATTTTAAGGTTACATACACAGATTAATATTCAGGCTCACCTAACTTTAAAGCTCCTTGAAGAGATATGCAGTTAAGAGTGGAACTTAGAAAATATAGCATGCCTAGTGGAGTCTCAAGATGAGAGACTACAATAGGAAGTAGCAGAAATAGGAAACTATTAAATATTTTAGTTCATATACTTCTGAGAGTCCTGGGCGTCTGAGTCATGGGTTCAGGAAAGCATGAGATGCACAAGCTAGATCACTCTTTTCAAAGAAAAGGAGAAAATGTTGTAAAGGACATGGGTCAAAGACAGAACTACCGTAGCCCAAGTCTCAGGCAACTCATCAGAAAGGGCAGTCAGACTCTAGTCCTGCTGGTGGTGAGCGGCTGTGCAAAACAGTTCCACATATATAAGGGAGGCTTAAAGATCTCCACACCAGAGCCCATGAGCTCACGGTCAGAGCTCTGCTGAGACGTGCGAGGCGTGTTTCCCCCGGGCAGAGCTGTGTGCTGACTGCAGGTCTGCACAGCCCGCTGCAGTGAGACCTGATCACTCGGGTGCTGGCTGGACGGCGGTTCCCAACCACAGCTCCTTGCTTTGTTTCCAGAACACGGTCTACTGGTGCTCTGAGTATGTCTTCAGGACCAGGTTTCTCAAAGAATATAAATGCGGAGAACCTATTTGTGAACAGGGGGCTTTGACTAAAGAGAAAAACTGATTTATGCAATTGTGTCAAAACCGAGGGGAATTTTGTGCATGCTAAGAGTTCAGGTAGAGAATTTTAGACTCAAAGTTTTAGGCTGGTGACCTAAGAGACCATGTACTGTAGCAAAGGATTCATCTTGTGCTGGGCACTGCACAGGGACGCTATAATAGCATGCTGGTGTCAGAAACCATTCACAGTTTATCAGAGAAGATGCAATGAAATGACTCGCTATTGTGACTCGGACAGGGTACAATCAGTGTTGAGCTGCTGTCTCACTGGTAACTCTGTGTCCTCTCTATCCTTCCCAAATCAGAGCAGTCATTTTCCCGTATGTGGCTTTCCTGTTGCCTGTCTCTTTATGCCAAGATAAAAGAACAAGCATTTGCTGGGAAGAGGATACTGAAATAAACTCTTACTAAAAGCCTCACCACAGAGAGGGCCAACAGAAAGGTTGAATTAATCAATGAATCTCAGTTAAGAAAAAAAAAAAAGCTCAAAAGTGTTTGCGTAGTTGGTTGGTGCTAAATTCATAGAAAACTCTACAGGGTAGAATGGTGGGGAGATGGGTGATATTTCTTCTGGAATTCCTGCCTGTGTCCTTGTCCTGCAGTAGTCCCTAGCAAGAAAAGGGTGGAGGATCCTAAAATGATCTGGCTCAATGGACAGTGAAGCTTCCCGTGATGTGGAAGTCATATGGGAACTAATTAGAACGTTGCTTTGAAAGGCCAGGAAGCAGGATGAGTATCTGTTAATATCTCCTGCGTTTAGAAGCAAAGATGATTCAGGTTATTTCCTGACAGCTCCTTCAGCTGAAGGGATGAGAATGTGAGTAGAAGAGGTTTTAATGGGTATATGTCTGTACATCTAGCGGGAGATCTGTTTGGATAGAGCCACCTTGGATCTGCAGTGCGCCAGAAAAGTGATTCTGGATCTCGGCCGGTTCTTCCCGCGCCCATTCATGGAGCAAAGAGCCGTTAACACAACAGCGTTGGCGCCCGTCACGTGCTCCCCGCGCGGCTCGCGGAAGTGACGTCACGCCGGCCCGGCGGGTGCGGACGGCGCCGTCTGGCGGCGGGCGGGGCGCGCGGCCTCGTGCCCCGGGCTCCTGAGGGGAGCTGCCGCCTGCTCGCACGGGTCACACGGGGCCGCGGAGCTCAGCAGCCGCTTCCCTCAGCCTAGCTCACCGCACGGCGCCGGCCCTCAAACCCTGGTGACTTAGCGGCGCCCCGGAATGATCTCTGGTAAAGGGGCTGCTGGCGGGGAAAATTACCTGCAGCGACAAGAGATGTCTGCACCGTTTAAAGTAACCGCTTGGTGGCACTCTCTTCCATAGTTAATACTATGTGAAGTTAAGGAAATACCGTAATTGTTTACCCGGTGTCTCCTTTTGGAAGGTCACTGTCGCCAGCTGGGTAGGAGCAGAGCTGGCCGTGTGAAACGAATGTCTTCCTCTCTGCAGTGAACTGTCCAATGGTAGTTACATCGGCGTCCTGGATTACTGGTTGCACTGCTGCCGATTCTCCAAGGACGAGGCTGAAATTTAGAATCTGGGTAGATGTGCCATCTGACGTACGGGCAGATGTACTTGTGGGAGGCTGCAGCACCGCTGCGCCTCAGAACCGCTCATTTGTCGGCTCCAGCGAGGGCAACTGCTGTCTTCTGTACGGAAACTACGACCATCGTTGTTCGTGTTCTGAAAAATACAAAATTTACCGCAAAACGTTGTAGCAATGCTATAGGGTCTCATGCGTAGACTGGCCCTTTCTAAATCAGGCTCTACATGAAAGCAGGATGAAAAGACTGTCCTTGATCCATTTAATCAAGTTATAATTAAAGTTCTATTTTATTTTCCTTCAGTGTAGGGTCTTAAAACTGGTAGTTTATTCTTGAAAACTTTGCAATAAGTGTCAATGGAAGGTTATTAAGAGTTGAGTCATTCGGCTTTTTACACTGTTCCTTTCTGCTCCTCATTGTGAAGATGCACTTTTCCACTGGTAAAATATTTCAGTTTTTGAAATGATTCTGTGGGAAAATTTGACCTTATATAGCTTGGCTTGTTTTGAAGGATTTTTTTCAGTAACTTCTGAACTTGTTCCATCCTGAGGAAGCAGTACACATTTAAAAAAAAAAAAAAACAACTTATCACACAATCTAGTGATGATTGGGATAGTATAGGTAATGGGAATGACTGGATTGGAATTTTTATGAGAAGGTTTGTTTTCATGATATTGCCAGTCCTGGCTTGCAATGTAACGAGGGTAAATGAATCTCTGGGTTTCTAATTTCAGTTGAAGCCAGGCTGAATACCTGTTTGCCATAATAGTGAATTGGACTTGACAGGCTCCACGCTTTTGGATGCCTGTCCTGGTAAAACCGAAGGTGTAAAGTACATTCCAGTTAAGAATATGGACTGAAAAGGGCCTCTAGGATCATAGAGACCTGTGCCCTACAAATGTGTGCAACCACTTAATAGATATTTAGTCCTCAAATTGCACACTCCACACAGATTCAGGGCAGCAAAACATTTCCTAACAGCCTATAGGAAATTTATGATCTGCCTTACAAAATACTAAAGGTTGCAAAACCTGCGAAGTATTGCAGGAAAACAACAGAAAATATTAAAATCATTACTGGTGACTTAGATCCTTATAATAATGGAGGATTAGGTAACTGAAAATGTTCTGTGATCTCAGGACACAACCCTTCTTGCGCTTCAGAGAAGGCAATCCCTCCTCAAAATAATTCCGACCTGGGTAACCCGGGCCACATTGCTTTTCATCCCAATATACTCTGATTCGGGGTTTTTAGTTAGTAAATTGTCCATTAGAACCTGGAACTTGAAAAGAAAAGGAGAATCCAAAAGAAAGGATTGTATCTTGTTTTTATTCCACTTCATAAAAAATGAAAGTGCTTGTCCAAACTCAAACATATGTTTCATATCCTCTCTTCATTCTCCATAGTTCAAAGCAATTTGATAAAGGAAGTTGCAAGTACAGATCAGGATACCAAAAACTCTGCTTACTGCCTCTGTTTAAAGAGAGCAGGAATAACTTTTTCTTTTTTTTTTAAATTTTTTTTGCAAGGTACATTAGTTTACACTAAACTAGAAATAAGAAATAATGGCAGAATTCTGTGTGACAAGGAAAGAAGGGATATCTATCTATTATCTATACATTGAAGTTTGAGCCATCAGTGATGGCGTGACAAAAGGTGCCTATGGGAGAAGTGAAAAACTGATGTGTGAGCGTGTGCACCTTTTGCTGCTTCTGATATTTTTTGGACTTCATGCGTTTTGCAGAACGTGTTTAATGTCATGCAGTGGCAGAAGCAGCTAGAGGTAGACATTTGTGAGGAAGTCACAGCTGCTGAAAACCATCTTACCAGTGGATGGCACTGTAGTCCTTACTGCTCATCGGCATCACAGCTCTGCATGATTTTACTCCTCATGAGAATTTTAGGTCAAACAGTAAATACTGGGGAAATAGCTAACAGGCAGACTTTTTTATGGGTAACGTGATGTTAATTAAATAAAATTACACTTGCAGAGCTGGATCTAGTTTTGCAGCATTAGATTTGGGGAAATCTGTGTTGAAATCTTGCCAAGTGATTTTGTTTTCTAAATAAAGATTTCAAAATGCAGTTGATTCTGTCCTATAGGACTTGGGTACTGTGTGCTCTCTGCTGTCATAAAAGATGTTATGGGTATGTTTTGTGATTACAGGGTATTTTACCTCAGGACTTTTACTGACTGTTTTATGCTATATGCAATGTTTTATGTTAATGAGATGATGTTTCCAGCACCCCTTTACTTAAATAATTCCTTTTCCTTACAGCAGATATGGCATATCTGAATTTGGAATCGCCTTCACCTGTGTATCCCATGGCTGCAGAATGGGTGAGTGTTCAGGTCTGCAAACCTGTAGTCTTGCAAGCATAAATATTTTTCACATCAGTTTGAAGACACCAGTTTTCAGGGGAATGTCTGTAGGTCATTCAGAGTTGTGGCTGCTGTTTTTACATATGCAAGGAAGCATTAACCTAAATTTAGATAATTGATACACCATTAGTTTATTATTGAGACAGTTATGTCATTGGTATCACTGTGACCATAGCACAGCATTCAGTGCAAGCCAGATGCATATTTACCTGAGTTTCCTGTAGGGTTTTGCAGCTGGTTCTGAGTTCATTGCAGGCAGTCCATTTAGTTTGAAGCTAAGTGATTATGGACATGAACTGCTGACTAGACTTGAGGCTGCATCCAAAGAAAGTGTTTGGCAGCACTGTTACCCCAGCCTCGCCTCCTTTCCCACCTGCCGCTGGTTTCTGTGGTGTTCCACCCCTTCGGCTGTGCCAGCCCAACTATTTGTGCAGCTGCACTTGGAAATGGAGCTTGGAACTCACCATCTAAAAACAAAAACAAAAACAAAACCAAAACCAAAATACTGGGTTTTCTTCTGGGTTAGTTTTAAGCAAGATCAGGTCTTTGCTATAGTGAACCACATGGCTGCACAAACAATTTTTCTACAACAACAGAAGACATACATGCTGGGGCAGGAAGATTACAGCAGACAAATATCAATACCGTAAGCCAGTATTGCCACTTAAGACTTCACCTTGAGACACCATAACTAAATCTACAATTTCAATGATTCGGAGTAAACTCTGTTTCAAATCAAGATAAGGTCATATTTGAAATTATTCCGTTTGGGGCTACTTCCATATGCCAAAACCCCACACATAAGTAAGATCACTGTAGTGGCAGAAAATGCCTTATGTGGAAAGAGTGCTCAGAAATTATTTTTACCTAGTGGTAGAATGAGAGCCTTCTAGTTTCAGGTGAGCCTCTAAATGGAAAAAACAGTGACAGGAAAAAAAGAGTATGTCCATTTGAACTATGTCGTCCTCTAAAGACCAGTTATTTCTGGAGGTGTGTCTTATTTCTGTTGTAGTGTGTGAGTGCTCTTAATTTATTTTCCATAAAGGAAAAGGAGCTCAGGTCGACTCCTTTTCACTTAGTCAAAGCAGAGCTCAATAAAACTACTTGAGAAACTCACACCACGTTTGGGATGACAGTAGGTAGATTTACACACTGTATTTCCCCAGCACTGTGTATAAACAAGTATCTTACAGCAGAAATATTTTTTCCAAGTCAGGTATAGTAAAAGTTTCAAATCTGGCCTGGTTTGATAAGAGGACAAGCCAGAAAAATACTGCTGCAGGGGAAATAAAGCTCAGTGCATGTTTGGCCTTGGTGACTACCTGCTAGGAGAAAAGGGACCTATGAAACTTTCTTCTAACGGATTATCTGAATCTTATCTGCTCAAACACTTCAGGGTTCAGGAAGAGCAGCCAAAGTCAATTTTTCCTTAGAATGTTTAAAACCAAAAATAAACAGGAGGGAGAAGTTGTGCGTGTGCAGGAGGAGGTGTTGGGGTGGAGAATGGACAGGGTGGTGGGATTGGGGAGAGAATGTTTTAACCTACATTGACTGTTCTGAAATCCTCTTGGAAATACATGCCGTTTTCTCAAATGACAATGAAATTGCACAATATATAATCGTGGTGCTGGAGAGCTGCTGGCCTGTATCCAGGGGCCAGTATTCTGTCTGACTGCAACAGGTAGATGAAACAATACTGTAAATTAGAGAACAGCTTTGTCATTACTGTGTGCTAGTTATCTGATTCTATTAAGCCTGAAAAATGCCTTCTGAAATGTTTAAAACAGAAACTGAATTTTCAGCTCTTTGTCGGGTAATATTTTAAAATATTAAAAAAGAAAAGGAAATAAAAGCTTTGAGTGTGCAGTACTCCAAAGTCTCTGAAATCCTGTGAACCCTCACAGTGTGCACTGTTGGTCCAGACACAACAAAGTCCTTAGTATTTCAGGAACATTTTGTGAACTTCCCTTCTGTCTTGCTGTCTGAGGAGAGGTGCCTCTGCTTTCACCCACATCTGTCCAGCTGTTCAGAGGTTAGTTATCCGCTCTATGCCTCTGCCCTTCCCACTTGAATCAGGTATTCTCAACCCAACCATCAAGCTAACTTAACCCTGCATTTAAATGGAAATGGTAGTAATGTGTCTGTAAAATTCTCTTTCAGTCTATTAACACCTTATTTATTGAATATAATGACTTACAGAAGCTACAAGGGTTAATGCTTTGGAATAGCTTGCTGTTTAGTGACCAGTCACCACCATTGTTCCAAAGGAAGCTCCAAGAGTGATTGTGCCTTGAGATGTAATTCTTCCCAACTCGCTAATATTGGTGCAGAGTATCCATCGGTTGGCATCATCTATTATGATGCAGCCCTGTCCCTTTTGTTATGTGTAATCTGCTCTGTGATTAAGAAAAAAGGGCAAGGTGCAAGTTGCTGCTTTTCTACTTCTTTCCTGTAGTGTGAATTGTATAGGGTAGCATAGAGAAACACATTTTCTTGAACAAGTTTTCAGTGGATTGAGCAGGGATTCAAGAAGGAATTCTAATCTGGTATTTGAATTTTATTTCAAGTACATACGAGAGAGAAGTTGAAGCTTTGTTACAAAATCAAAACATTCCCATGTATTCTGCCTGTGGTGTGTCTCGCAGCAGACAGGTCTGCTTCTGTTCTTAGGAGTGTCAATAATACATTTGCCATTTTTATTGCAGAATTATGACAATGTGTTGCCCACGTTTGGCCTCTTCACATATCCTATGAAAACTAGGGTTGGGGCCAAACTTGCGGCTTGTGAATCTTCCAATGTATTCTCTACAAACCAACTGGCCACAATTTGGCCTTATATTTCATGAAAGGGGAATAGTATTAAAGCTTTGTTGGAACAGATCTTGAGAGGTAAAATTGGGGATCATCTACAGGGATGTTTCTGCTAAATGTCTGTCTATGAGATTCTCAAGCTGAGCTCGACAGAATATATTGGAAGTGGAAGGGAGGATAATGTATTGCCAGAGTTGTTGGGAACAGAGTGCAGGATGTATCAAGGAGTTTAAGGTAAAGCAAGGAATAATCAATAAATTTCCACTCTTCGCCTCTCATTACTTTCTTCCAGACGCGTCTTCCATTCTCAGCTTAGTACCTTAGAGCATTGGTCTTCCATTATAATACCTATAGGGGTATCTCTTTCTCACCATCAGTGTGAGCACCACTGAGAAATCAGCTGGGGAGAAGGATACCAAGGGCACAAAAACTGTTGGAGCGGGGAGTGAAAGCATTCAGATGAACCTAAATAGACCTAAATGGATAAAGATTCTCTGATATTCTCAGACATTCTATTCCATTGCTTCAGTAGCTTCATTATTAGCTATTTTCTCCTAGTGACAAACCTGTGTCTTTATTTCTAGTTCTGCTTGTAGCTCTGTTCTTGCAGAAGACATCTTCAAATGAGGTTTTTTCCAATGCTAAAATGAGTGGAAAGATTAGCCTGTATATCTTGAAGGATTATGTTTTTATATACCAATAATTGTAAGTGATATTCCAAAATTATTTTCATATGCTATTTTTTACATTTTAAACATTTTTGAGCAGATACTTTAGCATCCAAATGCATATGTAAAACGTCCACGAGACTGGTTTGCAAACACATTAGGAAGGTGAATATTACTGTATTATCTGCCATGTGCACATATGGACATTAGTAAGGACCTGCAGCAGATGTGGAATGTGAGCATAGTTGTGCCAGCTGCTTGTGTAGTCAGAAGGAGCAGTCTTACATGCATTTTGAACTTAAATTCACATGTTTAGCTTCATTAAAAGTCAGTTACTTTGTCTGTGGCATCAGGCCGAGAGCATACCACATATAATTCATTTCTGAGTGCTCTTGCTAAAAGATCAAATCACAAACTCGCTTATAAAGAAAGCTCTTCCAGCAGTCATTAATCTCTCTTTTGTAACTGATAAAATAGGAAGAAATTTAACCAAATCAATTTATTCTGGTTCCTATGAAAAATATTGTCTGCGAAAACATAAAAGCACTTACAAAATGTCAACATTTCACTCCTATCTGCGTGTGGATCGATATGAATGGGTCACAGTAACCTCTCTGGGAGCAGGTCTGCATGACAACCAAAACTAATATGTACCTGAGGTTCTTAAAAAAACCACAAACCACCTTTATCCATGGAGTATCTGCTCCCAACAGGATAGTTTATATCAGATTGGTCTGAATGATCTTGTATTAAGATGGCTTCTTTTAACTTCGCGTTAAAGCAAGAGGTAAAACTTTCAAAAATATAGACAGGCATATTTAATCTAGAAGTATGTAGTCTGCATTGCTTGTTGTTACACTTCTTTGTCAAATTACTATCTTACTAGGATACTTTTAAAGATTTTTATCAGGCACAAATGTAGGAAATGTCCTCAAATTGCATGCGTAATTATCACCACTGTATGCAGTAAGCTGTAAACATCTCTAGCTTGGGATAAAATCTTCAAAAGCTATTAACTAAGAAGTTTAAAAGACAAGTGTGTACCGGGTGCTGATATGAATGGTGGAGATGCCAGCCTGACGCAGGAACGTGGTGCAGCACACTTCTGCTGATGTATTATTTGGCAGCTCTAAATAACACAACTTAAGTGTAGCAAAACTCCAGTAAGCTCTGCCTTCCTGCCCAGTTTCTGGTTGCTGAATCATGGCAGAGAGGTGATGCAATCCTGTTTCTGGTTGCGGTGCTACTGCTCTGTCACAAGTGCGTAGTCTTAGAAGTGTATGTACCCTTTATGTGATGTGAACATACCAGAAATTTGTTTGGAAAGTAAAGATTCAGACTCCTAAGTATTATAAATGCTTTTGAAAATAGCAGGATAACTATGCATTAATGGAATGTCTTTGCAGATCATGTGTGGTATACTGAAAGTCTGAGTCCAGCTGGGAACTAAATGGTAAAACAGTTAATAAAACATTGCCATATTGTCTGGTCTAGATGTCTTGGAAAGAATTCTTGTTACCTAGATGCATAGTGCAGTAATATTGATCAAATTCTATGTACCCTGTGATTTGTGTTTAGCACCCTTGTAGTTTAATCAGGAGACAGGAAAATGTTGATGTACTGTAGATAGCTTTAATTTTAAAATCTGGAATTAAATAGCAAAATCAGAAGAAATATGAATACTTGTGATTTAGATTTAGCACCTCCTTTTTGGCTTGTTTAGGGAAAATTTAAATATGAAGAGGTCAAGTATGAAATACATGGCAAAGACTTGGGGTTTCTGGTTTTGCTTCCTTCTGAAAGCTTTTCATTTGCTACTAATTTCAATTTCATATGCAAGATAAGATTCAGCAAAATATTTGACTGTATGATATATACTTGAATTTAAGAATATGCCTAGCAGGTTTGCAAAATCAGTCAAATTTCAGAAAATCGATTTGTCTATTTAAAATGTAATATGGAATACATACTATTTTTTTCCTCATCTGCCATGTTCCTCTATTACGTATTAAGATACTGTACTGTTAAACATCACAGCTAAATATAGTATTCAATAAATAAGAAACAAGATGAAAAGATTAATCTCTTCTCCTCCACCCAAAGGATCAAGCGGTTAAAACTGTAATCAGATTCCTCTGAGTCTGATCTTTTACTGATGATGAACACTAGTTCAGTAAAACCCAGAAGTACATGGGCCACAGATCTGGCATAAATATAAATCTGAATCGCTGTAAACAGTTCTTGTAAATATTTCTTATCCAACAAAGCTTAAATTCCTAAGTGTTTGATAATGAATCTTCTTTGCAGCTCTTTGTAGCATCTGCTTTTTAGTGCAGGTGCTAAGAAGGCACCGAGTGCAGTGTCAGTTAAGATGTAGCCACATCACCCAGCGCAGCTGAGCATCGCCGTGTCCCAGAGGTGGCTGGCTGTGTGCTGAGCTGTAGTCACTGACCAGGAAGTCATTCTTTAGCCTGTGCCAATTCTGTAGTAAAATGTGTTGGATTAAATCACTGTGGAGGTTAAAGGTATGGCCTAGTATTAAATTTTTAGTTGTCTTGATTGCATTCTTGTAGATTGGAGTACAACTTTAATAGGAAATTAAATGGCAAGAGCCTTTATGGAGCTGATAAAAGACAATGCAGGGTGGCAGTCCATATGCACTTCTGAACTGCTTATGGTTACTTGAACATAGGGAGGGAGTAGTGCTTGCATGCAGCTCTAAAGTTTATTTTAGTTGCATTATTTGCAGGACTCTAATAACTGATACAGGAACTCTACAGGAGCACAGGTTATTATCCCTTTGAAATTTGAAATGCACATTAGAAATTCAAGGATTAACTATGATAGTTTTAAAATCTTTGGTTTGTGTATACAGACAACATCTTTCCTGCCTGCCATCTAGAAATCTCTGGTTTCGTTGCAGAGCTATGCGTGTCTGCTTTACGTTTTGTGGGCTTTGTATATAGTATAGTATGTTTTGGAAGATGCTTGCTGGATCAGTTCCAATTATTTATCCCAAGCTTTATGCATAGGGAGATTGCTGGGAAAACTGATGTTGATCCTTTTCGTAATGGAGACAGAGATGCAAACTCTCACCTCTGTAATAGATATCGCAGGGGTGTCCTTCTAATGCTTAACACAGAAGCAGCTGCCACTGAGGCCTGTCTTGTGCTGAGTGATAATAAATCACATGTGGGTGGTGGTTGTTCATGTTAGATCTTATTTAAAGACTTCAGTATCTTAAGCTGCTCTGCAGTATTTGCTTGTTTTTCTTATTGCATATTCCACACTAAAAGCTGTAATGTTGTGATTTGCAAGAATATTGGTTCGCATCTGACAGGACAGAAACAAAAAAAGGGATTAATTGTTCCGTTTTCTAACTGGCCATTTACATTTGTGTAACTGAATCAACTCCAATAGTGTTACTCCTCATTTAAGTATGTAATAAGAATTGGGCTATTAAAGAATAACAGCAAGAAAAGAAAAATTCTGTTTTCCCAAAGGAAGAGAATGAAAGAGTGAAGAAGGAAACAATGCTTAATTAGGTCCACCGAATGTGTGCTTTGCTACAAAAGTATAGGCTCATGGGGATTGCATTAAGCAAGCAAACCGCCCACAGGAAGAAGCAAATGACACCGTTGGGTGTTAGCTGGCCACTTACTGACCGCAATCAAAAATGAAAACCTGCTTTGTCACTTGTGGATCATGAGCATTTGATTGACATTGCACCTATGTCCAGTTGTGCAAAGAATTAGTTTATTGACAAGTTGAAAATCAGACGATATAGTGCAGAATTTTTGTTATCTATAAACTATATATTGATAAATTAATAGAACTTCATTGATACAGGTTTAAATTTGATGAAGATTTGGCTGTCAGTTCGGTTATATATGTGTGTGGATGTACGTATGAAATCGTGCAAACATATTTTTTTATTCCAACATAAAATAAAATTGACAAATATCAAGAACAACTCATGAAACAGGCCGTGATAATTTCTCAATACAATGATAAATTGTTTCTAAGATACAGATATTCAGTATGAACTCTCAATGGAGGCTTTTGTTCACATTATTGTTTATAAATATTCTTTTTTTTTCTTTTGATCAGTCTGTGCTTTTATGTGATGGAATTGAACAGCATTCTTATGCCCTAATTGCAGGCATATCTTATGTTCCAAGTACATACTCAGCTTTTGATTACCTGTACAGTAAATAGAAAAAGATGGTGATTTAGAGCTCAATGCATTGAATTGTGTTCCAAGGATACTGCCCCCCTGTGTTGACAGTGGATTACGTAAGGACAACCAGTTTCCCATTTAGCTATCCAGTTTATTGTGCACAAGTCAGTAGTATGAATTTCCACCTCTCTTCTTGATAATAGATTCAAAATTACTGATTCTTTGCCCCCATAATGTACTCCCTTTTGTGGCAGTTTGCTGCTGATTTTGATGAAAATGAAACTGAGTTTTTATTAGAGGTTAGGAGACTTTGGCAATGATTTCCTTAAAGCAGTAATTCATTTGTTCTAATAAAACAGCCAAGAACTCTAGAAGAGAAACAAACAAAATTCCTTTGAAAGGTCTTTGTATGACTGTGCATGCTTTTCAGACTCAGCAAAATCAGATAAATATTCATTTTAAAAATAAAATTTTAGAGAAACTATTTTACAGTTGGTTTCAGAGCCATACTAGCATGGGTTTGTTGGGCGTGGTGGTTTTTTTCTTTAACAAGGAACTTTTCAGATGGAACAAGGGACTTCATTTTTGCTACAGCAAAGCATTTTCGAATATTAGAACATCTTGTTTTATGAGGTGAAAAATATCTGCTGCCAGAGTGTAGTTTTAAGTGCTGGAAAAGGCAGTGTCTTCACAGAAAATTGGACTATTTTTGAGCAAAGAAACATGCAGTTCTATGAAATATATCCCACCATGCGATATTTCAGTGAATCACAAAAATCTGTGGTTCAAGGTTGGTTTTTCCTTATCTGAAATGGAAATATATAGTTAAGCTTGTAAGAGGAATGATTGGTTGAGAGCTTTTTAGCAAAACATTCTTTGTCTGAAAATGCTGTTCTCTGTCTAAAAATGCTGTTTTAGAAGAGAAAAACCCTCATGGGCATGCTCTACTTTTTACAAAAAACTCCTGAGATCCAGAATGGAAAATGTAGTCAGAGAATGCGAGATACTCTTCCATTTCGGAAAATCAAGAAGTGCGGTGGTTGGCGCTGCCACTCACAGCAGGCGCTTTATCTTTTGTCTCCTGTGTCTCAGAGAAGTGCCTTAAAGAAATGGCTGTTTGAAATTTGGCTGCTTGTACATGGGTTGTGTGCTCACGTTCTCCTCTTGGAAAAAAAAAAAAATCGGAAGGTCTTCAGTTTGTTCCAGTGCGGAACACAGCTGAATGTTGGTACTTCAGGATCTTTCTCAGATCTTTTTCTTCTGTCCAGCCATAAATAGTTTAAATAGTAGCTTAAATACAATGGCTTTTAGCCTTTGTATAATCTTACCATGCATCTCGGTCTCACTCGTCCTTCTTTGTGATATGTACGTACCATGTTTGTCCTACATCTGTTACCCAGATGAGCAATGCCATGGGATGCGTGACCCACCTAATGACTTGAAATTCTGGCACTATATCCTTGGTTGCAATAGGTGGGGCTGTGTACTCCCAAAACCAAAAAATGTGTGTTTGGACAATAAGATGATTTGGGTTGTTTGTGTTTAGGTTTGCACATTCTGCACATAAGCCATTGATCCCAAGTAAATCATGAAGAAGAGAAAATCCATGAAATAAATTATTCAAAATATCTTAGAACTTGTCAAATTAATTATTTCACAAGTGGCATCCAAGTAATTGTTTTTTCAGTAGAGCAAGTTTTTAGGGATTAGAGAAAATCCAGACTGTTCTCAGGCAGAATCCAGCTGAGGTGAGGTCAGGATTTTGCGTTCAAGTCAAGCTTCAAAGTCCATCGGTTTGTGAAAAATGTTGACTCAAATAAGTTTTGTGAATTATCTTATTTTTTCACTCCTGTGAGGCAGCTTATATCAATGTAAAGCCAGGCATGGGAGAAGTACAGTGCCATTGCCCAAATGGCGCTAAATGCTCAATAATGAAACTGGTCAAATACAAGTGGCTTAATAAGATGTGAAGCTGGCAGAATATCAATTACAAATTAAAAGATTAATCTGTGGCTACTTTGAAAACATAGTTTTAGTGCTCAAACTGAGTGCAGCCAATAAGAATTTAAGAAGAGGATGGAAAAAGAATGTTACAATTATGGTTTAGATGTTATGAGATTAGGAAATTGGTGTTTCACAACTACCTTTAATTTTGTCTTGATGAAATAATGTAAAATTGACAGGAAATATTTTTTTTTCCATGTCAGGCAATGTGATCAGCTCCGCGGTAAGCAGGGGGAGAAGAGCAAAGGTGCTAAGCATTGGGATAGTTAAGAGCTGAGTGAGTGGAGGAGTGAGGCTGCTGGCTGAGCACAGCGTGGGTACGATTGCCTGGTCAGAGGAGCTGCACCTCTAACACCGACTGCAACCCACGTGCGTAAAGAGCGCCCAGCTGGGTTTGGGGGTTTTTAACTCAGCCTAACATTTCTGAAACCAGAATAAAATTCTCAGTGCTAATATGACTTGACAAAAATTCACTCTAATGAATACATTTCTAGATGTGGCTAGGTGTAGCTTATAGCTCACATCATAGAGAATGTCCTGTGACCAGACAGGATGGTATTTTAGCAGTACTGAATTTTATCACCGAGAATTTTATCAGTTGACATAGTTAAATATGCCTCTATTGCTATTGCTAATTAGCAGGTTACAGAGATAATGAGAAAAGTAGTGTATATGAGAGATTTATTAGACACTGGCACCCCAGTTGAAGCTCTCCATGGAACAGATATCTGTACTTTGGGCAGGATGTTTTTTCCATGCAGAGTGGGTATGCTATTGTCCATATTTGTCTAATTACAGCCTAAGTAGTTCCAGATTTCAACAAAACTCAATGTTTGTGAACTTTTTCCACTTCATGTCTCTAAAGACTGGGTATATTCAGCTGATCAGGGATTTGAACACTCCACTTACTAATGGAGTGAGTCTGGTCGTGACCTAGGCCAAAAGAAATTGGTGAAATTGGCTTCTGGAATGTATGTGCAATGTACTGTGCATGATTCTAGTTTAGCGTCAAACCGCTGAAGGATGTACCATAGCTCATTTCTCAAGATGTCCTTCCTGTTTTGAATTGAACAGGAATATAGTCCTTGAAAAGGCACTGAAATACAGAGAGCTGTCTGGTGGTGTTCGCTGAGCAGCCCCAGTGTAAATCCCAGTGTAATTGAAACTCAGCATTTTCTGTGAAGAGCCCAAGAACTCCAACAAACAGGAAAGTCATGGACATCATCATCAGATTTTCTTGAGGATTACGTTTTACATAACTGCCGAATAAAACTTCTGTTTTCCAAAATTAGTTCCATGTTAGACTACCATACAATTTCTAGATAGTTCAGGAAATTTCTCCTATAGACTTCCAGAAGTCAATGACTGGAATGACAGAACTTTGGGTATCAGTGACTGGAACTCTCACAAGAATCAAGAGGTTAAGACTTTGGTGCTGTTAAAATTCTCATTAAGGCCTTGGTTCCACATTATCAGCTCAGTCTTTGGGACTGCTCAGCTAATTATCCATTCTGTGTAATTCTGTGGAAGATTCTGGAACAGCAATTTATTTTTTTCTAAGGTGCTTTTTAGAATTTCAGAATGATTTTCAGAATCAGCACTCAAGTTTCTAAAAAATTGTACAAGCCTGCATTATATTCTTGTTGTCCTCAAAGTTCTCCAGGTACAGGGCACTGGGTTGAGCCAAAATCTGATTTAGTGCACTGGACATAAATTGTAGGCCTGGCTTCCAAAAACTGGGCACTGGCTGCCGTGTACAGTAATTGAGTACTTGGATGCTGAGTTCAAGTATCCAAGTTTCGGACTGAAAGCAATGTCATTTGAAATGTCAGTATTCTGAAGAGTGGTAGAGCTTGTAAGAATACTTCAGTGGGTTTCTAAAATATTCACCGTGCAGATTTATAAAACAAATTGTAAATGAATAGCAGTCTACATCAGACATGCTTAACATGTTTTGGTCCTGTTTCTAGATGTTCCCTTGTACAGCAGTGAATTTGATAAATCAGATACCTGCTTTTGAGCTGCACGAATATTCTACACAAAAAACTCTCTGAAGACAAAATTTAATTCAGTTACTTAATTTAGAAACACATAGAAAGTAGATCTGCAGGTACAAAGTATCTGGTAAGAAATGAACAAAACAAAATTTTGTTAAATTAGATTAATGGTGTGGAGTGATGGGAAAGTGGCCTTGTAACGTATGGAATTAAATGTTGTGAGGGAAACAAAACGTGGTCAGCACTGAGTGTAAAACATACGGCTCTGGGAAACAGGGCCTGATAATTCTCTCTAGAAGAAAGTTCTGCTACGTTTCATTGGCCCGTTTGATTATTGGTACAATTTAGTTTCACAAGTTTTTAATATCCGCTAAATATTTTTATAGTACATCAAATCTCAGCTCGTACTCCCGACTCTTCAGCCAGTCTTACCCCGGACATTTCTCTACCTGGAGTCACTAAAAAGAATCTGATGGGAGGTCCTTTCCGTGAGGACATCCCCAGCTGCACAGCCCTCACTGGCACCACAGGTTGCTGGTGTCTTTCTTGGACTTTTCGGAAAAGACCTTGTCATGTGACAGGATCTGGATCAGAGGCTTATCTGTAGGTCTCAGGTTTAAATCGAGTAGTGACAGAAATTTTAACGTGACCGTTACTCAGTGTGATATGTGAGATGTGTGAGGCTTGTTCAGCCTTAGCGTACTTTCTCTTTAGCTTCATGTTATGAAAACGATCTAGCACTACAACAAGCACTAGCAGTTATTTTAGTTCTTGTATAGAATTTTTAGCAGCAGCTCTTGAAGTGTGTTGTAAGGGAAGTCAGTACCATCGATCGCAGTTTTAGTGAAGATCTGAATTATAGAGAGGTGAAGGTACTTCCAAAAAACCAGGCTGCTTGTCAGCGGCAATTCAGAAGCAGAGTGTGAGAGGCAAATCGCTCCGGCGCACAGTCGCGGGGATCCCGCTCCCCACAGGACTTGGGGCGCAGCGAGCGGCCTCTGCCGCCCGCAGGACGAGCTCGTGTGCGAAACCCGCCTGGGCTTGTCAGTCTGGCATTCTAAATTCATCTCCGCAACACCAATTTTAATCGTCGCTATGCAAAGATTTCCTAGTATTGTCTATATTTTATTATCTTTCCCCCCCCCCCCCCACTTAGCAGTATTTTGGAAACTTGTTGGCCTCCATTTTTTTTCCCCAGCACCTGAATTGTGCCTATGAAGAGACAGGAAAGATTGTTTTTCTGTCCTTAAACTGATTTCTGGATTTTGCGTATTAATGCTGCAAACTTTTTCAGTCTTTGCTTAAAGACCTGTTTAATATTTAACTGAAATAAACAGAACTGAGATTTTTTTTATACAACGCTAGCTGTTGCAGGCCAAAAAATCTTCAGATTATTTTATTTCAAACAATTTAAAGTATAAAACATGAAAGAATGGACCTTTTGTAATACTTCAGCAACTACTACAAAAAGTAGGGTGGGAAGTAATATGCGTTTAAGGACATTTTGTTTGCTGTGTGTGCTATTGAGGTTAGTAAGATTAGTACTTTTGAGTATTAACTTAAAGAGGTGCTGTGAAGAAAAACAAAAGGAAAATATTAGGCCTGTTATAGTTCCTTTAATTTATTGATTTGCCCTCAATCTCGTTCTCTTAACTCACTGTCCCCAGCTACTGTGATAAGTTTCTACTTGTTGCTGTTTTTTTCCATAGTAAAACTGTTGTCCCAGTGCCAGCACATTATGTTCCTGGTTAGAACCGTGACGTCAAATGGTATCTGGCCCCAGGCCAAGGAATGCTGCTGGGAAGGAGTCAATGAATGAATGGATTTTTCAATTCACATTGTAGTTGTCTCTTTCAAAGCCAGGAATCTCCGTATAATATTCAGTCCACTGGGTCATGTACATGAGCCACCAGTGTCCCTGGAGCCAGGGGGCCCCGCGTCCTGGTGCATCCAGCACAGCGCGGCCAGCCGGGCAGGGAGGGGACTGTCCTCACCTGGAGCATCCACTGTGCGCAGGGCTGGGGACACAGGGTGAAAGGAGATAAAGCTGCTGGAGAGTGTCCAGAAGAGGCTACGAAGTCGGTGAAGGGTTTGGAGGGGAAGCCGTGTGAGGAGCGGCTGAAGTCCCTGGGTTTGTTCCGCTGGAGCAGAGGAGACTGAGGGCAGAGCTCATGGGGCTGCAGCTTCCGCAGGGGAGCAGGAGGGGCCGGGCTGAGCTCTTCTCTCTGTGACGGTGACAGAACCCAGGGATCGGCAGAAGGTGTGCTGGGGAGGGTCAGCTGGACATGAGGAAAAGGCTCTTCCCCCAGAGGTGCTGGACCCTGGACAGGCTCCCCAGGGAGGTGTCGCGGCCCAACCTGACCGTGTTCAAGGAGAGACTGGACACCGTCCTCAGACACGCGGGTGACCCGTGGGGTGTGCTGGGCAGGGACAGGAGCTGGGCTCCGTGATCCATGCGGATCACTTCCAACTCTGGACATTCTATGATTCTGTCACAGACGGATTACAGAGCAGAGGAGAACGTTCCACTGGTTGTAGCTTGCTGTGGTAGCTGGCTGCACAGCGGTGAGATGACACTTACTTATGCCTCCAAGAACAGACCTTTACTGGGGAAGAAATTCTCCTCAGCCACAGAGCCAAAGGTGCTTCTGGCATCATTGTGCCAGCGCTGGTACCTTGTACTGAAGCAGTGCAGTGAAACATAATATAAAGTAACTGTCCTTCCAGAGAAAAACAAGTCCTACCGATGAAGTGCGGTTTTACTGATTTGTTTCTACATGATGAGCTTCTTCTAGCGCACCGTGTGCGCCTCCCCACACCTCTCGCCTACACGGTATTTGCCTCCAGAGGTCTGTAGTGTAGACCTAGCTCGAGACTTTAATGCTCCAGTGCTCTTTTCCTTAGAAATTGCAACAGCACCTTTTTTGTCCCCACAGAAGTAAAGGGCACAGTAGTGGGTGTGGGAACTTTGTAATGGGTGGACCTCAAAACTTCACGTTTTATTTGGGTTAGTTCCCCCAAATTTCCATGTTGCTAGCCCAACCAATTCAAACTGTTTTGCTGGGCAGAATTAAGCACAATATAATAGGACTGGATTATATGGTGGCACTTTTGAATCCAGACAGTGTCACAACACATAAGTACAAAGAGGTAAATAATGACAATTAACTGGACTTCCTTGAACCTCCCCAGAAGTATTCTGGTTTATTCACAGCAAAGGTTCAGAACTGCTCATGTTTTAATTGAACCACTTCACTCATCCCTAAATGAAAACAGTTGCAAACAGTGTCCAATGTACATAGCCCCAGGCGCTGCAGAACAATCAAATGAAAAGCCTTTTCTTTGTCTTATTTATTTACTTGAAGTTAAAGAAAAACGCCAAAATTCTACCCTTGAACAAATCACCACTTTTTACATACTTTACCCCAGGCACAAGTTCCAGTTTTTTCCTAACTTACGAGTTGTTTTTCTTTGTATTTGTGTTTGTATAATTTTGTATATCTTATTTGTTTACTTTTCCTGCTTCTTAAAATTGTCTCTTCTCTTTAGAAGTGGGGGAGAAAGAAAGAAATTGAGGTGAAACCACAAGATGTTTTCATTTTCATGTAACAAACAGATCTTTTTTTCACAAGCTTTTGCAGGCACTAAATACCCAATACGGCTTGAGACAATAAATTATGATGTCCTTCAGAGACTGCAGAGCTGGGAAAAGAAGAAATGCAAGTGTTTCCAACATGTGTTAAGAGAGACAGTTGATTGAGATTTCTTTGTTAACTCTACATTGTCTCATAATTCATACTTGTAAAGGATAATAATATTATTATATATCCTTGTGCTGCGCACTTTCCGTTTGCCAGAGTGTTTACAAGTGTGAATATACATCATTATTTCTGGTTTTCGAATGTATCTCTTATAAAAGTAGCAAAATCCCCATGGTAGTTCTGGCATTTTGGAAAGGCTGAGTATCTTAGTTACTCTTTATTGATGACTGCTTGGTGAAAATTCTGTGTTGCAGCTTATAAGCAACTGAATCTTAAATAGAGTGACAGGTGAGCTAATCAGCGTTAGAGAAAACTCCTGGAGGGAGAGATATAAAACTTCATTTACCACTGATTTCAGAGAGGGCTGAATTACCTACAGTAACATTGTCCAGGAAGATTCCCTTTCATGTGTCAAGGCAGCATGAAGAGAAGGAATTCATTTATACTATTCCAAGGCAAGGGTCTACAGAAATGAAATTATGTAAAGGGGCCTTAACCTAAAGGAGACAGAACTTCTGTTTGATATATTATTCTATAAGTGCCTTTTGTCAGAATCTTTCGACCCCTTCACATCAGGATTAGAGATCATCCTGTAGAGTCTTCCTGGGACACTGGAATTCTATAGCAGTGCAGTCAAATGAGCGGTCCCAGTGACTCCGTGCTCTGCAAGGACCCAGTTAAGTCCAAGGAGCACAACATCAGAAGCAATTTAGTTTCTCTGCCCTGGATTCTGTCACTGCATCCTTGTTTCACCTTCTCTCACCCAAATTAGAATTCTTTCCTCCCTTGGTCATTCAGTGTAACATTCATTTCTTAGCACCAGATGAACCTCACACACTTACGTGCTCAGACAAACTGTACAAAAATTAACTGGGCAGGTCCCATGAAAAGCTGAAGCATGTAATTATGTGTGTCCTGCTTTTACAGTCTCTACTGAAAAATGTAAATTTCACAGATAATGAGATGATAAATGAGATAAGGAACAGTTCCTATCTTTGAGACCTGTATGTCTTATACCTCCTCCTGCTGCTGCAGAAGTATCTTACTTTCAAGACACGATGCATATACTTACAGTGAAAAAACATATGCGTTTGTTTAATGTTTGTGATTTCCCAATCTTCTGCACATTTTTAGTAAATATTAGTTAGTTACTGTAAAATCAGCATAATTATTTGCTTAGGTAGGAGTTTGGGATTTTTTTTTGTGAAGGAGTCATAGAATCATAGAATATTTGTGGCTGGAAGGGACCTTTGGGGGTCATCTAGTCCAACTTCCCAGCTCAAAACAGGACCAAGATAGAGTATTTTACTCAGGATTGTGTCTAGTTTTAATATTTCTAACAATAGACACTCCACAAGCTCCTCACAGGCCAAGCCGTTCCCGTGCTAGACCACCCTCACAGTAAAAAAGCTTTTTCTTGTGTTTAAGTTGAATTTCTTGTGTTTCATTTTGTGCCCATAATGAATAGAATATTAACATACCCCAAACTGGGCACACTTTTGACTGCAACCTTAATTTTCTCATCCGTAAAATATGCCACTATTATAATAACCCTGACAACGTCAGCAGATACAAGAGGCAGTTGCTGGTATTGACCCATACTTGTTCTGTATCAGAGCAGGCATCAGATTTCAGATTCTTTTGAGTTATAGTCTTCCTGACTTTTCATAGTGTTTTTTAGTTTAGCAAAAGCCTTGAAGTGCCTGATACTGGAAATGTATTGCTGGCGTAGTCATTTGTATAATGATTTGAGAGTTGGAAATGTGCTTGACTAAGAAGGGACTTGTGTAAATAGGGAGAGACTCGAGGGCTGCGGCAGAGGAAGCCCCGGGCTGCGGCTCAGAAGGGAACGCACACAAGATTTCCAGTGGCCCCAGGAACAAAACTGCATTGCGGAGTCAAAGACAATGATTTTTTTTCTCCTCTCTCCTTGCACTGTTGTCTCTGATGATGTATTATTTTATGTCATGTCTCGGTATTTTAGCTGTGGAACTAACCTTTTGATAAGCAGAGCAAAAGGTGATGTAAATGCTTTTTTTGAAAGCACTGTTAATGATCTTTTGGGTTTACCCTTGTCTGTGCAGTGTAAAATAATGTTTGGATGATAGTGTTTTGCTTGGCTTCTTTCCAGGTTTTTTCTACTTGCTTTACCACTTCTTTCTGTATGTGTAATATCTGACTAGTGATCCCACAAAAAGGTGTGTAATGATCTATTGCAAAGTCTTGTTTTGCTACCCTCTTCCGGGAAACAGAGGCATTGGCAGTAGTAATATTTTCCCATCTATTAATAAAGGAATAAAAGTGGTCTTAATGTGGGTGTTTTGCTTACCTTGTTGAGTAAGTTTTGCGTAGGTGTTGTCTGCAAAAGGCTGAGACTTGGAAGCTCAGGCAAACCATTTGGCTGTGAACGCCCGGCGGCGTTGCAATAGAGCGCGTTGTTCGGGGACAGCAGTGAGATGTGCCAAGCACATTCTGAAGAGCCCAGTTGGTTGCCAGAGTGTGCAGAAAGCCTGAGTCTTACCCAGTCCATTTGTACAAGTAATAATCTCTTCTAGTGACAGAGATTTTCTCGAAATTTTGAGGACTTTGCACAGTTCTCATGCAGATTGTACCTACAGTGGGAATGTTACTTGGGTAACTGTACATTTAATGGATCAAAGTGTGGCTTTCTTGTTCAGTCATAGAGTCCTTACTCATACACAAATCCTGTTGTAAAAATGGAACAGAATTTGGTCCATTACATTTAATGGGAAATGTGGTAGAAATTTACCACCTCCTGGATGCGGAAAGGTCCTTCAAAGTCTCTTTATCTTAGTGCAGCAGATCCTTCCCATCTTAGTATCACGTTTTGAGTAACAGAGGATGTAAATGGAACATACAAATTTGCATGGTTATCCAAATAATAATTGTATAATCATGGATTTAAAAATCTCCAAAGGCAGGAATTTCAGAGCTCAGATTAATATTTGGATTTTTATCTTGAGTGGATGTTTCATTTGTGTCACGAGTGCGTAATGTGAAAAAATTCAAGATTATTCTTGACTACCAATGAATTCATGAGTGATTTTGAATGAACTATTTCTGCATTATTTTTCTCTTAACAGCCTTTGGCGTATCTTTTCACCATTTATGTTAGTTATTTCTGCAGAGTTTGTGTTGGACACACAGAAAGATCAAAGAGAAAACCAACATTTTCTAGACCTCGCGTCTGTTCGACTCTGCCACCCAATGGTATTCTTTATTATTACCCACTGCCTTCTCTCCATTTCTTAGGAGCTGTTCCATTATTATTTGATTATTTTAATACAAACTTATCTCCAGTGATAACAAGTTTCACGTCAATGCAGTAACATCGTCAACACATAAGAATTTTAGTGGAAAACTGTCACATGGCAAAAAGGCCTTTTTTTCTGTGTAGATTTTAATACTGGTATTGTTGAATACCATTTTCAAACTCTGCTTACATCTCACTTTTGGAGGTTTCTGGTTCCTCTGCGATCAAAGTTCCTTTGATGTAGCACTGTGAAGGCCTAAGACGAAATAGAGGATGTAAAAGAAGGGATTGCAATTCAAACTGCTACCTTTTCATATCAATTATGTGATGGAAACACAAAATATCTGCCCATGAAGTGGTTAAAACTGTGAAATCATTTAATATATACATGAGAGCTTTATAGGCTTAAACCATATGCCTGAAATGTGTTACAACCTCTCAGCCCCTCCTGATGACAGATGCCACTTTAAGATGAAAATTTTAACTCTGTGTTAAGCCAGAGAGTGCGCCAAAGATATTCAAGCAAAGCATTCGTGTGATCTTGATGGGATAACTAGGCGGTTTTCTAGAATATGTACTTCGAGAAGCAGAGGAGTGGAACGGGGTGTCAGGGTTGTTGCCAGACCAGTCGTTCCTCTCAGGTGCTTATTAATGGAACGCGGAGTTTTTGCAGGAATGTACAAACTCATTCATCCTTATCAGCAAATGTGTCCAAAATAAGTACTGTCAACTGTCAGACCTGGCAAGCGCTGAACATACTGTACCCGGAGAGTTCAGTCACGATGCTCTGAGCTTGTTTACTTTGCTTTTCTATCTGAAGAGTTAAACAGGTGTGTACCTTCTGCGAAGATAAAGGAAAGGGCGCAGGTTGAGGGGGAGGGAATGTTGAAGAAGTAGGATGATAATGAGCACAGTGCTACATTGGGAAGATTTCCTTGAGCCCCAAGTGCAGGGTGATTTTCCAAAAGCATGGTCAGCGTTTCGGTGCGGTGAAGAGCAGCTGGGTATTTCGAGGCTCGGTGCGAAGTGTGACCTTGCCCACTGGCAGTGTGCACATACCCACAGCTGTAACTGTGGTAATCTGTGCTGTATTTGTAGGGCTTGCAAACTAGCTAGCCTGGAAGTAGTTAAAAACGCAGATCCGTCTCAGAACAGATGGGAGCTGGCAATCTTTTAGATCACATGTTTTCAGTCTGTGTTCAGGTTTTACAGAAATAAGGCTGCATACATATTTCCCACCCAGTTTTGTTTTGCTATATTGACACATGAATATTTGTTTTTATTGATACATGCACATTTGGTTTTGTCTTGACTTCAAGATGTCAATCTTGTGTTTATTTAGAGACTAATAGAGATGCTGTTTGGACCTCTTGCTTGAAACCGGACAAGTTAGTTGACTGCACTGTGTAACTCAAAGCTTTAGAAGTCAGTGTACTGCTGAAAATGCTGAGCTGTTTGACAGGGGTTGCTGAGAGCAATAGCAGTAGTTAGAGGTACACATGATAAAGCGAGCCCTTGTAACTTTAACTATTCAGAATATTCCTGCCTAAGCTGGGAGATACTTTTAGTTGCTTTGGAGTGACAAGGTTTCAATAGGAAAAGGAGTCTGAACTAGGCCACTGGTGGCATTTTGAAATGTTGCTGCAACTCTTGCTGCTGCCATTCTGGGACTTCACTGGCCGTGTTCAGCTGTTCTCTGTGTTTTCCTCTACCATTTTCCTTCAGCTGATTTCACGTTAAGGGTTAAGTCTTATCTGCCATGCACTTTTATTGGTTAGATGCTCAAATTTTCCGTGAAGGTATCTCAGGGGTAACAAATTATCTCTTTCCTGTCAGCCAAAATTATCTCTTCTCTTGGACCAAGCTGAGATTTATTTTAAAAGCAATATCAACTTCAAAGCCTCACTCCTCAGAAATACAGTCACAGCGTCCTTCTGTAGCCTGAATGCCCATGGTAGCTGGCTGCCAGTGCGTGTGCCAGTGTGATTCGTTTAATCACGGTTTGTGTGCATCCATGAACCACGCAGGCCTGTACTGGAGCTTGGAAGAAGTACTGAGGATGAGTGGCTTACAAAATCTAGACTCTGACATGTATTCCTCATGAATCTTGTTGTGAGGCTGACCCTCCACTTCCCAGTCTTGCTGGCCACGATATTTCTGAGGTTGCGAACAAGGACCTGCTAAGCAGTGTAAAATGCTTTGATGGCAGCGTAGAGACTGAGTCACTCTAGGGTACGCTGCCTTTTGGGGTTCGGCCTCTGATGGTAATGTTTCTTTGGAGGTTTTTGTGTAATTGAATTTGCTGTGACTGCTTGCTGTGTGGTGTGTTGAAATACCAAAGTGCCAACCCCCCGAGATGGTATTTCAGGGCACTACAAGACATGCTTCCACTGCAAGGTTCTTCGACATGCCCGCATGGCTGCCACCTTGTCCCTGAGCCGAGGAGCAGAGAACCACCTCTGCCTTTTCTACCTCACGGTAATTGACAACCCTATGAACTCAGTGTTCGTATCATGATGGAAAAGTTGTGGTTGAATTTTTCTATATACATATGAAGGTGCTGGATCTGTCACCCATACACGAAACTCATACAGAATGCTGCATTTATGCAAAATTCATGTTTAGACTAAATTCAAGGAAATTGACTTCACCCTCCCTGCCCACTACAGCAAATACATCAGGCATCCTAATGTGGTGGAAAGTAGGCCATGATGCAACTGAGTACATAGCAAATGATGACGCTTCCATTTGTGCTATATATTGTGGATATTTCTGTTTATGAGATAGTTTTTGCTGGCATGGATGAAACAGCAATGAAACATTATTATTATTGTACAATCCTGGGATGCGGTTCTTTGCCAGTTCATAAATGCATGCAATGGAAAAAATGTTTCTGAATAAAATCAAAGCGCTAAATGAACTGTTCAGTCAACTGAATGTTTCCATTTGGAATGCTGAATAAAGAGTCCTATTTCTAATCCAAGACAGTTTTTATTAGCACTCAGTGCATTTAGCGCAAGCACAGACCAGTTCCGAAAGCAGCCAGGGTACAGTTTGAATAACAGGGAAGTTATTTTCTGCATAAACACCAGATTTATTAAGGCCTATTTTTTCTGTCTCATGAATGACTGGTTGCAACTTGTTTGAGGAAGCCATCAGAACAACTGCATTCTCAGGATCTTTGAGAAAAGAGGGTAGATTTACATCACTGTACGAACAATACTGCATTTATACCTGTTGCATCTTCTACAGAATGCCGCGAAAGGTTGGTGCAGCAGTTACCTGCTCCATAACTTACTTCTTCAGAATTTATCTTAAACCATCAAACCATACTCAAGTTCAGCTGAGTAGTTCAAATGAAAGATGGACAAGTTATCAGCTTTCTAAAATGAAGGTCGCTTTTAATTTATTATCCATCTCATAACTTTATTGGCACACATTATTGTCTGTTCCAGTTATGCTGCTTATCTTCCAACTATCATCTTGATGCCTGACAATTTATGTAAATGTCCAAGAAGGTGCAGTTAATATGTGGGTAAGTACCCACTGGTAAAAACCACCTTTTCATAGAAAATAAATATTGGCAAGAATACATGAAAAAAAACAGCCACAATTCATATCCATTTTTATTTTAATTGATTCTGATGTGCAGATATGTGTGACTTTCTTACGAGGTTTCTTTGTTCCCATATGTAATATGTGGCCAGTTGCCTCACTTCCAGATCTTAGATAGCTTATCTTCTTCATCTTGTATAATTATTCTTTATGCTGGAAAATTAAAAGGATGCCCGTGCATTCATCTTGTGGACAAGATGAGGAGTCTGCTTTGAAATGAATCTCCCAGTTGTTGCCACTTACACAAATGAAACAACTTATTTAGTTATCAGCTAGTTTTTCCTGATTTTTTATTAGCTGAACCAAAACTATGGAATATTTGCATACATTTTCCCCAGCACTTGTGAATTAATTTAGTTTGGTAATTAAATGTCTTTCGGTTGGTCGTTTTGTGCCTATTCAGTACGGGTTCCTGAGAAGAATTTCTATGAAATGTTACTAGTCCAGGTCAATTTGGAAGTTGAATTTGGAGTTTATTCTCTCAGGACTGAACTTGCAGGCCACAGTATATGTGTTTGACTTTATAGGGGTAATCCCAACAACTGTCACTTCTTATGGTATGTCAGATCTGCTTAAGTCTGGCCAGCTTCTGAATTTTGGAACAAGAATTCATTTTTAATTGAGTTTTAAATGGCTATTGAGTTTATAAATCTTTGTATGTGTAGGCACATCTATATGCCTGTGTACGTGGTCACCAGCAGGGCTTACATAAAGGGAAAATGCAAGAAAAATGACTTTGCTGTAAATACACCACTAGCTAAGTTTCAGTCTTTTTAAACTATTAAGCTGAAATAGTACCAGAATGAATCGTGGTATTGCAGGAACTAAGTAAATGCATATTGCAAAGTAAATGAAAATGTGTAAGGAATGTTGCCTGTTTGTAACTGCATTAATTTAATGCAATTGTAGGCAAGATTCAATGTCATGACAGAAAGCAAAGAAAAACAAAATCATGCCTGATGAAAACATCTGGATTCGAGTTTTGGTGCCAGTAAATTCTTCCCCCACTGGTAAAAAAGATTGTAAAACCACATTCTTTTTGGGTTATGTGATTCATAGGAATGTTCTGCAGAGTGCTCCAGCTCTTCTGCTAAATACATAGCTCAGGG
This sequence comes from Caloenas nicobarica, assembly GCF_036013445.1. Classification (NCBI taxonomy): domain Eukaryota; kingdom Metazoa; phylum Chordata; class Aves; order Columbiformes; family Columbidae; genus Caloenas; species Caloenas nicobarica. The sequence goes on from NC_088259.1 coordinate 16,126,790, forward strand.
TCATTGGCTGGCAATGGCAGTGTTCTGGGACTAAGGCAGGGAGAGGTCAAGGGGCTCTATCCTCAGTTATGCTGAGTTTGCAGCTGGCAGGTAGGAGAGGATTAACCTCCATTTCAATTCCCTGAAACTCAGAATCCAGAGCAGTCCTGGGTAGAACTTGGAGTAGTTAGCTGGAGATTTTTGCATAGGGATTGTATATTAAAGAGCATTTTGTTCCGAGAAGCTGGTTTTTGCTTCATTCTACCTCTGGTGGTACTTTTATTGCTCTGCCACCTGTAAGGAGGATCAAGAAGTCCGCGATGAAAAATCAGCTCTAGTGTGTGTTGCACAGAGTTCTTTCTGTAGTGACGATGATCCTCAGCTGCTCCCGACAACTTGTCCTCAGCTGCTTTTTGCTCTCTTACGACTCTGGAGATGGAGTGACTGTGAACAACGTTCTGGCAGCACTGCTCGCTTCAGAAAGCACGGTCTTTGATTCCTTTTCCCTGCCCTGGTCACTCGTTCCCACCCTTCTGATGTCCCCAGCTGCTGCAAGAGTCCCTGCAGGGAGCGGAGCCCCTCCGCAGGGATCGCTCCACTGCCCGTGCCGCTGATGCAGTGCGAGCAGCAGCAGCCGTGGCAGCACAAGGCAGAGGGCAGCACAGGGATGGAAAGAGGCAGCTGGAGCAAGGCAGGAAGGGGCAGTGAACTCCTACTGCCAAAGGTCTGAGCATGGACGGAGCTAGGGCAGTTGGCACAAAACATATGATGAGGGAGTTTCGTTTGATAATATAACTGGGGGGGATATTCGGAATATCCCACTGAGTAGATAACGATTTGCTGTCCTAAATGTGCAGACAGTTGTGGCACCAGGACTATGAGAACTTGGATACTAGAGATGTGTTCAGCTTGCATCCTTGACTTAGGTATGTGGAGGCCCTGTCCAGAATTCATAAGCTAACTGCAGCAATATGTAGTGAAAATAAATTTACAGACATGTGAAAAAGCTTAACTGCATGTTAGCTGAGGTGCATTAACTAGAATAGCTTCTAAAGGAAGCGGTGGCCTCAGATAACACTGTGTGCTGTCTTTGCGGGAAGGGAATTCTCTTCAGACACAAGGAGTATGGAATTGGAAAGGTAGGAATATGGGATTTAGGGAGGTAATAATGAAGGATAATATAGGAGTGGGGCCATAGTTCAGAGAAATGAGGAACTATGAGGATAGAGAAGGGTACAGTTCACAGCCCCATGAAAATTTTAGAATGTGACTTTAATAGTTAGGAAGTTAGTACCTCTGTGCTTAACTGGTGGTTTTCTTGTTACATTTTCTTTCTTCTTTTAAACTGGTTTGGCTTTTGCGTAGTTATTTTCAAAAATTCCCAGCCCTATTCAAGCCGGGTATGTGTTCTAAGTTTGCTGTCTATAGATCACGCTCTGAATAGTGTCCATTCTTCATTGATTTGTGTGCAGTCTTCATGTGGAGCATTGCCAAACCCTCATACTCTGCATTTTCTTCTCTGGTGGAGGCTGCCCCTCTAGAGGGAGAATTGCTTTACGTGTTGCAGGAAATCTGAACATGTTCCGTGGCTCATGAAGGCATCATAAATGACAAAGTTAATGAGCTGTACATGGCACGACTAGTGAGTGTTCTTTCACTGAATTATGAGCAAAGAGGGAAGGGTGTGATGCTGGGGTACTTCTGAAATTTTATTCTGAAAACGAGAAAATGCAGAGTAGTAATCTGGTGTCAAATATATTGCCTGCAGTTATTTCTAGCAAAAAAACTCAAGCAGTCAGTTTGTCAGCATTTATACAGTGGTTCTTATTCCAAATAAACTCCCACTGTAAGCACTCATAGGTAGCTGGCTTGCCCTTGGTCTCTGCTCAGGCCACACTGCAACAGGCGTCAGTGGTCACTATGTCCGATATGCTCTGGTACTGGATCCAAATTTTACAAGCAAGTAGAGTTGTACCAGGATAACTGCAGCAATTCAGGCCAGCACAGCACGATTTTAGGTCATGTCTACACTAGATGCTTGGACTTTACTCAGCTATAATCATGACTGAAATCCTAATTCAAACAAGCCCTTAGGGTATGTCTACACTAAATCAGAGGCACGAATGCGACATGTACAGGCCTGGTTAAGCTACTTTTAAACAATAGCAATGATGGATTGGCAGCATAAACTTTACAAAAGACTGTCTAAGCACATTGGGAACTTGGTGGATGTATGCAAATGAGGAGTTGTATTGAATTTCATGCCTCTGCTTTCCCATTGCGATTGCTAACTCATGTTGTAATCATCTCTGACTGCAGTGCAGAAATTCTATAAAGCTGTTCTGTTGTAGAAAATAAGACATTGACTGGGAAAAAAAAAAAAGTAAATGCAACATGTCTTTGCTCTATTGGCAATAGTGTGATCTGAAACTCAAAACCACAAGAAGCATTCACGCAGTTTCCTGCTCAGGAGGGAGGAGAAATGTGACATCGTTTCAAGTGAGAACCCAGGTACAGGCTCTGGTAACGGCCACAGCGCAGGAGCCGCGTGTCAGGTGAGGGGTTTAGTGTTGCCCTGGTTTGAAATTGGAACAAAGGAAGGAAACACTAGATTGCTCTTTCTAGTGAAATGCTTATCTGTCTCAAGAGGCATGTGGCTTTAAAATTGTTTGTCTTGTCTGTCTCAGGTGCAATGAGTACGCCCTGGATTTGGAGTTCAGCTATTTTCTTGATTAAAGACAATTTCATGGTCAGCTTGCAAACTTGTCCATTCCAGTTTCAGTTGTTCCAGTTCATAAATAAGAATTTTCCAAAGTGAGTTTTAGGAAGGAAAATATTTTCACAGATGTCTGCTGGAGAACAACTAGCTGAGTAGTATTGATAGCAGACTAGACGGCTTTTTTGTATGTAGCTTGTCAGTTCTAGTCCAACTGGTGGTTATTACCTCAATGGTGGTCTTCATTGAACAGCTGTTTTGTAGCCTACAGCTGGTCTCATTTCTCTTCCTAGAGGCTAAAGGTGTCCATAATACAAAGTCAGCATTCTTATTCTAGCTGTAGGTTGGAAAAAGCCAGAGAATTCAGAGCTAAGCAAAGGACTGAAGAGAGCTTTATCTGTTTGACGTACCCCAAACCATATCAGATCTGATTTAGGGCTCCTTACTATAGATATGGTACTCAATACGAATCAGTATCAGGTTCTGAAGTCAGATATTCAATGAACAATAAGAAACGTTTTTAACAGTTAAAAAAATTACCGAGCATTTTATTAGGTTTTTTTACCTACACAGTTCTAGAAATATTTTTCTAAACTAGACATATTCAACCTCAATTGCAGTTACTGATGGATGCATTAACTCAAAGAAATCCAGTAACTTACTTTACATAGTAGATCAGGTTAAGTAACTGCAGTATGTGCTTTTGACCTGCTAATATGCTCAGAATAGAAACGTCTAGAAGAGGTTCCTGTGACTGCAGTCTAGTCGTGCAGGTGGATGTAATGTATTGCGTTTTGTCCTGTGCCAAGTATGTGTAGAAGGCTCTGATCTGTCTACCACCTTTTTCAAGTGCTACATCAAGACAGAAAAATAAAGGCAGTTACAGCTGCTGAGGAAGTCATACTCTCATTTTGTATTTGTGTGTGTTAATCCTTATCAAATGCCCAGTGACTCAAGCTTTAGTCACCTGATTCAGTTGGCAACTGCACTGAATCGATGGTTTATTTCTGCATCCTGAAGGAACCTCTCATCCCGCAATGTGCATGGCCGTCCAGAACTGAGCGATACTCAGCCGTTCCCATCTTCGAGGTCAAGAGTACTGTACCTGCAATGTATACCACAGTGACAGGCTGTGTGGTAAGTTATCACAGGACATGAGTCTTCCCAGTAATTAGTCTGTTTTCATGGTTACCTTTCATCCTATTAGTGCTAAAAGTGATAGCCATCGGAAATGTCTTGGTGAATGTGGACTTTCTTTTCTTTAGAAATGGACCCGATAAAGGGAATACTGTGTGCATGACAGCCGGGAGTCAAAGGGCAGCACATGCCCAAAGGTAGAAAAGCAAACCAGGATACCTGGTTTGGGAAAACAGAAATTCTTCAGATGTTGTGAATGAATAAAATAGAAAGGAATTCAATAAGGTTCCGAGATGAGTGTTCTGAGTTTTATGGACTCAATGGCAAAAGCTTATCTGCAAGTACTTCACAACCAGCTAGAAGCTCATAGTGTCATTTAACATTAATGTATTTGATTTATAAAACAAGTTTTCAAGGAAAACCAGCTAGAAATAATTCGGGGGTGGAACCAAAAATGTCAAAGCAAGGTGAAAGAAGGTAAAACTGCCTCCATGTGGAAAGGCAAGCGGCTGAAATGGATTGTTATTACTGTCAAATTAAAACCTTTTAGCTGTCTTTTGACCTTTATGTGTGGGGTTTTGTTTGTTTGGTTTGTTCTTGCTGGTAGATCGGCTAACTAGCTTTTTGTAAAGTGTTTATTTCATTATCCAAGATAGACTGATGTATGAGATATACAGACAATCTGAGCTGGCTTTTCAAGATTACTTACACGTGTTTACAAATATTTCTGTTTACTTAATTTGTGACAGCTAATACTGACTTCCAGCTGTTTATCTGGCTGCGTTTTCACATACTGGGGTTAAGGATTCATTACGAAAACCTGAAGAGAATAAAACAAAATGATGAAGCCATGTAAAACCCATAGAGAAACCTTTCAAATTTGCATTGTTTTGATGTAAAATTGTAAATCTTGAGGCAACATCTGTTCAGAAGGCCAGTGTTCACATGGCATAAGATGTGAAATCATCAGTATCGACACAGAAATGTTGTACTAGAGAGGGGCAGCGTAGGCTCATGACACTAGGAGTCGGCTCCCCCCAGAGGTAACCACAAAGACATAATTGCAGCATAGTCCAGCTACGCGAGTGTGCACGTGTTGATGTCACCCTCTGGAGGTCACCTCTGAGGTAAATAAATGACATTGGTTGGCTTGTGAGTTTTGTGTGCTGACTGGCAGTCAATAGTACCAAAGGAAGCCACAGCTTCATTATACTTGTTTTGCCTGAACCTTACAGCAGATTCAGGTTAAAAACCAACTCAAATTGACTATAACCTTTATGAAGCTATTTGACAAATGTCTTACCATTGAAGAGTGGAATGAAAGGAGAAACTATGGAAACTTAGTGTTTTCTTTATGTATATACCTAGTCCATATTATATGTATTATCATCTAATCACGGAAACCCCAAATAAAACGGAGAAAAAGTTTCTAGTCATTGTACTCACACAGAATACCAGCTGAATCACTTTTGTTAATGTTGGTTTCAACCTACATGTTGTTGGTAGAGAGCATTAACGAAGAAGACTTAAACCTCACGTGTATCTGGCTTCTAGTGAAACATCACTGAAGCTTGTGAGTATCTTGATCTGAGGCTTAGATTCAGATTTCCCTTATACTGAGCTTCAGGCAAGTCGCAAAGGTTCTCAACATGAGTTTGATCAGGATGATCAGAGCAAAAGCTAAGTGAAACTTGAGTAAAAACCATGAGACTTGTGATGGTGATTTCAAAATGAAACGTTCATTTTTATTTGGTTTGGGAAATGAGATTTAGTAATCGGTTGGCTGTTAATGGAATGAAGTGTGCTCCCTAGGCCACTCCTTGAACTGGGCAAGGGCTACTAAGGTTAGCAGTACACCGCAGAAAACGTCAGGGCTTGTAGCGTGTTCTAGAAGACTGCGCATCATGCAACATTGCTGTAATCTGACAGCTCGATGTGACCTCTGTCTAAGGTCGCAGTTGGTGCCAAAAGCCCAAAACATTCAGGCAGATCTCTCATTCTCCAAATCATGCAGCAATGACATGTTCATGGCATTTTTTAGGTCTTTTGATAAGATTTTTAGTGACATGCTCTTGTTTATTTAATGTAAATCATTAACTCTTGGAAACCTGTGATACTGTGTTCTCAGTGAAAAAGAGGAAATTTGTTGGAGGTGGGAAGGGGGTGGGGTGCAAAGCAAAGAGAAACATCTGCCAGAAAATACTGTGCTGTAGTAATGGTAAATAATCAGGCTCAATGACAAGCACTTCAGCAGCTGGAATGAGCTTGTCTACGTACAACCATGTGATAGTAAGTGGGAAAGCAGTCCCATCTTAACACTTTACTTGATTTTTTGAACTTTCTTCTAAGCCTAGCTTCTAGTGATTCTGGAATTTGAACTTGCCCTGAATGGCCGAGGTTATCCACGTAGGCTGCGTGACAGCAGTGACGGGCTCTGGCTTTCCAAAACATCAAAGTCGCCAACACTTTCTCAGTCTCTCCTCACTTGAGAGCAACCAGAGTTCTCCAGTGCAACCAGGGGCTTATGATGGGTTGTATGAATTCCTTTCCTCCATGCTAATCTCATTCCTGGTCTATTTTTTTCTGCCTTGAAACTGATAATCAAGAAAAAGGAACAAATCTGTTCTCCTGAAGTGTTTGCTGCTTTACTTTTATCCCTGTGCGTTGAATACATTTTTGCATGCTCAGTGGAAGAGATTATTTGGAACAGATGAAAGTATATTACAAAGTTGGAACATACTGGATACCTGAAGGTGTTTGTGTCAGAGATTCTTCCTTATGAAATACTCAGCTTTAGGCAGGACTGCAGTTCCTGAGCTGTTCTTTCACTTAACATATGGAAATAATATCATTTTTCACCAAAAACTACTGAAACGATTCGATAGCATGATGTGATACTGTATGTGCCATGTAACTGTGCCATATGACAACACCGAATTACGTAAATCACGTCACTGTGTGTGGAGAGTCGTGCTGCTGCTGTTTACCGCAGGTTTGGGGCATAGCTGGGATACACATCACCATGAAGCTGCTTCTGCTCCGCGGGAACCCGGCCACAGAGCACTCTGCAGACCTGTGGCAGGCCCTTGACTCATCTCTCTGGTCCGCTTTTCAGACCAGTGCAGAGAATAGATTAATTAAGCTTTTCCTGCTCTTTTGAAAGCCTCAGAGAGACATTTTCATAGCAGAGGAAAGCACAAAATGCAGTGTAGCATCTTGCAGATACTCTCCTTTGCTGAATCATCCCTCATGGTCCTGAAACTGAAGCTGAAAAATTCAGGGTAGAATATCAAAATCCCCCCAAGTTTGTGCTGATTTCTATTGGCTCACCTCTGAACAAATCTGATCTTTCTAGCTCTTGTGTCGTGTATTTCTGGTGTTCTTATTGCCACGATCTCTAAAAGATCACTACTATTCTGCTGAGAAGAGAGGGAGTCACCTCCCAACACCGAGGAGGAAGAGGAACAGGGAAAATCTCAAGCACCTTCCCATAAGCTGCCTGAAGAACTTGTCCCACAAGCCTCAACTGTTTGTTTCCATCAATACCACCCTTTGTACACAAAAAACCAATCCATGCCTGGGCCTGCTGGTAGCATGGAGAGCAAGACAGCTGGGGGAGCCGGGAGCCGACTGTCAAGACTTGTTCTTGCGCCATGAGCACTAAAGCCAAATGTAGGGATTCATATAGTGAGCCAGCCCTTCTCCAATTGGAAGGGCCCAGCTCGTCATATTTTGGTTGGATTTAAAACCTTAAGATATTTTAATGGTAGCAATAATGGGTTTTTGTTCTTTACCTTCTGTAATTGGCGTTGTAAGATTGACTTGAATTATTACCTTTCGTTCATGAACGCTAGATTTTTTTTAAAGGAAAAATGAGGTTTTCTGTTAGTTTCTATATTTATATGACAGAAGAGGCCACTCTGTCACTCACTAGCCATACGACTTACAAAGGAGTTTATCAGGGTTTGTGAGAATGGCTGAAAATGGGCAAAATACACATCGTCTGGGCAGAAGCCAATATTCTCCTGCTATGTATATCACATATTGAACAGATCTTGTGCAGGATTGTTTCCATGTCTGATTCTGCATTGTCAAAACAGCTTATGTCCAAGAACTGGCTGGACATTTCTGGGGCACCGTGTTTAGAAAAACACTAAAATATTGCCAAACTGAGGACAAAATCACAAATTATCTGGCCAAGAGCTGGGTGAATACTACTGGCAAGTATTTGTTTGACTAATTTCTTTCCATCAGCTTCGAGTCATATGTGTGCTATGTCTTCATTCTTCATCTGCTTGCATTCCTTAGTGAATTAAATAAGTGTTTTTGTTAGCACAGAATGTGTTGCAAATTATTTTTAACATTGTTTATTTAATTTTTATTCTTGCAAGCATTATTTATTACATTACACTGATGGAAACAGTGATATGGAAATTTCTGAAGTTACTCTGTGTGTTCAATATCTGGAATATAAGTGGTGGTTTGAGATTCCAGCAACACAATCTGTGATCCGTGGAGTTCTAGAAGAGGGAATGACAGCACTGCTGTAAATGCTCATGATTTACTTTCTTGTTTTGTGAGTGACAGGATTGGACTGGACCTGGGCAAAACTTGTCATGTTTGAAGCTTTGCCCTCTGCAGTGTATCAGACCTACCTGGGTAAACTCCCAACTTATTGGGAAGGACAGGCAGACTGGGATCTTTTTCATCCATAAGGGAACTTTCTTACAAAAAGAGAAAGGAAAAACAGAATCTAAGGCAATTTCACTTCGCCCCTTCCCTGCCGAGATTTTCTGAGATGACTTTTTGTGTTCATCCTCATTGCAACACCTGCTGTGGAGGGGACTAATGGAACCAAACAAGGCAAAGAGGAGCGTGTGATGGGAGACAGCAGAACTGCTATACCGGGAAACCGTGGATGTAGGATTGGTTTGGAGACTGAGAAGCAGACAGAAGCGTGAACAAGCACCTCTGTCTTCTCTGGATTTCCTGGGCGGTTGACGATATGAAGTGTGCTGCAAAACGTGGGCAGGCGAGGGGGGGAATTTTAAAAATCAAAACGCAGATAGACCAAAACTAGAAGCTGAACAAAACCGATTTCCTGACTTTTGCATCATTCTTGTAATTGCCTGCAATCTGAGTATCGTTTTTACCTCTTCAAAAATTGCTGCAATAATTCCTGTCACTCCTGAAAATTCACCTGCAACAACAGGAAGAGTATAAGTAGATATACTGATGCAATATGTATTTTTTTGTTTTGCTGTCTTTAGGATGGTATTAAAAGCCATCACAAGCAACAGACATTCAGAGCAAGATTCTGTTCCCAATTACCTATATTTCAATATGATCTACTCTTTGCACTGTTATAACTTGAAGCAGAATTTAGGACAATATAGAAGGACAAAAAGTAGCATAGGTTTCTGAAGTGTCATCAGATATGTGCTTAAATATATATGGTATGTGTATATATGCATATATGAATATTTGTATACATGCATATCTACAGATATTTATACACACACTGTACCCAACACTCTAAATCCCTGATCTCTGCTACGGCTTTCTCATTATACATGTGGGTTCATACAATTTAGATTTATATAATCTAACATGTAGTTTACATACACCCAAATTATGCTTAATTTGTCTTTAATTACTGGAAGAAACTTTCCTTAAAATGATATAGTTCCTTTCCTTTCTTCTATAATAGAATACCTTCTGCTTTGCCTGCCTAAAAAGCCTTTTAGGTGAAACCCTGGTTTGTGGGAAATCGTATTGAAGCCACAGTAACACAACAACCAGCAATTAAAAATAAGCTGATGCAAACAACAAGAACAGCAAATGTAATCAAAAGACAGACCAGACACACGGCATTCTATGAATTTTTTCTCGTTCTGTTGTGACCTGTTGGATTCGCCTTAGCCTTCCCTTGAGGCTTTCTGTGCCTCTCATTCATTAGAATTTGTGCCTATAAATTGCTGTTGCAAAAAGCCTCTTCAGTTTCGGCTTTTCAGTTTTGTTTTATTGTTTTCCCTCTTCCTCACCCCTCTTCCCAAATGCTCTAATTGTTTACCTAGTATTGGTTCAAACAAGGACAAATTGATGCTTGTGATTGTGCTGTAAGACATGTTATTTAATTTTAATTGTGACCATAGTTTGTTTAATTTAATCATCAGGGTTGATCCCTTTCTCATTGCAGAAAGCCAGAATGGAGGCTTCGTTAATGCTGTGCCAAGGTCTTGGCATTCATTAAGGACTGGTTTATGCACTGGTATGGAAGTGGAAGCTCTTACCTTCTAACTAAGACAAAGAGGAAACTATACTGAACTAGAGAAAAAATACCCGTGGTCCCCAACTGCTGTGCTGGTGGCTTCAACAAACGTGTTTTACTTGGGGCAGAGTAAGAATGTTCACACTTACAGGGCTGTGATTCAGCTGATGAAAGGTGCCTTACACTATAATTACCGAGCTTACAGCCACTGGCCACTTTCCAGCCTTCTGCAGCTGTTCCCAAGTGGTGACGTTACATCTAGTTATATACCCAAGTTTCAGCTTCGCTGCCTTCCAAAGTTCAAAATGTTCACCCTCAGACTCCTGTTCTGTTGTTTATCTTGGTGTATAATTGCAGCCAAGTCCTTAGACAGTTAGGTACAGATATTTCAACTGCATGTGTAAGATTTGGTCTCAGTGAATCTTACTGCAGTAAGGACCTTTTAGGGGCTTCATCCTGTAGCATCTACTGTGTTCCAGCATGCGTGCCATAGAAAATAGCCTAGAAAGTGAAAATATTAATGTCTGTTTCATCAGCAGCAATACAAAATGTGTGGAAAATCATCATTTTCTGTCATATTTTGTCCCAGTGCCACAGCAGCCTCACCTGAAATAAAGCAGCAGCAGGCACAATGACCCAGAATCCAGGAACGTCCCATGAAGATGCAGCTATCTGTAATATGGTTTTAACAAACCCGAGGTTTTGCCAGTGAATACAGAACACAAACAAAGGTGTCAGTGGTATTAGTCCTACATTGGCAGCTCTGTTCTTTAATCCATGACCAGAGTGATTCTAGCTAAATTTCAGAGCCAGCTGCAATGCAATTCCAGCAGCACGATAAACATAAACCAGACGAAGAAATGTGACCGACTGCCGGGGTTTACAATAAAGCAGTTCTGAGGTCAGCAGACAAATACTGTGTGTTGATAAGAAGACTGTGAAAATAAAAAGATGTTATCACCTGAAGTTTATGGTTGTTGACATACACATCTATTGCCTTTGACTGTGCAAACAGTAAGTGTGGTTGCAATGCACCATTAGAAAATTCTCAGCATGAAATCAGAGAGAATAGTTAGTGGGCGTTCTTGCCGGTGTTTGAGAAGAGGAAAGGAGTTTTTAAGGGAGGGAAACAGCTCGAGGGGAAATCTGAGTTTAGAAACAGATCTCCATGTTCAATAAGATAAACATAAGGCTGAGTCAACAGTAAATATATCCAAGAGATTAATGATGAAAGTGCAGCAGACAAGAAGGAATCCCTTTCTCAGGGTATAGGAGCACTGGCAGTGGCAGGAGGCACCGGGACAAAAAGGCTGATGGTCGGAGAACCAAATATCTTTCTTATTTGGAGCAGATCATAAAATAGTAGCAGACAGAAAGGCCACATAGGTGTGACCAGAGAGAACACTGAAAGGTCTTCTTCTGTCAGCAAAACCTTTTTGTAAAGGTCGTATGAACAATCAACGGGAGAGGACCGGTTGGACCATACGTAATAGGATGGAGGAATTGATAAGAGCAAAACCACATCCTGAATCAATACCAGTAACAGAAACGGGGAAGAAGAGGTTGGTTTGAAGAGCATCGTACTTGAAAGATGCAACCCTGTGTTACGGGGCAGTGGTTTTATAACGGACTGCGTACTTCTAAACGGTGCTTTTTTGACAAGCCAACGCTTGAGCAAAAATTTCTTAAAAGGAAGGATGTAATTTCTTAAAAGGAAAGATGTAGCAACTCACATGAATGTGGAGGGCAGAGCATGTGTTGTAGGGGAGAATCTGAAGGAGACACAAGAACTTAGCCTGTTGGCACATGGATAGAACCGGCACAGGACAATGGCAGAACCTCTGGAAATATTTCTCTCCATGTAACTAGGTTTGCCAGGTTTGCAAGCAGGCAAGCAAGTTTTACATAGCATACGGCACAGAAAATAGTGTCTTTCTTCAGAATTTCACTTGAGGGCAGTTAATTGAGGTGAAAGCAAATCTTAGATCCCAATTATATTGTTAGTCCTTTTGTTTTTAGCGGTTGCATTTGGTGCTTTCTAAGAATGCTTTCAATAGCCCTTGACAGGAGATTTGTGAGTAACTCATCCAGGTAGAATCTGCAGCAAAAATCTGAGCAGTTTTTCCCCACCCCCAGGTTTGGGATGAGTCTTATCAACATTTCCTTTGCTGTTTAACCCTTTTTCAACTCGTTTTGTCTGGCAGGAGGTTTTCAGTTTCACACTGGTTTTATATTTGCCTGTTACCTCATCGCCAGGCTCTGTTTTGCATTATATACTGGTTTTGTCTTGTTCAGCTGATTACGATTAGTTACAGCTAAACCCCAAACTCAGCAACCACATATAAGAATTTACTCTCTAATGAATTTCTCACCCGTTATAGTAATGACCCAAGAAGTACTTGGAAAACAATCTTTAAATGAATTACACAAAGGGTAAGGCTGGATAGTAGCAGCACAATTACTGGAGCACTTAGAGCATGATCCTGTACAGTGCTTTGTCACTTACATTTATGAAATATGTGGAATATTTCGCACCAAAAGCTAAAAGCCTACACTGTGTAACATACTATTTGGACCTAGATAACGACAAAAATAGAGCCTTTTGTCTTGAAAATATTTTGCCGCAGTTTTCCTGTGAAACAAATAAAGAAAAATGACTTTCCAGGATTGATGAGGCTGTCTAGAACCCCAGGATCATCAGGGTTCCCTTTTCTGCATAGACCCCTTCACATGAATATGCACAAAATGCACAATTATCTTTCACATCTTTAGTTTCCAGCAATATGGAAGCAAAAAAGTTATATCCTTGAAATATTTCAGCAAAATTTACAGTACAGCATTGCAATAACAGAGAAATCAGTATTCTTCATCCAGTTCTTTTGATGCTATATTGGTTTCATGCACTGGTTTTCCTTAGCATTGACTGACTTACACATATAAAATATTATATATATATCTTTTAAGGTAGCAGCAGCACTTCACGAGGTGAAGGCACTGAAAGTGAAGGTCAGAGATCGTAAAGGCTGTTCCACGTGCACGGAATAGCTCATCAGCCTGCGTGCTTCATTTTGCAAATGTATCCTTAAATATTCCTTCTATCTGTTAGAAAGAAGATCATGATCTCAGTCATCTCATAGCTCGTATAAAAAAAATAATCTTATTATTATTCAACTGTAGCTTTGCTGTGGCCAGATTTTCCATTAGTCAAGGAGCGTAGCCCTATTAAGTTTGCTGAAGCACGGTGTTCTTACTCTAGCTGAGGATCTACTTGGCTGCTTTCACCTTTGATGTAAAGTATTTCCAGAATGAAAGGCATTCTCCTGATCTGTTACAGAAGTGCAATAATGAATACTTACTAGTATAACTCTTGTGGATCGGACTCTAGCTTAAAATGTGTATTTATCTTTAAGACGACTGAAGAATTTCATGGAACCTTTAGTTGACAGAGAATGAGAGAGTTAAGAGGGGAGTGTTTGCTTTTGTGTGTTTATCTTCCCCTGTACTGTACAATCCATTCATTCCACTTCTCAGCTGGGATGTATAAAATACAAGTGCAAGTACCTACTCCTTTACTTGATACCAGGCCGTGTTTTACCAGTCGTTACTTTGAACGGAATTTGCACCATTTCCCTTCTCCAAGGAGACTGAACTGCTGGTCCTTTCCTTTTCCTGATGACATGATAATGATGCAGTTACATAGGATGCTCTTGTTCACCCTTCCTGTTCTTTTATTCCTCTTACGCAGCCTCCTTCTCTCACATTGTGGCTGTGTATGCGTCACTTATGATTGCAGAACTGAGATTTCATCTCTAAAATGATATTTTGGTCCAAATATTTAGGAAAACAACAACAACACCAACAACAAACTCTGAGATTTAGGGGTTTTCTTATGTAAAGCAAAAATGAATGTTTCTTTCTCAGACTTCTTAGCGACTGCAGAACAGGTGATTACACCTTCGCTTTCATTGTCCTCAGTATTATACGTGTTCCCTTCTGTGCCACTATACTTCTAGCCATAGCTCTTGCTTCAGCTCACTGGGCAGCTCAAGCTCAGCGATTTCTGGTTGAGGATCTAGGTACTTATTCTGGTGGCAGAGCCGGGCTCCATCGCAGGGGTTTTCTATCCTATGGTGCTCCCTGTGGTCAGGAGATCTTCTGAGGCGGTGGTGTGTCTGAAGTGCCCAGTTTCCTGTGCACGTGTTTACAGAGCAGCCGTCCCACCCGCGTGCTGTCAGCGAGCGCAGCGACCTCCAGCAAGCGCCCGGCGAGCGCTGTGGCCGGCAGTCGCCCTGCCAGAGGCCGTCCCGCCGCAGCTTCTCCCGAGGTCCAGTGTCCCTGTGGGCCGCGCAGACACCACATGCTGGACGCTGGTTTATGTCATAAACTCTTTGGAGACAGAAAACTTTTTTTTTCTCCTGTTTGTAGAGCACCTGATAAAGTGGATCATGATCCAATACTGGCCTGTAACCTTCATTTATGATGGTAGCATGTTGAATCTATATCAAATGTATGTTCTCCCCTTATACAGGTCTGTTTGTTTTCTCCTGTTTTGTTATTCCCCCGGTCTAAACGAGAAAGCAGTTTGACTGAAAAGTTTAGTATGGAGGAGCCTAACGAATCCTTGTCTGTTAAACTGCAAAGTAAATGGAACACCGACTTAGAAGTGAACTTGGAACCAGGTGACAATAGACTGTAGTCAGGAGAAAGCAGTGTCACTTGAAGTTAAAATATTTTACCTGGGCTAGTCAAGTTTCCATCTTGCGTAAAAGAATAAGAGATCTAAGAAATCTCTAATCAGAAAGCAAGCCATGATATGTATTTCTGTGGGGTAATTCATATCTACCATTAACAGCCACTTTGTCTGTGCATTTGAAATGACAGTACACTTATTTCTACGCAGCAACTGCCATTTTTTTGTTTCTTTGGTTGGTTGGTTATTTTGATGCTCCTACATTTAATAGTGCTGCTGCTGAAAAAAATTCAAATATTCTAAGTATCAGCTCAGATCACTTGTGGTGTAAAAACCTGGAATGTAATGAATTCCATGATAAAATGCTTGTGAAGACATGGAATGATGCAGCTGAGTTCTCCTGAGATCATTTCTTTGGATGTTCCGCTCTGATTTTGCTTCTCATGTTACAAAATCATTTGCGGATTTGAGGAGCTAGAATTTTTACTGCTGTCTTCATACCAATGTGCCAGAAAAATGTAGGATCTACGGCCAGAACCCAGCCCTGGCTGTTCTGCTAATAGCAGTCCCACTCTAATGCTTGCTGTACGGAAAAAAGGATTTTGAAAGGGGTGTAGATTGATTGCACAGAAAGCTAGAGCGGGAGATTACTGCACTATATGCTGCAGAAAAAATGATAATTTTTTTTGGTAAACTGAATGATTTTCAAGAAACTGTGGCAGCTGCTGAAGAAGATCTCTGTGCAGTCTTAACCCGCTGGTATTTTATCGTGCCTGATTACACAGGGTATTCACAGTGTTCAGGCTTTTAAAAAGCACCTGAAAAAATTCTAAACAGGACTTAGGTATATCAGATGAGCTAATAACGCAATAGCCTTTTCTTGCAAGCATAATGTAAACTTTGAGTTAGTTTCATTATTAAACTGTGTGCATAAAATAGAAAGACTGATGCCATCTAACGTAGCCCCCTGGTGTGGTTAAAAAGGTTATTCTTTCTATGCTGTGTGAATGGCTACAGATGTTAAGATCTGGTTTTTTCCTTTTCTGTGGTCTTTGGTGTTTCTTTGTCAGCATTCAGTGTGAAACTTTGGTGAATAAAAGGAGCGAGTAGGAAATGAAGCAAGTGTGATGTTGGGGGACTTTTAGTAACCTGCCAGTAAGCACTGCTCACACGCTTTCTATGAAGAATGCAGAAATGCTTTTCAGTAAGTTTAGCCGCCAAAAGGAAATGGTTTCTTGGCCTTCCTAATCTCTCAGGCTCTATCGAGTTTGCCAAATACTTCAGATTAACAGAGAGAAAGAAATAACAGCCCCTGCTGTGGTTTCATTCACTAGCTTTAATTCACACAATTAGAGCTGGTCCTTATTCATACCACTTCCACAGGGTCATTAGGTCTGACTGGGGCTCTGCAGTGTGTGGTGGGCAGTTACTTTTGCTTGACTTTGGAGTCACAGTGGGTGTAGCTTCTGCTCAAGGTTTCCTGGCTTGCTCGGGACATCGTATTTCAAGCTGTGAGCGGCAGAACCTCAGACCCAAGCTACCATTTTTGTCCGTGTCTGACTGCAGGACCGCGGGCTGGGTGTACAGCGGGAGAAGGGTACACTGTCACAGGCCAGAGCCGGGTACCATTGGAAAACGCTGTGTTATCAAAGCTGAGATTTCCCACTAATAATTTTAACAAATGAAAGCGTCCTTCTGTTGCTCTAAACCTGAGCTAGGCCTGGTTGCGTTATAATTGCTGATCATTCTTTACAATGCAGCCCATGCGTACCTAGGGGCAGTATGTCTGGCTGCTCACGTTAATCCCACAAAACATGTTTTATTTCATTATTGTTTCCATATTTTGAATTATACTGACTGTACAAAGGGCAGAGAAGACACTTAGATGACTTCCCTGTCCTTGCCTGCAAAGCTAATTCACTGTATATCAACTGAACCTGACAAAGAGGAGGATAGTGAGGGGATCTCATAGCAGCTTAAAACTATTGGAAGGGAAATTGTGATGATGGCAGAGGCACGTTCTTCTCTGCTGACAGACAGCACAGCAAGAGGAAATGATCACAAATTGTAGCTTGGGAGGTTCAAACTGGAGATGTTAAAAAGTTTTTCGCCCAGAAGGTGCTCAGGAACAGATTACCTAGAAAGGCTGTGATATCTCCATCCTTGGAGGTTTTCAAGACTTAGACAAAACTGCAGCCAACCTGATCTGGCACTGATGATAGTCCTGCTTTGAGCAGGAGAATGGGCGACATAACCTGCAGATGTCCTCTGCAATTCCTGTGGTTTTATTTGTTTAGAAATATTAAGCAGCTTAACTGTCCATCTACTCCAGTTAAGAATGTATTCCGCTGTTCGGTGTATCATTATCACACGTCGAAGGAGTCAGATAACCAAGCATGCAAGAACTTTGTGAGAAAGTTCCCTTGTAAAAGTGAAGAAAATTAGGTTTTAGCTTAGACTATATTGTGTAGGGCTTGTATTGCGCGCAGTGAATGACAGTCGTGGACAGTTCATCCTCGCGGTACAGCTGAGCGCTGGCTGAAGAAGGCAGCCCGAATTACAGTTTGAGTAGCAACACAAAATGCAGCAATCCAGTCTGCCACAAAGCAAACAGCCCTTAGTCTGTTAAAGGATGCTGACTTCCCTGCTATAGTTGGCTCAAAATCTGAGTCAGTACCAAATTGAGGATTTTGCAATCTTTTTCTGCTGAAAACCAGGAATTTCCAACGTAATATATTAATACATCACTTGCAACTGTCTCACACACCAAACACTAAGGGATTAACATAATCTTTATTGCCATGTGGCATTTTTGTGCCTTACATCATGTTTCCTGAAAATGACTGAATGATGGTTCAACACACATGATTTAATAACTGACATGGCACTTGGCCCGGACTGGGAGATGTCCAGTGTCTATTCAGCTACCGTGATTTTTTGGCTAACGTTCTCTGAGGGATACGTAACAGCTGATGTCGTAGTTATTTCCGTTCAGTTCTTTAGATCCCTCGCAAAGTTGCTCAGGCAAGCAGGAAAAAGCCGATTATGTACATATATACAACAGTACAAAATCTGTGCCAGTTACCAAAGCAAACATGGCCTGGTCTTATTTTCAGTGTGTAGGAAGTGGTAACTTTAGAATCTGCACTGAATAAGAAGTGATTCAAGATCAAGAATATTAAGATAAGGCTTCATTAGCCTCAGTCAGGGAGGACAGAACAAGGTAAAGTGGAGTTTAAAATGGAAAAGGAAATAGATATAGATATTTCTATAATAAAGGAAAATATGGCAATAAAAATTACAGTCCCACTGTGATCTGCATGATATCTCTGGCACTACAAAAAGGGTGACTTGTGTGATTAGTTAAAATACAAATCCTGTGCTCATTAAAGCTGCGCTAGTAACTTCAGAAGAAGTCGGAGGCAGTCACATGCGAATAGATTAAACACCGAGGAGGAAGCCGAGATAGTTTAGAGTTTGATAGTTCCAGATGAAGGATATGCAGGTAAACTATTCGGGTACTTAGAATCCAAGTGATGAAACAGTAAGTTCTCTTAAATTGAATTGAATAGAATTAAAGCAAAACCAGTCAGAGTGGAGAGAAAACAGTAGTTTAATTTTATACTTAATATAATGTTAAGTACCTTAACCATGGAAATATGATCAGATGTGGTAGATACACAAACACACACTCCCACTCACTCCTCATAGACAACTGGAGCGAACGTGCTCCAGAAGTGGTGCAGGAGAGATGCAGCCGGGGAAGCCGCCGTTCTGCTTCCCTTCCACAGGGCTGCTCCCTGTCCTTCTGGAACTAATCACACTTCTGCAACACATTGTGCTTCTAGCTTCACATGTACCTCTGTCTTTTATTAGATTGTATTAGGGAGCAAAATTAATTTTTTAAGTCTCTCACTTGATTTATACCAGGATCTTGACAAAGCAGTGGCGCTGCAGTAACTAATAGTGGCAGTAGTGTTGTGTGTGTCCAGATTTGTACCTTGACTTTAGGTTTTGCTGATTCCTGCAACACAGAGTCCCCATGGCGTATGGCTTCCCATGGTCATTTAAAAGGACACAAGCCACGACGTTCTGAGTTCTGGAAGAACTCAACAATAAAGCTAGTTCAGTTCTGGACCAACAACAGTTCTCAGTAAAAAATTAACCTAGTTAAGTGTTATTCTCTTAGTTTATAGCAAGATTCCACTGTAATCAGGGCAGTGCCAAAGAAAATAAACAATCATATGTGGTGTATGAAGTAAAAACAGTTGAAGGGTTTTACGGTGCAAGATTATTTATCCAGGTGTTCTAAAGTGTTACACACCAGTTTTCATAACTGCTGACAGATCTGTCAGTGGGGAAGGTTCGGTTATGTGTACACACCTTTTTATGAACCAGCTGATGAAAGAGAAAATCCCACAGACCGTGGCCCGGATTCAGGAAAGTACCAAAGTGTGTACTTAGCTGCTTAGGACAGCACTTCATCATGTGCTTAATTTTAAGAATGCAGTTATATATAATTCACTTCAGCGAGATTTAAGCACATGGTAAACCTAGCACAGGCTATCCTAAACCTTTGAGTTACTTCTAATTAGAAATTATCTTTGTCCATGTGGAAATCCATTTGTATTATCTTTTCATGAACTCTTAGGAAAATAAAATGTGTTTCTTTGAATATTTAGAGCAAGTGAATATAAAAAAAAATATATTATCACAGTGTGATTTTTCTTTTGTAGTGAAATCATGTTTGTTTTGTGTTTGGGTTTTGGAATAAGAAAGGTTTTAGTAGCTAGAGTGATATTCTAGCTGGGGAAAGAAAAATAAGCAATTCAGTGAAATGAAGTATCTAGTAATACAGGTTGACCGTTAGTCCTAACAGAGCTCTTTCCCTGCAATGTACTATCATTGGATAGCCAAGATGCGGCCTTTTTTATTTTGAATATTTCATACATGATGACTCTTTTGGCATTGGCATCAGTGATGAAAACTTGTCAAATTGTCTTTTTGCTCTGGATAACTCTACCTTGATGCTTTCTGCTGTCAGCATCTCCTTTCAATTTGTTTCTCTTCTTTGCTGGACCAACACCTCTAGGAATATTGACATAGGCATGATATCAGCTCTCTTTGTTATTGCAAACTATTTATGCTTCAGGTTATATCTTCATATGTAAACTGCTGTGACTGTTTTGCGGTTCACCATTATATGCTGCAAATTACTTTAGTGGGCATGTCTGGTTTTACGCATTTACAAAAGTTTTCCCTCTAGCCTACATTCTTTCACCTAAAATGACTACATTTAGATTTTACTTCACACGGGCAGTTAAATAGGCATATTTACTTGAAGTTCATGGAGAAATACTTCTTAGCATCAGCTGGCCTACAAATGCTTTATTTTTTTGCATGTCTAGAGTGTTTAATTATGTTAGGTCTTTCAACAGGGTGGCTTCTGTCACTGCTGATAAGAAGGCAGCCGTACCTGGCTGCTCCAGCCGTTTTACTGGAAGTCCATCGGCTTCAAGAGCAAGGGAAAAAAGAGCAATGACACAAGGCTTGATAAAGCCTGCACAGACCCCATCACAGCTCCAACTCAGTTCTGTCAGAAATTGCTTGCAATCTTTTCATGTCGTCTTAGTAATTAAAACCAGCACCAATGATCAACAGTTGCAGAGAAAATAAAGCAAAACTGAAGACTCTGATCATGATACAAACTCCTGTTTCTTATAAGGAACAGTATTGAGTGTTTGTACTCCCGCCAGAGAGGCAGAGGCCAGAGGAGTCAGGCTCTTTCATCTGCACTACTCAGACCTTGCTCAAATGCTCTTGAATCCTTGGACTTACTCTGTAAATTGTGGCAACTTTTTTGAACTTGTTACTAAGTGACCCAGACTAATGGGAACAAAAGAAATCCAAAAAAGCCAAGTTGTGTTAGAATATAAATTTAAATACTTAACATTTTAAATGAAGAAAACTCCAAATAATTAGCTAAGACAGAATAGAAATAAAAAGGACTTGTTTCCAAGGCCCCCTGCGCGCTGTGCGGGCAGCGGCCCCGCCGCGCTGGTCCCAGCACCTCTGAGCGCGGGCGCTTGCCCAGCGGCTCCCCGCGCGGCAGTGCTGGCGCCGCGGGCGCGGGGCTCCTTGCTGGGACTGTCTCGCTCCCAGTTGTCTGTCATGCTCTTTCTTCTGGTCTGGAAGCTTCTGACCCAGACCAGCCTCAATTTTTCCTCAAGGGAAGAAGCATTTTCTTGCTCCCTCCACGGGATTTCTTCAGACCTAGTCACTTATTCTTTAAAGGAAAATAACACATAAACTGAAAACAAATCAAACAGATCCTGGCTGTCACAGGAGTCCATAACAAACTGAATTAAAAATAGATTTAAATGACTTATCCAGAGTCACACTGAGTGTTTATGGCAGAAGCAGGATTAAACCCAATATCCCTTGACTGTTCTATGGGTGTGCTTCCTCTCTGAATAACGCCTTAGCCTTGCCGAGAGTGCTGGCAGGATGGGAAGATTCTTTTAAAATTCTCTTTTCATATGGAAGTCTGTAGGAATTACAGGCTCTTGTGTGACGCTACAGTGCACAGGTCATGTCATGAAAGGGAATACAATGCTTCAGTCCAATGCTTTCTTAACCGTCTTGCCATTATTCTGCACAAAATGAAAACATTGACGGTATAAACACCTTGTTTTGGCAAGAGTGGGAAACCTCATGAAGTCTGAGCTTGCTTTATTAGGCAAGAGAAAGGGAAGCTTATGCGTGTTGTATTACAAAATGTTGTTTGTTTTGGATAAACTCACTCGGCTTGTACCCTGCCTATTGCTGTGGGGAGAGCAGCTGCCTCTGCTGGGCTACCAGCAAGAAAGAAAAGCAAAACCTCTCTAGTATTGAACTTACTCAGTGGTCCTCTGATGCCAACGAGTCCCCAGCTGATCCAGGCAGGACTGTCCTCAGGCAGGAGGTTCGTCGTTGTTTGAAACTGAGTAAGAAACAATCATCTGTTTCATTACTAGAATACTAGGAGAGGAAACGGGGCTGCAGAAGCAGGAGACTTGTTCAGTTGTGCTCAGTGGTAGCAATAGCCGTAAACCTACATCTCTCCCAACTTCCGCACTGGTATGCGATCTGCAAGGTTACATTGCTTCCTCCTGAACCAGTATCGTTTATCAAAAAAATATGGCTTCTTAGAAACTTGAAATTATAAGAGCTGGGACACAATAGTTACCTCTAACCTGGTATCTCTCTCTCTGGCCCACATTTCAAAGTCCTGTTGTGAAAGTGCTCAAGCTTCTAAGTAGATTGTCACAATTATGAAACTATTGAGATGTTCCGTTCCCGTTTCAGTACAGACGTCCCTTCCTGAGGCTTCCTGGTCAAAGGCAATCTAGGCTGCTCCAAACCTTTTACAGAGCCCAGAGCCCTGATGTGGTGTAATGAAGCGTAACACCTTCCTTAGTTGCAGCAGTGTGTTGGCTAGAGTAGCAGTTCTTTTTGTTACAGACTGTTTTGAGCAGGTAAGCAGGTAAGCCAGGCTGTTAGACCCTTGCTAAGGTAAGTAAATACACAATCTATCACTTTCCTCTTCTAGATTTTATCATTAAAAAAAAGAATGCTGAGTCCTGTAGTCTCTGATGATGTGCGTAAACTCTGGCCAGGAGGCTGTGAACAACGTATGAGCTGCCTGCACATCACCCCTTCCCTTTTACTGCTTCTTTTACTCACCCAGTAGGAACAGAAATCCAACCATATCAGTGGGAACAGCTATATGTTTGCAATTCCATTGCCATTTTTGATTCAGAACACTTTTACTTTGCCTCAATAAAGTACCCAGTACATTTAAATCTGTATTTAGTTTCTTCAAAAGGAGAAACCTAGTCACACAAACGTCGTATGTAGTAGATGTTTTGACGTGCGCATTCACAACCAGTGATTAGCGACCTTTATTGTAGTCACCAGAAGCCAAGTTGGGTTACCCTGCTGTGATTTTCTTGGTCAAACTACTGGACATCATGGGATGGAATGTACAGGAACAGTAATTTATCAGCAAGGTGGGGACAGCTTTCAGGGAGATGCCGCAACATCCTGTCGCTTTGGAAATTCTAGCTACACAGTTGGGGAGCTACAACTTGCTTAAATTCTGGTTTTAATTTTGTGTCCCAGATGTGTGGTTCCAGATGAAGAGGCTAGCACGCAACTCCGCTGTAGTCCCATAGTAACTTGGGAAATTTTGATTTTGATGTATGTAATACCAGCTTGTGGCCTTGCACCTTAGAAACACTGAACACTTTCCACTTGCAGTGAAGTAACTTTCTTTCTGAATATAGGAAAGAAAAAGAAGAATTCTGTTTTGATAGCACTTGCAATGTAATGTTTTGATTTCCGCCGTGACACATACAACACACAGAGTGAGAAAAAATGCACTGTAGTTTTTCAATAAGCTGAAATAAAATACGACACCACCAATATGAGGGTTAGTTGTTGTTTTATGTGACAGGTTATAGTTATCCAGTGTATTAGTTCTGTAATCAGATCTAATCCCAATGGATTAAGGACAGCCAAGCCGCTAAAATAACTCATAATAAAAAACACAGACCAAATGAATCATGGCCTGTACTAGCAGAGTGGTGAATCACATTCAGTGACAGAACAGAAGATAGTCACAAAAAGTTTTGTAACTACGTATCTTAACGGAAAATAATTTCGAAATGGAACGATCTCCATTGAAATAAATATGACACCTGAAATAGGACAACTAAGATACAAAACGCTCTGGCTACAATGTGTTTAATAAACAACCTCAGAATATTGCCCTTGGAGCACAGGAAATGCGCTCCCGGGCCAGTCGTAGGCAAGCCGTGAACCCGGGGCCCCGGCTGTGCCCCGGCACCCGCGTTGCTCCGCTGGGGAGGGCACAGCCCCCCGACGGCAGCGGTGAGGCCGCTCGGTGATGAAGAGCTTGGTGGCGACTGCAGCAGCAGAACTTTCTAACTGCCCTGTTGATGTTTTCAGTCGTCCTTTGCACGGATATTGACCTCATATGGTGCCAGAAACTCTTGGAAAATATTGCACTAGAAACGATTGGGTATGCTCTCTGTCCAGGTGGTGGGCATGGTCAGTTCATCAATCGCCCTTGGGTCAGTTGTCCAGAGTTATCATACTGCAACACAGCTGCGCCATACACAGAGTTAAGACTGTTGAAAACAAAGCCCTCTCACCTTGCTAGTATTCATATAATGAATGCAGAAGCACCTGTCCCTCCTTTTTCCTAGTGAGCTATAATTGGACTTCGTTTATGGACGAATAAAAAGCTTCATTATAAAGACTGATAGGCTCTAATTGGGAAAAATCTGGCAAAGATTATTCATCAGCTTTATGGAATAACACTGCTTTTACGTCTAGGAACTAGAGAGAAGCCAAGGGAGATTGTTCTCCAGCTTTTCATGAGGACTCTCTTTATATAGCGCACACATGAAAAAGTCTGAGAAGAATAAAAGAAAACAAGAAAAACCTCCCCAGAACAACATCATTTAAACACACAGGCTCAGGGAACAGGACTGACTGAAAAGCCAGGCTACCATCTTAAGTTGAACAGTTGTTCATGGCTTACAAAGCCATTAGACCTCCAGAAAAATGAAAATTATTCCATGTTAATAATGCTATTATTTAAACACAATGTCTTGTTCTGATGTCTGCTTATTCAAAGCAGGATGCAAAATCCCGAAGGGGGATTGAAAAGACAAAAACAATCCAGTAGCTGGTAAACAAATTTTGGAAGCTAAATTCATCTCAAAGGAAGGAATTTAGAAATTGCTTGACCACCCTGTGTAGATATTTGCAATGGAAGACATGCAATAGTCAGGGCGTTTCAGTTGTGCAGACAAAGGCATGACAAGATTTCATGCTAGAAGCAAAAGTAAAAAAAAAAAATCCTTAAAATAAATAATATACAACTTGCTAGCAGTGAAGGTAATTAAACACTGCAGTTGTTTATCAGGCACAGCAACACCTTCACCATATTATGAACATTTACAGTAAGATTAGATAACCTTTCAAGAATGCATCTGTTAGTTTAGGCTTAGGAAGAATTACAGCCTCTGTATTCAGGTCAAATTAGAGAACCAGAATATTCCCTTCTGGCTTTGGACCTATAATCTGCTTCAGAGAACCTTGTGCTGGGCTGGAGGCTGCTGCCCTGGGCTGGCCGGGACTTCAGGAGACCTGCGAAGCTGATCACCCGCAGCTGAAGGAGAACTGGATTGTTCCCTGGACCCTTGAGGAGACAGGAGTTTGGCTGCCTGCTGCTGTCTTAGTGGCATTTATGGTGAACTAGGGACTTCATTGTCTGTCTCACTACAAGAATTAAGCAGGAGGAGAATCGGTTGGGCTGATTCTATATGTAAAATGTTTCGAGTTTGGTTTTTCCCCCCCCCCAAAACTATAGGATTTTACCTCATTGTGCAAACAGCTAAATCGCCGTAGGCAGAGGGCAAGATCTAAGATGTGACAGAAATGTTACAAGATACAAATGTCAGATAACAGGGAGACGAGTCACAAAGATTTCTATATAAAGTTGCTGTTATGTTCCCTTTACTTTGCGTATATCACCTAGTGATGTAAAAACAATGTGCTAAGAGCAGGTGATCTTTTAAGATTGTTTCATATGGCTCTGTCTTCACCTGAGCCTCACACAGTGGCCCCATTTCAAATTATGATTTTTCTTTAAAATGTCACAAAATATGGCATCGTCTTTGACATGGACTTTCATATTGTTACAATATGGCCAAGCCTGGATGACAAGGTTTCCCCAAAGAAAAAGGAAAAAAATTCCATTCTTTATTCTCTGACTTACAATTCTATTTTGAGTCCAGAGAAGAGAGGATAGGTTGGTGTCCAGCTGCATCAGGTAGTAGCATCTCATTGTTGTTATATGTATTTTGTAGCCTCAGGGACTTAGCTCTCTAATTTCTCCCTGCTTTTGTCCTTGTCCTCACAGCTGCTGCCCCTGGAGGCCTTATTAACTCCTAAGTGGCGCCCGTCCCCCTCGGACCTGGAACAGGACACAGGGTTTACCAGTGTCTGCTTCTCCAAATGAAGAAAGACTCGGGATCCGGGTACCTGACAAAGCAGAGGTAAGTGTCCTTCGAGTGCACTGGACTGACCTTTTCTCTGCTGCTCCCCGCTATTTCTAGCCAATAAGTACCACTGATGGGAACTGAACCCGTGCGGTAGTGGTGAGTACTGTGCCCAGATGTCCGGTCTTCATGCCCAGATCTCGCCTGTGGTGCTCTGAGTCCTTCCCTTTCCCAGAAACATGGTTACAAATTTAGCCGTCTTCTTCTCTCTGCCTGTATATCGAGCTTTGGTGTTAATGTGGTCACAAATGGTCTCTTGACATTTTTTCCTCTTTAGTAACTCCTGCTTATGAAATTGGGAATAAATATAAATAGCTTATTGGTTAATTACATTTGTACATTTCAGGTGAAATGACTTCTTAAAGCGTGTGATGTTTAGAGCATGTCTTGACCTCCACTTGGTCCTAGCATGAATTAACATTTACGTTATTTTGTCCAGCCTTTCACAGACAGGACGGACATATCTTTATATACATTCTTCACACCCGTATCTTTTGTTTTATTGGTCAATGTCATAGTAGTGGAATGCAGAATCTGCTATTTCTCAACTGTTTTGGAGAGGGCTAGACCAAAATGCGAAGTGTCTCGTTTTTACACAGGACAAAATGTGTCTCTGGTCTTACTATGTCTGGTTAATATTTTCCTAATTATTCCAAACAGTTTGTCTCTGTGTAACAACTTCTCTCTTCAACAAAGTTTTGAGTCTGAGACTTCTGTACTTTTAGGGAAACTCTTCAGCAGAGCAGCCAGTGGGCAGGAGTAGCACACGCTCTGTGGTACATGTGTACAGCTCTGGGCCCAGTTTTAGATGTGATTCCCAGA
The DNA here is from genome assembly GCF_036013445.1 of Caloenas nicobarica. Taxonomy (NCBI): domain Eukaryota; kingdom Metazoa; phylum Chordata; class Aves; order Columbiformes; family Columbidae; genus Caloenas; species Caloenas nicobarica. Next base: position 16,153,540 of record NC_088259.1, read on the forward strand.
TTTTGTGTATCTGAGGCCCTTTGTCCATGCAAGGATTCAGAATTAGCTGTGTGTGTGCTCAGTTGTGTTTGCGATCACTTCCTATATCCTTGCGTGCGCATTGGCCTCTGATTTCACAGCATATTTAGCCTATGATTTTTCAGATTTTTGTGCTATCAATACCTGTTGTAGATTTCATAACTTGTTAAATTTACCAGCAAAACTCATCAGTGTTCAGCACAGACCCAAATCTTCAAGTGGGAGAGGGGATGCCACCCAAAACTTGTCTTCACCATTAGAATGCTCTTCTTGCTCCACAAAGTACACAGGCTTGCCCACAGTTCTTCAGTGATCTAGTAAAGAGGTTTTCAGGAGTAGATATTGGTATGAAATGGCAGAAGAACAACAACCTAATGCTGCTAGCTTTATAGCATTGAACTTATTTTAACAGCAGTGAGAAGCGAGAGCTGGCAAGCTGTGCAGGTTGTGCTATAGGCACAGGAGGGGGTGTCACATTCTGCTGGTTGTCAGTGCCCTTGGCAAGAGCTCTTGTGCTGGGTCCCATACAAATGAATGCAGAAAAGAGGCAATTTGTGTCTTGAATCTAAATATGACAAAGAAGAGTGCATAAAAAAATTCCTAGGCATTTTTCTGTGTCACATCCATAAGAAGATTATAGGTCCAGAGTTAAGGAAAAATTGGGAAAAGAAGGAATGAAAACAGAAGACAAGGAAAGGACAGGAGAGGGCAGTGGTGGCATTTTCCCTAAGAGGAGCTGATCCTGAGATCAAGTTGGAGTCAAATGCTATAACCACATTGGCAAAATTAGAAAAAAAACCCCAACATATCTATCTATCTATCTATCTATCTATCTATCTATCTATCTATCTATCTATCTATGTATCTATCAGTGATTGTGGTATTGATGAGAAGCTATTCTGAAGAATTACCCATTATATGAACTTTGAGTAGAGGTGTATGCTAAATTCCTACCTCCTACTGTCCCAACTGATTCCATGTTTTGTACTTGCAAAGCACACATCTGTACTTCTGAAATTATACGTGATTAATAATAGTAATTACTAACAATGTAGGGCATCCTAGCATCCTGACAGAATACAGAAAAAATGAGGTTTTAGTTTCTTCTGCCTTAAACTGAAAGAAGGTCAGAAGGGAAGGGAATTGTAAAAAATAAAGGAAGGCTAGAAGGTGTTACTGCTGTGGAGTTGAAGGCAGAATGAATTGGGAATAGCAAAGCTGATACTGGAATCACTGTTACTGGAGCGATGGCAGTGCAGTGGGGTAGGGTCTGTTCTGCTGTTTGTGGTCAGCTTGGCTGTGTGTCAGAAATTGATGTTTATATTTTTTAATCCACATTTTAAGAGAGGCCTCAATCAGTCTGTCCTGTGTAGATCATGTGCACTATTATTTGTAAATAACAGAAACATGAAAAAATGTGTCTGAGCGTTATATTGGGAAACGTATCTTTGCATCTTTGTGCACGGGTGAGAATGTAGAGAGAAGAGCACAGCGGGAGAGCTCCATCCCGCACCTCAGCCAGACATCTCCTGAGACACCCCGGACTGACCTGAATGATGGTCTGTTCTGATCAGGTTCCAGCTGCCAGGAGCTGAGCCTGTTCCCAGTGGGGAAGGACTGCAGAAGCAAACACTGTGTAGCTTGGAGCTCCGGGGTGTGTGCCAGGAACGGGGGAGGCGCTGGTGAAGATGGTTGTGCTGGTGCTGGACACGTACTGGGTGAGAAAAAGTCCCTGTCCCAAGAGCTTACAGTTCAAAGGAGGAAGAACAGACGTATGTTACAACAAACATATGTTAGCCTTCCAAACAAGATGACACAAGTTAGATTCTAAAAACAGGCAAAAGATTTTTTGGCATCGTCTATAAAAAAAGCATAAGGAAAACGAGCTAACTAATCCCAGCAGAGGGAGAGTGGAGAGGGGGAACTGAGGGAATGAAGAACATTCCAGCCAATTTGTTGATGACTAACATACTTTAAAACAACAGGCTGCTTTTTAAACTGAGAAGGTGACTTGCTGAGTGGTTATTCGCTGTTCACTCCCCAGTCTTGATAAGAGCTCCCACAGGACATTCAGTTCTTTCCAGCTTCTCCCGCATAGGTTTATCTGTGAACATCAGTACAAAGCAAAGGGGAAAGAGGCCAAGCAGGTTTGTTTAATCTCTGCTGTGACCAGTAATGATGTGCTGGGTTGGCTGTTCTTTAACGCAGCTTGATACTACTAATCTGACTGGCCTTTTGCAGCATCTTCCTATGGGGTTCCATGTTGATAATTATCATAGGACAACCAATGGTTTTAAGAGCAAGATTCAAATGAAATTAATTTCTACCAAGCTGGGAAACCCAGAGGTCTGTGTGAACATCACAGTGAATATCACAGGAACTTTGGCTGAGGAGTTGCTGAGGCCAAGCAGAACTGTACTTTTTTGGCAATCGTAGAATTGAAAAAGTGTATTGTGGCGTGACTGCCCTGTCGGAGACGTGTGCTATGCAGTGTGACTCGAGCTGGGCTGCTGCACGTGGGGGCGTTGGACTACATGACCTCCTGAGGGCTCTTCCGTCCTAAATTATTCTATGATTCGACAATTCAGACTTTTGTACTCTTTGCATTATCATGGTTTTGTATTTACTATTAGTTTTTTACTTTTAGTGCTATATATGTGCATCCTTAGGCCCTGTAGAGATAATTTAACCTGCATCAATGGTGTCACTTGTCTGGGATTCAAAGATCCTAAAGATCTTTTAAACGCTAATAAGGGGCTTCATCACATCGATCAGGATCAACTACTTCTGACTTATGCTTAGTCCCAATATTTGCTTATTATATATACCTAGTAATAAATACTTTGGAGGACGGGCATTGTATTCCGTATGAAATGTAGTGTTTGGCTCTGCAGCACTCCTAAAGTAGAAATAATAAAGGTGTGTATCTATTTTTAGGTCTGACCTGGTATAAACTGAGTCAAAACGGGTGGAAACAGAATGATCAAGTATCATGCAAGAAGTTAGTGAGTGAGAGACTGAGGAGGTGGGAATAGAAGCCAAACTGGCTGAGTGTTTCGTATCAGCCCCGGCGCTGCAACACAACCTCTCCTCTTCCTCTTTGGTCTCAGAAATGAAAACATTACTGCAAGTGAAATGAAAGTGAAATGCTTGTCTGCTGTGCTAAAGCAGCTAAAAAGAAAAGGGAAACTTTCAGAAATACAGGCCTAGGAAGGACTGCTTGGGATGCTGACTAAGTGCCTTCTCAGAAGGATCATGTTATGCAGTTGTTTTCGCTTCTTTAACACTTTTATTCCTAAACTAGGGTTTTGGTCTCTGCTGCTACCATGTTGGTTAGCCCTAGAATCAGGTTATTGGATTGATTGGGAGCCTTCTAATTTTCAGCCTTAGTTTATTAGTAGTCAGTTCATGCCTATTTGCTCTTACGCCAGGACTAATATTTAGCTTAAACTGTTCTTTTCCTTCCTTTCCTATTTTCCTCTTGATGTATTCATAGCCAGGAATCATATTCTTTTTCACTCTTCATTTTGCTAAGTTTACTGACCTTCTCTCTTGTGTCACTCTCTTCTGAAGGAAAACTCACCTTTATTATTTCTAAAGAAGACTTCAGAGAGTGGACTTACACTTCTCTCCTGCTTTAGCTTGTGGTAAGCAATCCATCTATGTGGTAGTGCAGGAAGAAATAAAATGTTCTACAGAATAACACCTACTGACTCTTGTCTTATCAAAGAGGCCAGTGCAGAGTGTTTTACAAGTTGGAACAGAAAAAAGTGAGTCTGACTGTATTGCAGTCTCACCGTGAGCTGGACTGCAGTCGGCTTATGAAAGGTGGGGAGCGGTGGCAGAACCAGGAGTCTCTCCAGCGTTGCCAGAAGGGTTGTCTTTGTGCTTGGCTTCCACAAAACTTGTCCTGGGGTACACTCTGGGGGCTGGGGCCCGTTTTGTGAGTGGGGATCTGACCTCTGGCCAAGGAAGATGAGGTTGCAGGGTCAGCATTTCCACATTTCATATTCTATTTGAACTTCTCCAGCCGTATAAGAATTATCAGTTTTCATGTTAGTAGAGAAGATTTGAATGCACAAACCATAAAAGCTCAAAACTTGGAACAGAAAGAACCCCACTTTTGCCCTGTTCAAACTCTCAGCTGGTTAAGCCAGTGTGAAGCACGGAGGTGGTTTGCTGTCCTGGCAGTGCCGTGCCCTGGGACGCGAATGCCTGTCCTTCGTCCCTCATCCCTCGTCCCTCGTCCCGGCCTGGAGCAGGGCTGTCGTGCTTAGTGACTGGGAGTCACTGACCCACATTTCTTGTCAGAGAAGGTGCCCTGAGTGCACCTGGGCTTGGTGTGCCAGCAGCAGCGGTTTCTGCTGATCAGGTTAGAAATGGAATTTAGCTCTAAATGGAGCTACTTTAACTTTTTAGATTTTGGACAAGCATATCCTCTCCCTGTTGAAAAATGTAACAATTGTATTTTAACTTGCTCTGATGTGTTTGTCTTTTCACTACTTGAATGCATAGCAGTTTTCAAACTAACTCATACTTTCAGCTCTCAAGGTTAGTACTCCGCTGATGAGATTTGTTCTGATGTCTCAGTCTGTGTTACGTTTTTCATCGGCTGTCTATTCTTTCAGTCAGTACCCAGAGAGAAGAGCTCTGGGACCTGCCCGTGCAGCTTAAATGCAATTTGATTAATAGCAATTAATAAATCAGATGTTTGATTATTTTAATCTGGCCTGAGTTCAGACTCTTGTTCACTCCCAGCAGTGGGAGGGCTGGTTCAGCCAAAAAAATCCATGCCTAGATTTTTACTTTCGGGAAGTTCAGGGGCTTGAGATCCAAAATTAGGTTTTCAGTTCGTGCCAGGAGGGAATCAGCCACTAGATTAAGGATTTGGATGCTTTCCCTCTCAAAAAATTTCTGGGAGTTGTATGTCAGGTCCAGGATTTCAGATCCATTCCCAGTGTAGGTTCAGAGCTAAAGCCATGCCTCATCTTCTCATTCCAGAGATAGGAAGAAAAGAAATGAGCTTGAAGGAGGAGCGAAAAAAGAAGAAAAAAGAATAGGAAAGGAAAAAGGAGATTCTAGAAAACTGAGAAAGGTAGTTAAGTCACATGGGTAAATGGGGAATGGAACTCAAGGGCACAGGGAAGCAATTGAGGGATCAGATAAGAAACGTTGTGTTGCATAAAAGCTTCTTTTTCATTGTTCTGGTGGCTCTCCCAGACAGTCAGGGTCAAGGGGTTATTTTTAAACTAGCCATTGATTCATACAAGATGCCTGATTATGAAATATTGGAATTTTTCACCAGCAAGGGAAAAACTTCCCCCTTGAGTGACTGCCTGGAAACCCACACCGGGGAAGGGGTTAATGGTTGTTCAGTTTACAGCTGGGAATTGCTGGTATCCAGGAAACAAGCAGAATGCACAAACCAGGAGACCAGCTGGAGCCTGCTGGAATCCCATTCATTTTGGCAGAGGTGTCTGTGGTCTCGAATTCTGACATCACTGCCTTTTGCGTCACAGAGGAATGCCTTAACCACTTCTCCCTTGCTATTTTTTCCTGTCTCTCTCTTATTTGTGTGACTGACTCAGGTTTGCAAAGCAGTGAGAAGAGGCAGTTCACAAACCCTCCAAGTCTCCTGTCATCGATGTAGCTTAGAAGTGACTCCACCAAAGATGTTAGAGAAAAGATTTGTGGTGTGCGGGAGAAGCCATGGTCGGGAAGTATGGGTTGGATGGGAATGATTTCTGTTTTCAGTCTTATGTAGCACATTGCTATAATGAAGAGCAGTCTGTCTGACTGGACCCCAAAAAGAAAATAATATCTTATGGTTCAGATACTCCAGAGGATGTCAGAAGAGCTGGAAACCCCCTGTGGTCACAGACTTGCTGAGTTACCTACTACTCAGTGCTCTGTGTCTTTCCTGCCCATACAACAAAACCAGTCTGAAGGCATGCCAAGTCCTCGCTCTGGTTCTGCTCAGGAATTTGTTCTTCTGAGACCTAGATCACCCTGAGCACAACTGAAAACTCGAAGGCCATTTAAAGAGAGAGTATCGTGTTCCTACATACTTAGCTTTTTGTGCTTCATTTTGCCTAGCTATAACCTGTGGATAATAATCTCTCAGCTATTCTGCTTTTCACTTGGGATGGTGTGTCCTTCTACACCACAAGCAAAGCTGCCTGAAACTCTTTAGTACCGCCCATGTGCATGAAATGTCATTTGACGGCTCCCGGTCTTTGGTCAGTCTGTAGATCCTGCTAGCATGGAAATTATAATAAAACCTCTTTTTTCCTCTTTAATATATGCATGAACACGAAATTCCACTGTTACATTTTGAGTTTAGTTTAATTGATTGAACATGATCAACTAACATGGTGTAAGTGAAAACACACACAGCTGCTTCTTGGAATGATTTGCACAGCAGTTGTGTTTAGTCACGGTGCAGTCGGCTCATTACAGCGAGACCCCCGCTGCCCAGTGGAAACTCATGCCCATCCTCATCTTCCTCTGGAAAGGCCTGACATAGACAACGAGTGTGTTCTGTATGGAAGACGTTTTGTTTTGGAAAAGATTGTGACCTCAAAGGGCTATGTTAAGGGAAATATATCGTGTTTAAGTATTTCAGGGCTCTGTTCTTCTGAAGCGTGTTCTTGTCTGGTATTTATCCTCAGCAGCTGATCAGCAACTTCACTGCTCTGTAAACAACTACTAATTATTCTGTTATTCTTCTTTTCATGATTAACATTCTGAGCCTCGATGTTCAGCCTTAATATAAAGCGCAGAATAGAACCGTCACTGGGAAGGAATCTCTGTTGTAATTCTGAGAAAATGCATATGTGTGACTGGGTCACCAGGGAAATGGAAAAAAACTTGAAATCGCTCTTGCAAAGTTTGGAAGTAGACTGTTAAAAGGCTGATTTGGATCTCTGTTCTATAAAATATTATATAGCAAATTAATCCAGAATACCTATATGAAAGTTTTTCACTATTTAATCTCCCTTTTTCAGAGCACGTTTTCATTAATTTAAAGATTTGCCTTCTTTTCCTCTCTATATTAACATGAATCTTTATCTTTCTATAGGTAGGTCTGCACTCACGCCCTTAGCCAGGTTTTCAGATCCTAAAGGAGTTTCTGTATTTGAAAGATTCCTAGTTGTGTATATACGTAATGCTGTACCTGTCAGTGTGAGATGAGTTCAGACTCGAGGTCTACATGACTGTGGTCTGTGCAGGGCTCTGTATGGATGGAATTTGGTACTTACTGTGTCTCTAATTAAAATGCCCATCCCTTTGCTTTGCTAGGAGAGGAACACGGGTTCAGCCAGCGTGCAGTGCCCGATCAGCTGGCAGCCTCTGTCTCTTCATGATCGGGGTAGGGTCAGCCATCACCTCTGTGTGCACAAGGGAGAAAAGAGGAAGGCATCCTTCCTCCTCCTCCTCCTCCTCCTTCTCTTCCTCCTCCTCCTCCTCCTCCACGCATCCAGCGCTCTGCTGTGCCACACGTCTGGAAACATTGGAACGATCCAGGCTAGGCTGTGTTTGGCTTCCGTAGGGTTGTTACTGATCCTAATGAGAGATTGTAAGGGTGGAAAGGAGAACAGGCCGGAACATGCAGACGGCAGCCCTGCCACGGTTCTCGTAGCGCAGCTGGCGTGGATGCCACGGCATACAGGTTTCACACACATCCTACAGAGCTCTTATGAAACAGTCTCTGGAAGTCTTCAGTGCATTCATTTTGCTGGATTCATTGGCACTATTAAATGTAGGTGTGGCGCGATCAATTATTTATAAACTGAAATTCCAAAAATTAGGGGCTTTTCACACAAAGATTCTGGTTTTCAGGAATTCTGAGCTTTAGCAGTTGCCATTAGCTTTCCTGGGATCTTTCTGAGTGTTCAGCACAGCGGTGTGACCTCTTATTTAGGTACACAGCATCTGAAAACATGGACTTTCAAAGCGAGTGATGTATTTGCATGGACCGGTTTCTTAAGAGGCTGCAGTTCTTTTTTATGGTTGTTACTTGAAGGTTTTCAGTGGCCTCGGGAACTGGGCTCAGAAGCTCAGAGTTTAGTGTGTTACAAGGTTTCAATTTTGCAGGATGCTTTGGTGATCTGGACTGGGGGACTGCTTCAGGCCTTAGGCTGCTGTATTTGAGGCAGTGGAACTATGCCCGTTTCCATTTTTGGTGCTTTTTTTCGCTGGCAGAAGTAAGGCTTTTCATGGCAGACAGAACAAAAGCGACGGAGGTAAATAACCGTTCCATGGAAAGTGCAATGCTTTTGTTTCATATCTGTCACACACGCTCCTGATCTATAACAGGGGCTTCTAGGCAACACAAATAAACAGGCCGATTCGCAATACTGTGCTGGGCTTGTATCCACACTCCCAGATGTTGCTGCCTTCCACTGCATGGGAGGCATCGGCACAGGGGTGAGGACAGTGGGTTTGGTAGCTGGACGTGGGTCCAAAGCGGAGAGCTGTGAGTCCCCGCTGCGGTACGCGGTGCTGGGAAGTGCAGGCTGAGCTTTGACTACGCTAGACTGGCTAAGGCAATCAGAGCAAGCACCTGGCATCGTTTAACAACTTGACTAAAGATGTGTTTTTTCACATTAATACTCAGGCCTCTGACCCCTCCTGGGTGTGGTATGAGGAAAGCCACAGCCATTGGAAGAATGTCATTAACGTCAATCAGGGAACGATCAAAACAGCCCCACCCACCCTGCCATGGTGCGAATGTGTCACACAGACGCGAACTACCAACAGCAAGCAGTGCGTGGGATTTCTGTATCAGTCTTATTTGAGCCCTGTATGTTTATTTTTTTCCCTTTACTGCCCTTTTTTTCGTCAAGACTGCCATCTCGGACTGCTCGAGTGAGGGTCATTCCAGCACTGGGAGTCACTGGGAGACCCTTTGTGCTTTCCAGTCTCCTCCTCCTTGTCTTTCCATTTGTGTTTTTACAGATCCCCTCTTCATGATAAGTGGCATTTCAGTCTCAAAGCTGTATTTGGAAAGCTAGCTTGAATTTTAATCAACACTATGATCAGTATGTCTTACAGATGCTATAGAGTGCGTCTGGCTGTTGTGCATAGCCCACTGAGTAGGTGATTCGGCATTCAAGGAACTGCCTGTGCATGTCCTTAGGTCTAATGATGATAAGCTATAATTAAGTCTTCAGTGCAGCATGTGAAATTTTGTACCAATTAGGATGTAGTAATGCTGTCTTTATATGAACACAGTACCCACCAAAGTCGATGGTAAGAGTGTGGTGTTAATCTCTTTGGTTTTAATAGTAATCTAACTTAAAGATGAAGTTTGGTCTTGTACTTACTGCTTGGAATGACAGTGTATGGACTGATCTAGCAAACACATCAAAACAGTTAGATGTTCAAAGCAGGCTGCAAAAGGAACCATACATATAAAATTAGTCTGATTGTGTATCAAGTCTGGGTGCAGATGCTTTTTGAAAATTGATTGTGTTGTATTACCCTCTTCATTCTCCATGTACAGTACTCATATTGTACCTTTTCATTTTCTCGTCATTACTGTTTATACTTTTATTTATGGTTAGAAAAAGAACTAAAGGTCCACAAGGCTATCAAAAGACAAAAAAACATCACACAAGTAACTTGTCTAAAGTCATGTGGCAGGTTAGTGGTTGTTTTTAAATCAAGCAAATAAATGTCCGTTGTATTACACTGGCATCAAAATAATGTAAAAGATCGTCCTAACTGAAACACAGCAACAGTACAGTCTACGTCACAGAGTTTGCGTGCGGGAGCTACTGAATGGTTATTGTGTGTGTGTGTTTTACAAAGCTAGTCCTAAGGGAATGTTCTGGAGTCAAATGATGGCTGAGAGCTCTGGCCACCACAGCTTCCTGTCTCCCTCCCCAAGGGCAAGGATCAGTGTCTGTCGCATCTCTAAAGTCACACTGGATTTGGATTATTCTCTACATTTTTCTTTAATTATGCCCCCTTTTTTGCTTCTTAAGAGACTCTTAAAGTTTTCAAATATAATAAGAAGTAATAATAACCAATTAAAAAGCTGTGGGTATTAAGTGGGAAATAACAGACTCGAACAAAAGTCAAAGATTATCCTGGGAAATTACGTTTATGGATCCTGGAGCACTCAGTTCTGTGAGGCAATCTGAGGTTTGGGCCGTGCTTAAAAATGCAGCGGCACAGCTTACAGAAACCACCAAAGTGGATTTTCTGCAAGGTTGAATGTGGAGGTAAAGGTGCCGTTGTATCTCCATTCCCTCATTCACACTCCTTACGCATTGCTCATGGTCTCTGCCACGTTGGACCCCATCCGTATCAAGGCCGTGTCATTCTCTGTGTTAACCAAAACAGTCCTCTGGCAGCAGTCAGGGTGTAGACGTGGTTATACAAGCAAATAAAAATCTCTTTCCCCATATGCTGTATTCCCCTTGTAAAGTTAATACAAACCGTATGACTAAAAACATTTTTCGTGTTGTAACTCCACCAGAACCATCAAATATTATTTACATACTATATAGCGTGTACTGAAGAAAAGGGCTGACAGTATTTGTATGAAAAGCTTTCTCAGGCACCAAACAAACATGCCGAGTTGAGCCGATGATCAGTAGCATCCAAGAGATTTTGATACACGCTGTGCTCCGCAGCTGCGTGTTTGTAAGCAAGGTGTCCCAACGGAGACCTGTCCCGTCAAAGAGCTACAGTGGGACAGCATGTTTGTATACAGACTAATGTATAGGAATTTATAAAATCATTTCAGACGGTGTTTGCTTTGACCATACAGCTTTTGTGGAGGAAGTTGCAAGGCCCAAATGTTGCATTGTTTGGTCTTTCTACTCTTTAATGGTTGAATACTGGGGTTTAAAGACATCTTATTCAAAAATAATAAGGTATATCTTCAAAACTAGATGAAAAAAAGTTATACCTCTTCTACAAAAAAATCCCTGCCCTCAAAAAACAGCATATGAAAGTGTTAGCTACTAAAAGTAAGTCCTGTTTATTTTACCTACATTACAGTTCGCTTTCTGTAATGAAGACACTTTTAAGTATAACCGGACCGTAGGCTTTAACGTGAACTGTGTAGCATATACTGAAGTCTGTACTACATCATTCATGAATTACGTTTTGGTAACGCTCCTAGACAAAATAAAGTCAAGAGGGAAGAAAAACAGTTTATCAGCTCTGAAAACACGAACACTTCTGTGGAAGTGTAGGATCAAGAATTTATGCTCATAAGTACCTATGATCATGAAATGCTATTTCAAGTTTAGGATAAAGAGCAGATAATCAGACTAAATTGGCTTCATTGGTTTAAATTGGAATACTTACCGAGGAAAGGATTTGGTACAACCTCAATAAGGTTTTCTGGATTTGATCTTTTTTTGTGTAGCCTTTCTCATGTGACTCAGGCTTTCAGGATCAGGACCAAGACCTTCATCCAAAGGCTGCTCAAGTCGACGGAAAAACTCTCATTGTCTTTAGTGGGCTTTGGATCAGCCCCCAAAAGTTGAGTCATACTTTGAGTGGAACATTGGTTGAAGCCAAACAGGCTCAAGGCTTCATTCACGTAGATGTTTTAACTGTTAAGTGAAGTTTCCTGGACGCTTCCTGTGTCCTGCTGCCTGATTCCTGCTGCATCCTCTCCCGTGGACACGCGTGCTCGGGGAGAAGGTGGTGAGCCCGGTGCCCGGCTCCAGTGGTCTTCAGCCTGTTCTCCGCCGCCTTTTCTCTATCAAATGATGGGAGGTGTCTCTGTCACACGACCAAAATGCACATGTCCCTCATATCTGATAATGCAACAGTAATGCTCTGGTTAGGTTATGTGACCAGAATGTGTCCCGTATCGTGGCAGGACATTCACGCACTAATGTAACAAGGAAGTGGTTCCGTTTCAGTCACTTGAAAATGTGTCTGACCACCTGGTCGTGAAGGACTAAAGCTTACTGTCCTCAAGAGCTTTCAGTAGGAGCCACCATCACTGTGTTCACCTTCCCAAATTGTCCTTGAAGAGCACGCAAGCATTACCCCAGCATAATTAATTGCCAAGTAGCTTGGACAATTAGCTGGGATGCGAGAGATTTCCTAAGTCAAACCCAGAGGTAGAACTCATGCCCCGAGTCTAACATGAGGGTATTAATCACCAGACCAGTGGTTGCTTCAGGGCTCTCCTCTTGCACTGCTCTATTTTGATTAAAAATTCAGCAGATCACTGGAACTAAATAAAGAGATAAATTTGAGCCCCATTGGTCAGACTGCTTCTGTGGGATGTGGGAGACCAAATTCAATGCATATTTAGTATTTATACAAAATAGGGCAGTTCCAATGCCACGTTCCCATGAAAAGTTTTGGGCTCAGTATAGTGTAATTTTCCTTTAAAAAAAAATAGAGACACTCTTCATCGGAAAATTCCCAAGTAGCTTTTCCTCTTGAACCACCTATGGGGTTTGCCAAAGTAGTTGACGTACAATGAGATTTTTGCCCTCTGTAATTTAAATCCATGGGTTTTTTCTAAGGGTGATTCATTTTACAAAAACACACAACAAATAAACAAACACATAACTGGAGTTAAGAAGCAGCATGTGTTATGGATTAGGAAGAAGAGCACCCCTCGAAAGCTCAGCTGGTCCTGTTCATTATAACGATAGTGTTATTTTTTTCCATTTCATTGTCTTCCTCTTTGTCTGTGCTGCTTCTCTCACAGTGCCTCCCTTCAGCTTTTCTCCCTGGTACAGTCCTTGCTCCATGTGTCATTCATTTGCTTTCCTTGCTTCGAGGCTTTGTCTAGACCAGGGCGTGGAATGTGGAATGTGTTAACTTGTTTTAAAGTAACTTAGTTAGATATACTCAAATATTAAATATCTCATTGTCCAGATGAGCCCTTTATTTCTCTGAAATGAATGCCGGGTCCTTACTGGAGCTGTGTCCATACCAGTCCCATCACCATGCGTCCTGTCACCTTCCAGCCTTGCGTAAAGCAACACCGGTCAAACCTGCCATGTGCAGTTTGTTCTCTCCTCCTCTCCCCAGAGGGAGAACGGGGTTTGCAGGCAGATGTTTCTCTTTCTGTAGACCTGTTTTTGTTGAAAATGCCATACCCATGCAGCGTTTGTGTTTGAGGAGGTGGGTCAAAGCATGCCTGATGCTTGGAGCAGGGGATAATAACAGACTTCAGGTACTGGAGGGTTTATTCCAGGGATTCAGGGACATTTCTGTTCCCTTAACAAATGAACTTTAACTGAACTGAGCATGCAGAGCAATGGTGTTTGCAAATATGCGTTAATGAATACAATGGCAAGAGCTGGGGAGAAGTAAGCAGGGGCAGCTTAGGACACAAATAGAAAGAAAAAACCCACCATAATTTGACGTGATGTTTTACTGCCCACTTAATTCGAGATTTCAATTTCCTCTTCTCTCTCTCTCTCAACACCCAAGTTCCTACAGCAAGTTTTGAGCCACTCTGGTGAAATTAGAGTGACTGACACCTCAATGAACTCGATCAAAATCAAACTCATTTCCCCCCAAGGTCTATACAGTTTTTTTTCTTTGGTTTATAGGAGATGAATATGTGTAACTACATACAAATTTGGCAAAGATGTGACTTTTGAATCAATTCACAATGAGTCTCATTCATCCCACTGTAGCTGAAGTGCAGCATCTCACACTAGAATGTGATTAACTTCTCTGTACAGCAATACCCCTGCCCTTTTTTGTTCTTTTAAGCAAATAATTGGTGAGGCGGAATGTGCCTAGAATGTATCTGCTGCAGCAGAGACAACAGCTCTGCCCTTTGGAAAGTGCCACTCAGGATTTCGTCCTTAGCTACAGCCCAGTTGTCATAAGAAGAGATGATTAATTAGCCATGGGACTGGGGTGGGACAGGAGGGCTGAGGGGTTGGGAACTGGCAGGGAAATGGCTGAACCGATTCAAGGAACAGTAAAGCAGTCCAAAAGCTGGAGGAGAACTGCTGGAGAGATCTCTAGTTCGAAAGCCAAAGATTTCCAGGCAAAAGCCAGAAGGGCTCTGTGAACGTAAATGAGTGGGTGGACAGAACAGATCGGCCGTGCATGGAGAGGTCTTTGGATTCACTGACCCTCTTTAGCACCAGATGCTGCTTCTAATGCACAGCTGGCTGGTGGAGGAGGATCTCAGTGTAAACACAGTGGGGATGGATCGAATATCCAGGATGGAGCCCAGAGCCGCTTGCCCAGCGCTGTACTCGTCCCCAGCTGAAGGTTGGGATCTTTTTGATCGTGTCCCGCACGTTGTACTGTACGCATGAATCACTTCCTGCCTCTGCCCTTTCCTCTTGCTGCTGCGCGGCGGCCCCGCGCGGGGCCGGGCCGGTCGCGTTCTGCGGGCGCTGTCCTGGCGCCCGCTGCAGCGCAGGAGAGGCTGCTGTGCGCCTGAACTGCTGTGTCATACTTCGTTATTAATGACCGAGAACCACATGACACAAAGTTCTGGGAAGCTCGAGCAGATTCCAGGAAGGGGTCAAGGAGTTCAATAAACAGTTTTATTAGAACTTGAATTGCAACCAAAAGGCTACACATTTACTTTTTTTTTATAAAAACTTTGTGAGTGTTACTTGACTTTAGAAATCCTATGAATGGCAGAAAAAGCACAGAGGGCTACCTTTTCTTCCAGTTGATTTTTATGTCACTGCTAGTTCAAAGTTGTCCATGATAAGGAAACCTGAATGCACCCTTCATTTCTATTTTTCAGTTACCTTTCCAGTTTGTTGGTAAACTGGAGGGTTATCTGACCTTCAGTCCGAGAAGTGCATCGTGATTGTAGAATTAAATTCTTGCCTCAGTTATACTGGTGGAAATTCAGAAATCAGAGGAGCAATGCTAGATTTACACCAATATATCTCACACTACTGTAAAGCCTCGTGTATGCATGTCACACATCACAGTTAAAAATATATATATGTGTGTGTGTAAATTCCGGATTAGTTTATTATGTTAGTAAAGTGCAGGGTCATCATTCAGGATGACAGATGCCATATCGATGCATATTGCTGAGAACAGGCTGGCAAGGGTACTCATATTGACACAGGACTCGTGTGGCACGGTGGGAAGATACGGGGCAGGTCTCAGCAGGCAGATGGCCACGTCTCAGTGTCCCCATGTAAGTGGCACTAATTGGCTCCATTTCCTGGCAGCAAGCGTGCAAACTGAGTAAGTTAGTGCTCAGTAAAAAACAATTTTTCAGTAAATTGCCTTTGCCTAAGTAATCGCTTTTACATTATCTCTACCGCACACTTGTTAAGACCAAGCTGCAGTTCTGTCTCGCTGAACATGCTTTTAATTAGTCTTTCTGGCTTTACTTCTGTGTTTCCCTTTACTGCCATAAAATACTATGAGTTGTCTAGCACTGTGTACGGTATAAATTGATCCATTTGTTCATTCATCAATTTATATGTGTCAGCAGAAATGGGAAATAGGAATACATCTCCCTTTGAAAGTGACCATAAAGCACCCATTATAGTAAATATTAATGAGACATTAATGAGCATTGCTATTCCACTGTTACTAACAAGTACTGAGGCACAGAAATTAAGGGTCCAAGCCAATTTATTCTGAAGTAAAATTAAGGTGCTTTTTGGCCTTACTAGAAAGTGAAGGAACATGACCAAGTTGCTACTCGAGATAAACAGAAGAGCTAAAACTAGAGGTCAGGTCTGTCTCGCACTCCACTGATCTGTCCGTGGGACAAAACCTTCTTACTGTCAGCTTTTGTTGGCTCTTTGCTACAAACCATAGCTCCGTATGAAAATGTTTAGCCGTTCTGTATAAGAATAGACAGAACAAGTTTCCCCGCAGGTGGTATAGAATGCACCCAAGCTCTGCACTGGGTCATTCACTGGGTGTTTTAGCCGCCTTTGGGGTAAAACACAGCAAAGTGCTCAACAAAACATGCAAAAGTACTTGGCAGTCTTTAATGGAGGAAGTGAAAAAGTATTGCATGTTTGAAATAAATGGGGAATTTTAGAGAGGCAGAACGGAATTACCCAAGCTGGAATCTGACTTCAGTTAACTGGCGTTAACTCTTGCAAAAGCGGCCACGAATTCTTCAGTGACCACACTGGCCAGAGTTCAGTGTGACCTCTTGTCTCTGGGTGTTGTTCCAAACGTCCTGGTACCTGCTCCCGTGAGGAGCTGGGCTGGCTCAGCGCTGACTCACTCATCACTAGTTATTCATCTCGAAGGCCGCTTCCACAAGACTTGGAGTTCGCCGAAGCCTTTGCCTAAAAATCACCACCACTTGTCATGGCTCTTCAAGGTTCCTCATCAGAAAAGCTTTTTGAAGTATGGCATATCCAATCTGCTGAATGCTGCAGGGCAGCGGCCAATATCTCTAGCAATTCCGTGACATCTGTATCAGTAATTTCTGGCCTACTGCAGATTATTTACAGACGCCGTTGAAGTTCTGTGGTACTACAGAATACTCCATAAACTTACTTCATGTAAAAGCTGCAAATAGATATTCAAAGGTTATTTTTTCATGCCAGACAATTTGCATTTTAGAGTATGTCCAAAGCTGTGACTGGAAGGTGTAATTGTGGCAAATACAGGGACCTCTAAACTTCTTTTATCTTAGGTGGCACGGGTAACAGGAGAAACAAAGGCACGCTGACATAGGTTTAAGTTTTCTAAGTCTTTGTAAGTCTGTTAGTGCCCTGGGTACCAATAAGTGGAGTGCGGCTTAAAAGCTGCAATCACCTTAGACAAAAGCAGTAAATAATTTCTGTGCCCCAAGATATGAACCAATTCTAATCAAACATGTGCATATTTATAAACGGTCAGTCTCATAGTTTCTGAGGATTTCTAGCCTCGTAGGAAACTACGTACAAAAAGTAGCAGAACTAATGAATGTTGGGTTCCTGTGCCTTCGTGTCCTGTGGTGTGTGCTCTGGGGGCTGTGAACTCCAGTGGGAGAATTTCCCATCGCTGGGCATTTACTGTTCTTGCTCATCTGCTTTCTGTGGTATTGAATACAATGTCACTTCTACTGAAGCTTTTTCCCTTCATAGATGCAGTAATAAAATCTCTGACTACCACAGTGAAACATAAAATCCTGACGTAATTTAGACCTCTGTCATTATATCAGATTTAGTGGAAAGCTGCCAGTTGCTTCGAAATTATAAAGAATTGATGGATAAAGAGACTCATGTATGGAACATATGCAAACACAGCACAACCATATAAATCCTATTTCCTTAGGAAATCAGGTTAAAGATAAGAAGTCTAGCAAGAAAGTGTCATTGCAGAAAACTCCACCAAATATGAAGTTAACATGAAAATGAGAGAGATGGCAAAGGAAAAATTAACATTTCACTGGATAACTCTTTCTCCCAGATTTTCAATTGAAACCCAGTTTATGTCAAAATTTGTTTGCTGCAAAAGAAATTATATAAAATTAAACTTGATTTTCTATCACTAAAATCCAATCTATTTCTACCTCTGCAAAGTTTTAGATCAGGCATTATTAGAAAACCCAAGAAAGCTTCTAAACAACAACCAAACCAGACAGACCGATCACTTTTAGCTGGAAAACATAAGGATCAATGGAAACATGACATGCAAAAATATACATGGACTGAGGTGAAAGTTCTTAGGATGTGAGGACTGTTCAGTAACTTGCCTTGGATTTGGGCGTCAGTGAAAATAAATTACGCTCAGAAGTTGTCCAAGCAACAGTGTCCTGTTTATATCTTGTGGTCTTATGAGTAACTGACTGGAAAAAAACAATAATGAAAAGATAACAATTACAATAAAATGAAATTAAATAAGCCAGTGACTCATTACAGAGCAGTAGAAACAAACCCAGGATCATTTAGGACTCAATAACAACAGGAGAATTAAAACGAAACACAAAAATGGCTAGATTGGTTTCCTTATATATACAATCAACCACATTGACATAGGAAAGGAGTAGAAGTGATCTCACAATTATTCAGTGGAAGGCAGAAAATTCAGAAAATATGAATTACAATACTATGGTTCTTTGGCAGCCATGTTCATTTTAGTGGGACAAAGGTTTTTGCCAGAGTTCCGTAGAGGAACGTAACTCAGCACGGATCCCACCCAGGCACACCACTGGAACTGACAGCAGTTTTTATCCTACATACTCAGCCTTGCTCCATAAATGCATTTTATTAAGCAACTTCATTAGGCTTTAGAAAAGTGTTATCAGTGAAGACTCATCCCGTGATCTCCTTCATAATTTTCATATAGACTCCGGGCTAATCCCAGACTAAGGGCAATCCAGGAAACTCTTGAAATATTTAAGCAAACTAGAGCTCCCTTTCATATGACTCTATTGGGACAAGTTGTGAAGTTATTGTGCTTCCAAAGCACAGTAGTGCTAGGAACTGTACATTCTGAACTCAGTGCTTTTCGCAGAAATCTGCCATGAAATGCTGAGCCCTGCACAGCTGTAGTGCTTCGATTTAGAAAAAAACTCTAGGAGATTTATTCTGAAGAGAAAATGTATTATATAAAGGGATACTATCTATGATTCTATGATACCTTGACTTTTCAACGCCATTCAATTTCCAATGCCACTAAGAAGCTGAAAAATTCATGGTAGAATATCAAAATCGCCCCAAGTTTGTGCTGATTTCTATTGGCTCACCTCTGAACAAATCTGATCTTTCTAGCTCTTTTGTCGTGTATTTCTAGCGTTCTTATTGCCACGATCTCTAAAAGATCACTATTATACTAAGTTTGGTGGAGGGAGGAGCACAGTGACTCTTGGACTGCTTTTGAGTTGTCGTGATATCGTTGACAGACCTTTAACTTTGCTGCAGTAAACAGGTTGACCTGCTATTCCTGAAGCTTTAGAAATCCTGTGGAAATACATCTTGTTTCGTTTTGCTTTAGCATTGCAATCCAAAGAACAAAAAGCACTTTATAAACACAAACAATGGGTGTTCGTACCACTAATAAGGCAAAGTAGTATCTTGGAGGAAAACAAGGCACAGAGCAGTGAAGTGATTTCCCCTTACTGGCTCCGGGAGCCACTAAGAGAGCAATAAATAGAATCTGAATCTCCTGACTGCTTGTCCTGTGCTTCAGCCACGAGACCAGGCTTCATCTGACAGCCACTGGTTTCTGGGGTGTGCATTGTTTTTCTGCACAGATGGTAAATCCTCCTGCAGAGTAAACAGCCTGAAAAGGGAACAGCTGCAGATGCCTTTTTGACAAGCACCTCGCCTGATGCTGGCCATGTGGAAGATTTGTACCCGTCAGATACATTATACTGTCCTCATCTTCAGTTGTGCTGTGTTGTTTACAGCCTGGTTCCCTGGAAGTCAATAGACATTTTCACAGATAGTCCTTCAATTCTTGAAAAGACGAGACTCAAGTATTTTAAACTGTTTTGCAGCAAGGCTTCTGTGACCGTGCTGTTTGCTGCCGTTCTGTGCCCTGGTTGCTTCTGTCCCTCGTTGCGCTGTAACTGAGCGGGAGTGTTCTTCTTGAGCCTTCCTGGCACTAAAAACTGCAGCCATGAGGTTAACATGGAGCTCAACAGATGTCATGCCCACTTACATTTACCAGTCCATGCATTTCAGAGCTGGTAGGACTGAACAAACACGTTCCTCACGAGCAGTTCAGCTCTTTCACCACTGTGGAAGAGTCTGCCTGCCCGAGACCTCATATGGCAAGTTCACTATTGGTTTCTGGTTTGCACACATGGGCCTTGTTCTAGGGAAGAAGTCGTCTCTTCTGTCAAGAAAGTTAGTACGGAAGCTTTTCTTGCCCCTAGCCTCTCCAGCCCTGGGTTACCAGGAGAACAACACACAACTCTCATGTTGCATGTTTGTATTCATTGTACAAATGTTTACCGCTGACATCAAGTTCCAATTTGCTACATGCATGCTCTGGTTTTGATGAAAGTGTGCTGAATTTATACATCTGCTCTAAAATAGTACCTTACCAACTGGGTTTAGTATTTTAAAATGTCACTGCCATTGCTGTAACAGACGCTAGCAATAAGCTGACAACCCAGATTTTCCACTGAGGAGACATTCACGGATGCTGCTTTTGTAGCAGAATCCATCAGTTCTCTAACTCATAACTCAGAGGTAACCACCACTTGGTTTTTTTTGAAATGCTGAAAAGTGTGTCCTAGGTGATTATAAATACTTAGTTGTATTTAATCCTGGAAATGTACTGAGTTTATTACTAGGCAAATGTAGCAGATTCAGTCCCCTGTTTGACGAGATTACAAAATAAAAGGTGATAATGGAGGGCAAAAAAAGTGAGGAGCTTAGAGCTATGAATAGTGCACAAGAGTTTTCTGAGAGGTTATTGGAAATTCACTGGAAACCATCAAACTATAAAACTAGAGGCTGAGTTCACATCATCCGCACTGACATGCAGTCAGTTCAACATAAACGAGGAGGGATGGACCGAGCCAGCCTCTGTTCCACCTCTTCCAGAGCGCTGGTGAAACCTCCAGCGGTCCCATGCCGAGGCAGCGTGCTGCCGCGCACAACGGCTGGGAAGCAAAGAGGAGCCGTTCTGGCAAGAATCCTCAGCTCTGATTGCCCTGACTCTGGGAACCCACACTGGACACCTTTGAGCAGCACCTGCTCCCACGCCGGGACGAGAGATGCAGCAAGAAGTGAGCAAAGGTCGAGCGTGGTGTGACAGAATGGCTGAAGAAGGAGGCGTAAAGGAGAGGTTCCATTCGGACAGCTAGGAAGGCAAAGAGGACTGTCGCCTTGGTGAACTGACAGAGGATCTCCTCAGACAGATCAGCTAAAGGAAGAAGATAACAGTAGCAGCTTTGGTCTATACTGATAATTAGGACTGAGCTTAAAGTTATTACAGAAAATATATTAGTCACCAGTGCTACACACTGCAAAGCTCAGAGGTCAGACCTGGAAGAGCTACTGAGATTCTAGTCACAAGGTTAAGCCAGCTTGATTCCCAGCTTGGCCTACGCCTATCCTTAACTCCAACATGTTTTGAAACTTAAGCGACAAGGTATAATAAACAGGGACCACTTTGTGTTAAATATCAGTATAGACCAGGACTAATTTTATGACAGAATGGTCCAGCAGGATGTTCTAGTATCTCTGCCTATATAATACTAGTTCTGCTAAATGAACTGCTAAGAAAATTAGTTTAACTACCAGAGAACAAG
Organism: Caloenas nicobarica; assembly: GCF_036013445.1. NCBI lineage: Eukaryota > Metazoa > Chordata > Aves > Columbiformes > Columbidae > Caloenas > Caloenas nicobarica. Next base: position 16,174,718 of record NC_088259.1, read on the forward strand.
AAGATATGTTATACCTTGCAGGTATCAAACCTGTTGTTTTCAGTATCTCCCTGAAATTTGTAACGTACTTAAACCACAAAAAAATTATTCAGGTGGTAAAATTTGTAGTCAGTTGGGTTCTGCTAAGCAAATTATGTTATACTTGAAAAGTGTTTTTATGACAGTGTGTCTGTGTTTACTAGGTCTTTTACCAACACACAAATGTAATGAAAAAAAAAATATTTATAACTGGCATTTGTATTCCAGCAAATATTTTAGTACAGGGCCGAACTCAGAGCAAGTGCAAATACCGCCTTGCGCTTCAGAGTGCTGGGATGTCACACAGAAGCCCAGTAGGCTGCAATTTGTTTCTCTGCAGCCCATGGGGAACTGGAGTTACTTGCAACAGAACTAATTTTTGTTTTCTGCAAGGCACTCAAGTGAGGGGAGAGGGGAGGAAGCAGCAGGCGTACAGCAAGCGGTCTTTAAACAGCTCGCCACTGCCAAGGGGAGATAAGGAGAAATGAATTAGCTACTCTGGAACCAGCTCCACTTCGTTTTCTTAAATATCTTCAGCTTTGTGCCTAGTTAAAGCACATCCTTGCTTTGAATGTCTTGTTTCCGTTCCATGTCAGTTTTCTACTGCTAAACTAATTTGCTGGGGCTTTGCTAACGTCCCTGCCAGAGGAGCTTCCATCGCTCTTATCTTTATTTACTCAGAAACATCGCGACAGTATATTTTAGCCCTCTTTCCCTTTCAAATTCTTTTCAGCATCATTCCCCATCTATCCCAAAAGCTGCTTCCTGCACAGTGATACATTTTAGCAAGAGGATAATGAAACCCAGCAGCGATGTCCTCACCACATGTTGCACAGTGGCGATTAACAGAGGGCTGACTGCCGGCAACCCGAACGAGCGGCTGAAGTTCGGTCGGTCAGGCTGGAAGCCGCCAACACGACAAAGCAGCACAGGCGTGTGTCGATGCCCTGCAACCTGCCGTATCGTGTTTAATCCAGCGAGGAAGCCACTCTGCACAAGCCGGCGCGACTGTCCGTGCCGGCGCTGGGCGCGGGGACGGTGGCTCCTTGTGAAACGGGGTTGCACGGCTGCTGAGCTTGGGAGCTCGCAGCACGGGTTGCGCGGTGCTGGGCTGCCAAGTGTCAGTCTCTTCTTCGCTTCTTCCAAAATTACTTTAAAGAATCTGGGCTGGTTGATGTTGTTTTCAGTGAGTAACTGCAACAAGAAACAGGGATATGCCACAAGTGCTGGATTTACGTCATGAGACAGGCCCGTACGTGGTCCGTGGTCCCTTATCTTGCAGAATCTCAACCTAGTGGCTCCACGTAGTTTGTTTCAAGCTTTCAAGTCGGGGGAGCATTTAATGGTTTTGTAACAGAAATCTGTCCTTAGGCTTGTCATTTCTGCCTGTGTCTGCTCCTTTCTCCTGGAAGGCCTGTTCTGTCTGTCCGTGCGCAGAGCATCCGGCCGGGCCGGAGGAGGTTACTGGAGGGCAGGAGGCTGATCCCTCCCCCTCTCGAGGGCCAAATGAGGAGCCTCCCTTGAATGACGCAGGCTGATCTTGTTCCCCAGAGCTAAAGCCGACGTTCCCCTGACAGGCAAAATGATCCTTCCCAGGAGATGAGCGCAGTTCCTTTTGTGGGATAGCACTGAAGATGCTCCCTCCGCACGGGCAGGATGCAGGATGAGGACACGGGCCCTCCCTCTCTCCTGGAAGCTGAAGATACGGGAGAAGCCTGTTCTGTACCTCTGGGGACTCATTTGCAGCTTCTTATCCTCTTTTCCTCACCTGCTTGCTTGTGACACTGGGACCAGATTTAATGGCACACTGTTTAGAACATACCAAGGACAAAACCTTTCTGTTTTATTTTCTCTGTGCAATAAAGCTCAGGGTTAGACTGATTAGAGGTTCTCTTCAGTTTCCTGTTAAATCTTCTTTAATTATACATATTTTTTAATCACAATCTCTTGGCTGATGTTAAAAGGGAATGCAGTAGGTTTTGGCTTTGGATTCGCAGCTAATGACTTTCCAGGGGTTTCAGAACAACAAGGTACCAGTGCCTCCTCTTGTTAGTAAAATCTGATAGCAACAAGTCAGTGACTAATAGTCCAGGCCTAGCCCCTGTCTGCCCCATTGCGGTCACGTAAAGTCATTTCCAAACTTAGCTTATAGGGCCATTGTGGATGTTGGACAGAAAATGTTTACACCTGACATATATTTGCCTCATTGACAAATTTTGAATGATTGTGCCATGCTGCTTTTGATGCACAGGGGTGAGCTGGCTGTCCCCTGAACAACGGTACAAGTTGTCAGTAGGAGTCTTGAATTGCGATCTTTCTGCTCTGAGCACTAGTACAGAATCCAAGGATCTAATCACCTGCTCCTCTCCTGAGACACACAGGACTGTAGAAAAACAAAAGCTCTTTTTTCTTGCTCTTTTAAATTGGCAGGGAGTACATGTACTCCGAACAACAACAATATCAAATTTGAATTACTGCTTATTTCTACTACAGTCATGCCCAAAATCCCAGACTGAGTCTGGGACCCTGTTGCTATGTACTGTTCAAAACATGTCAAGAGAAACTGCAGCATGAATGAATGAAACAGAAGCAGTGAGAAAAGAAACAAAAGTAGGAGGAGGGGAAATAATTCGAATAGGATGACAGAGCGGGTGATAGAGGTTGGCCAGGAAAAACCAAGTATGAACCCACATCTCCTGAGTAGTTAATAATACATTTACTTTACCACACTGCCCACTTCCTTCTTGTAGTAAGAAAAATGCATACATCCAGAAGTTATGGCAAAGTTATTACAACTTTCAGTTAAGATTTTTCTTTCATACAATTACAAGGGTTATTCCATGAAATTATGAGATGAGCTGCTGTACGCTGCTCCATCATGGAACTGCTCAACTCCTTATTTCCGCACTCCTGGGATGAAGTAGCCTGTCCCATCTGCACTTGGGGATAAGCTCAGGATATCAATTCACACCATCCCCTCTATACGCGTACTCCACCCAGGAAAATTAAGGTGCACTTGTAGCATGTGCAAAATTATCTCTGCTAGCTTAATCTAATTAGCATGGCTAATAACAGCCACAGAGAGGCAGCTGAGAGGTCTTTAACATGCTGGTAACCAGATTACAAACTCTAAAAGACTCTGAGTAGATACTCTGGCTGTTAAACCCACATTGCCACATTTTTGCTGCTATTGTTACCAAGCTGTATTAGACTAGCACAGGTAAATCAGCGCATGCTGCAATTACTCCTTCCCCCATTTTTGATGCATAAATACTTAAAGAAACCAGCTACTCTTGCACTTTTGTCATTACGGATGGTCTATCCAGCCTTAGCATGGCAGATTGTTACTCTGTGTGATAGAACTGAAAATAATGAACTTTGATGTTATTCATTTGTTATTCAGTGCCTTGCTACCGCCCAGCCTGGCACCGGGGTTTTGGCCTTTGCAGTGCTCATACGCACCTCAGATCCTGCAGAGCGGATTGAGGGAGCAGAAGGGAGGGCTGGTGTTTTACCCCAGAAGCCATAGTTAACACAGTGTCTTATACAAAAGGCAGGGTAGATTGCCAAGCTGTCGGGCTGAGCGGGAACGCATTCTGAGAGCGTGGTTTCTGGAAGGCAGTGGCAATAAAGCTCCCCTGTCCTGTCCGCGGGGCGCACGGGGGCAGCGCCCTGGCAGCGCCAGCCGTGGGAGCCCGTGGGAGCGCAGGCTCCGGCGGGCACGGCCGGGGCTGGGTGCTGCTGCAGCCCGGTGCTGCAGCCCTCCCGGTGCAGCCTGCTCCCCGTGCAGCTCGCTCGTACTTGCTTCCTGATGTGGCTTTCTCCACTGGGGATTTCCAGCCTTCTTAACATTGATTCCCCCTTGTCCAATGTGCTTTTGAGCTCTGAGAAGAAACCTGTTTTGCAGTAAGCTTCCTCCAAGAAACCTGGATTATATGAAGGATTTTCATGCCCTCATTTTCTTGTATGATCAGCTATTGAAGTGTTTTAATGACAACCATGACACAGGTGACTTGGTCTCTCTTCCCAGCATCCACCAGTTGTGTGTGTCCACAGGTTGCCAGCTGGAGTTACTCTCATGGCTTCTTTCCCTTCTTTCTCCTTATCTGTTTCCACTGTAAGATAAGGAGCCCGGTATTTGCCTAGTGCTTAGTCCAGTGAGCCGCTTGGACAGGGGCTTCTATGTGCTACCAGAGAGAGAACGGAACAGAATCCCTATTTCAGCGTATGTTCAATATGAATGCAGATGTTAATCCACACCTACGAACTAGGAACAGTTTATTTAGTTTTATCAATGGATGTAGTCCCACTGAAATTAATACTAGTCCCATGTGCAATGTTAAGCATACACTCACCACTCTTTTCAGATCACTACTATGAATTAATACCTCTTTTACTAATAATTGGCTAAAGCTCTGGTCCTGTAAAATTTCACCTAATTTTGACAGCAATCTGCTTAGCATAAATATACAAAAGGTTTAGCTTAAGTGCCAGCGTTTGCAAAATCAGGGCCCTAGACTGTGCATGCTTGGGGGCAAAGTCCTGCCTCTATTTAACTGTTCTATTCATAATATCAGCAGCCTGGCTCCTTGACTAGGGCTGGAGATGCTGCAGTGATACAAGTAAGTATTAAAAATGAAGCTGCTCTGTAGCTCAGCAAAGCATCCTATTGCCTTTGGTGTCAAGGTCTGCGTCTCAATTCTCCTGCCAAGCCTTGGAGCTCACATCGCACGGACAGACGCAAATGGGTTTTTCCCATCAGTTTCATCAGAATAAAACTGTTTTGTGGTTTCTTGTTATAAACTCTTTACAGAAGCTAATTACTGTTGGCAAAGAATTAACCACCAGTTGTATAAGTGAAATTTTGCTCAGCTTTGTATACTGTGCTGCATTAACAATACAGTAAAAAAGAATGTGCTGCTCAGCTGTATGTGCTATTCTGCAGACGCTCTGCTAAAGCAAGATCAATCCATCTGCCCTTCAGGTAGAAGTTAAAAGTCCTCTTTTACTTTTTAAATAAACAGGGAGTAAATCCCACTGTCCTTGTCAACATTTCCTCTCTAAACAAACCAGATTCTAATGTTCAAGGCTGTAAGCAAACTGCAGAAGCCTGCAAACGCCTGAGTATTTAAGATACTTTGTTTCAGTGACATACCTGTGATATGGAAGACTCTATGTAAGACCCACTTTCAGCCCTTTTTTTCCGGCTAAGGTGTATTTATACCATTTTGAATAGTTACTTCAGCTGTGAAAACGAAGGGAAAAAATCTTTCCTGTGGAGACCAATAAAATCTGCGAGGTTTGCATTTTATTTATGGAAAATTAATTCAGCAGGGTCAGTGGGGCATCAGTTTACAGGGTGCCCTGGCCCCACTGATGAGTAATCTGCTAATTAATAGCTCTGGAAATGCTGCCAAGATCCTGGCAGAACGATTGCAGCACACCAAGAGACCAGCCCCGCTCCCGAACAGACATTCAGAGAAGCGACCGGCGCTGCTGGGGTGAGCAAGATGACCTCTTCCCATTTCTGCCAGGCTGTTTCCTAGGCCAAAAGCATTTAGATCTTGTGTCTGTCCACAAATATAATTCTTCTTTTTCATATTCTTGGCAGCATGAATCTCAGTAGCTCAAAGTGAGACTCAACTTCTGTTTAAGCAAGATCTCAGTGTTTTCAAAAGCAATAATAAAAACACAAATAATCTGACAGCTTCCTCTTTGACCAACAAGAATTTAACAAATATATCTGTGTATTGTATCTTTAAGCCTAGGAAGTCTTTATACTGACGTTGAGGTAAAATAGCTACCTGTTTATATAGGAAATAATGAGTTTATACATAATGGTCTTTTATTTTGTTGTTCTCTTATTGTAAAGGCAATACTGATTCAAACTGAATCTGTCAGTGAGACACACATACTTGAAGGATTAGTTTTATTGGATTCCAAGTTATATTGCCAACTGCTGTGTCCCTAGAGTTGCATATTGGGAAAATCTGTTCTAAATCTAAAAATTAATTAAAAAACCCACAGGCCCTTGTGTAGTTTCCTCATTAGCAACTGATCCTGCTTCCTTGTAGACTATAACCTGTGTTTAGACCTGTGTTGTTTTGTGAAGCATGGGGAATCGAAGGGAAACCATCTCTTAGATGCGTGAGAGGCCGGCGTGAGAAGTCAGAGTCCAAATCTGCATCAACTGCAACAGCTCTATTGGTTTCAGTGGAGAGAATCTGATTTATGTCAGCAGAGGACTTGGCCCACAATAGACACAGTGTGTTCTGTTCTTCTGTCTCTTTGGGGTTAGGAAGATGAAGGTGTCTCATATACCAAAAAATACATGCCAAAACAAAATAACAAGCAGCTGCTCTGCAATGTGGCTGGCCTGTTGGGGTACTTCATATTTTGTCCTGTTGGTAAGACTTCTTTTATTCTACTGCAGCCGTGGCTTCTATACAACCCACTATTCCCAAGTTTGCTAATAAAAACGATTATAAGACTCTAATTTCTAAAGCTTGAGAAGAAATTCTTGACGAATTAGTGCAAGGAACCAAAAGCTGTGTGCTTTCAAATGCTTCCCTCTTCCGCCTAGAGCTGCTGGCAGCCAAGGGGCTATTACGTGTAGCAGAGTTGAGTACTGTTAGTCTTGAGAAGAGGTGCTTTCAATAGTTCCCTTTCCATAGTTCTGAAAGGACTAAAGATGCACTTTCCCCATTTCCTCAATGATCACTGAGGATGTTGGCCTGAATAATGAACCCTGTTCCAATGTCTTCTGTCTCATCTGATCAAAATTCACCCTTTCTTTTTCATTTTAAATAGCCACTTGATGCTGGACCTGATGGCAGTCATTTTCCTTTGTGTGTGTACGTATGGAAATGTGCCATTCAATTTCTCATTGACTCATGCTGTCAGAGAGGAGCTAACTTGTCCTTCAAACCATTATTCTAGTGTGGCACTTTCTTCAAGTGTTTCCAAATCCAAGAAGTAAATTTTGCTTGTGTTCTAAGTGAGTGTGCACCTCATGCACTTGATCTTCCTCAGCATTTCAGTGCCTTTCTGCAAAGTGCTGCACTGGAAAACCTTGTGGAAAAAAACGGTTTTCTTCCAAATGTAAAGTGGAAACTCCTATTATCAGAATAGGCTTTTCTTCTTTCCCTAAAAGACACAAAATTAACAGTAAAGTCACCATGAGAGAGCATCCTACGTACCTGCTCAGTGGGAAGCAGTTACAAGCAAACCCCGGCGTTCCTTACGTGGGGACGGCCGGGCCACTGCAGCTGGGCAAGTGCCCTCAAAGCACACAAAGCCGCAGTAGAACTGCATGCACTGCAGCTCCTTCCATCCTTTTCTCTAACATACTGCTCTCAAGCTTCTCCATGCTAACTACTTCTGAGGGCTCGGTGTCTTGATATTAAATACGCTAAGGAAGCCAAAAAAAAAAAGGGGGGTCAGATGGTTAACAGAAAATCTAAAAAGAGCAGGCAGCAGCAGAGGGTCCCAAGAGATTCCAGTTAGGATTTCGGTGATTTTTTTGGTTGTTCTTCCAAACCTACACAGTAAAGTGCATGTTATTGCTTCCTGGATGTTTAAATGTTGTCTTCATACTTCCCCACTCTCTTGATGAAATTCATTTGACAAATCAGGAGTATGACTTTGGTGGAATTAAGATTGGGACTTCAAATATAGGTCCACAAATTAATGCTTCATCTGGAAAATAGGTTTGGCATTTTGAATGTCAAATAGACCAAGGGCAACACCCACTTTTGCCTGGAATGTCCTTGTCACCTAGGAAAGTCCTGACGCTTCCTAGTCTACAGCCACTGCATCAGGAACATTTGTACCTGCACATAGCACTTCTATGGATTAATAACATACTGCAAGTCAAAGCACTTTTGGTAAGTTCTAATCTCCATTCAGGAGCACAAAGAATGTCAGCTGTTTACTGGCCCTTAATAACATAACGCTATCGTCAATGATAAGAAACAGGCCACCGAGCCTGTTCTTGGTGGAGTTTTTTAAGGATAAAATTACCTGTCTCGTGGTTGTCTGATACTCTCCATCTTGAGCTAACTGTCCCAAAATGGAACTGACAAAAAAAGGGTAGCCACTTATGGAAAAAATGGCATCATTTAATTGTGAAGTTTGCATGTTTGTGTCTAGAGAGCTCAGGAAGGCAGACAGATAAGAGGAGGTTCAACCCTGCGAAAGGGTTGAGTCTATGCAAAACTCCAGCTAGTTCTGCTGAATCCACTTCACATTCGCTGGAACTTACTCGACCACTTCTTTCTTCTTTCATTGGTGGACGTGGGTCGAAGTCCCTGTTGATAAACCTTTTATTTTTATCATTGAAGTGCTATCTTTTCCTTGCTTCTGTCACCTTCAGGAAAGCTGTTACCCAATTCTGGGTGCCAATTGAGGAAGCAAAGATTAAGTAATAGGCAGCAACAGGGGATGTATGACACTGCACTGAGAAACTTCATCTCTGTTTAACAGCAGGTTCCGTAAATGTTAGCCGTAGGAGAGTGACCACTGGATGCTTCCCTGTCTGAAGTTCCTTTCTGGACTCTTTCCCCACTCACTTAGTGTTTGTTCTTCTGCAACAGCAAGGAAATGAAGAAGAGGAAGGAAAAGAGGCGATGAGTACACATCTGATGAGGAAGGGGGCAGATGAAGGTACAAGAGATACCCTTAAAGTTTATGCAACTGGCCTGTGCTCAGCAATCAGTGTCCAAACACGGCAGAGAAGCCGCTTTCCTGGTAGACGAAAGCCGTGAGAAGGAAAGGAGAAGTGGAGCCCTTTGGGTTACAGGAAATCAGTGCGGACCAACCAACGCCCTGTCCAGACAGCACAGGCCCTGCCCTTTCCCCTCACCTACCAGCCTGCACGGCTTTATCGGTCACAGAGCAGTTTTGGGTGTTGTTCAGCATCAGCTAATGACGGGTATCCTTGTCCAAAGTGAAGCAATCTGGAGACCCATTCCTTTCGTGTGACTTACCCAGAGGCCTGGGGGCAATTCCAGAGACCAGTTTTTCAGCCTATTCAAACTGTTCTTTTTGCTAAATGAGAGACTAATAAGGTGGTAACTTCACTTTAAACCAAAAGATAGAAAGGGGCAGACTCCCTTCTACACATAGACATGAGCCAGGCTTAGTAAAAGGAGAAAGTCCTGCTGGGCTGGGGAGGCTGGCGGCTGCAGGGCTCCAGCTGCCCACCCTGGGGAGCCCTCGCCAGGAGGAATCTGTCCTGCGCTGGAGGAAGCCCTCTGGCTGATTGCTTTGCACATTGCGTCTGGACCCCAGGGATTTTCTGCCGTATTAATCATCTCTTCACGTGGACCTCTGAGCAAGATGGAAAACCTTTCCTCCTCTAGAGGTTCAAGCTGTATATAGTTGATTTGCGGTAACTGCTGCAACCGTACTTTTGAAAGGCTAATCAGATGTTGCATTTTTTTGCCTGAAATGACATGATTTTTATGCACTGTTGTATTTTTGCCTGTTTGAGCTTTTCTAGTGCCATGAATATCAAGTCCAAAGTAGACAATTTTTAAAAATTTTCTGTTGTGTGTGCCACCACAGTGTTTAAAGTGGACCCGGGAACAGATCTGGAGAACCACTGTCAGGACTAACGGTGTCAAACCTTTTATTCTCATTGACTTCTTAGATATTTTCTTTATTTAACTGTGCTGAATACAGTAATTCTTTTAAATTCTTGCTGTATTTAATTGCCAGTGACAGAGCTGTTGTTTAAGTTTCTGGGCCTGAAGAACAACCTGTTTTTTACAGATTATGGAGTGTTATGTTATGCTTGAGCTCCCTGCTCCCTGCGAGGGAATCTGCTGAACTTGAAGGGCTGTGGTTTGAAATGAACTCCTTTGCAGCTTAGAGTTTTGAAAAAAATAGATGGGTTTTGCATGCTGCTAGAACACAACCCATCTTTATCTCCCAGCAAAGTCCATAGGGCTGAGCTTCATATTGGGAGTTGTCAGCATCTTGCTAAGTTCAGTTGTCATATATGATTGTATGCGGAGACTGGAGAATACCCTCCAATACCCCTTAGCATGCATTTAAATTATCTGTATGTATTATAATGGTGCTTAAGAGTCCCAGATGTTGAACAGAACTCTGTCATGCTGGATGCCGTACAAATACAGAGTAAGAAAGTTGGTTCCTGATCAGCTGGTTCTGTAAGCATGTGCTTTGTTTTTGTGCTAGGGAGATATATGGGGCTTTTTGATTGTGTCAACCCCAACACTGCCATTCAACTGACTCAAAGGTACCAGCTGAGTGGGTGGATTTTTACAGAAGGCCTGGCTAATTTTTAGACCATTAGTAATGTGTAGTTGAGGAAGATAAGATAATGAATAGTATGATCCAGTCTCATGCTGTGGAGTGCAAAGAGTTCAGCTGCTGGAGTTAAGAAAGAATTATTTTCCCCATCTGTGCCATTGCACAATAGCAGAGGTGCTTGAGCGAGGTGATGTCTGAACTGTTGGGTGTGGGGTTGCAGGAGGAGGCAGGATATCGGACATGCTGTGGTTTAGCACCGACCGGTATGGAAAATACATTTTTTCTTATGTTTCAGAAGTGGGAACTGTGTAACTAGCTCTGGAAAGGCAGCCTTGCCCTTCAATTCCTGAATAGCCAACAAAGAGCATTAGGAGAGGAGCTGCAGCCTGGGAATGGTGTTGCGAGAGTCTATTCCTGTCTCTCTGTGCTGAGAATGGACTAAGAAGATTGTCCATGGTGACTCTGCCGAAGTGGTATGAAACACCTTTAATGTTTCAGAGCACTTCAGATGAGAAAGACAAAAGATTGTAAAGAAAGTGGTTGTTTAATATTTGGACGCACAAGTACCAATTGCAGGGCTTAAAATAAGGGATTCTTTCCACAGTGTGGTTTAGGTGCATCCACGTCACATCTTGAAACAAGTGATCTTCTAATTCCAGCCTTACCAAGCAAGACATCAGCAGTTACTGGGTTTTTGTATGTTCGTGGAGCTGTTACAGAAAAGTACAGAAATGTCCTTTGTTTTCTTTACAAACCAGAGAAATTCTCTACTTAATACCTGTGTGTATGACTGCAGGTAGGAATTATCGTGCAAAATAATAGAGATGTTTTCCCAGCCAAGAAAAGTGGTGTCTAATTTCCCTAACAGCTCTAATTTCCCTAACAAAAAAACCCAAAAAAGGTAGAGATGTTGAGTGGCACAGGACACATAACTCTCCCTACAATAAATATTTTGTAAAAGCAGGCTCCATTTGGGTACTAATTTATTTTAATTTTGGTATGCAGTACTATGCAGACCCTAGACTTCTTTTCTTTTTTTGCATACACCGAATACAGGGGCTAATACTCATATTTACAAGCACTATATACAAGTGTTTAGGTGCCTGTATATACTGTTATAGCACATTTTTTCTTGGAGTTAGGTTATAGCATAGTGCAGGTAATTAAACAGTGATCTCTATACAAATTAGAAGGGTTAGTACATACCTTTAATATGGAAGTACAATTACAGTAATTTGATGTGCATACTGGCTGCATAAAAGCAGGCATGCAGTTCTGAAGACTTGGGCCTGTGTTTTGTATGCGTTAGTGCTGTTGGCACATGCAAATGTGAGGCTTGCTCAGGTCAGAGGCTGCCTTTGAAGCTCTACCGCTGCAGAATTGCTATGTAAATTTGCCTGCACTGCGAGACTCAGTAGATTTTTCGAATGGTTTGGGAAACACTACTCGAAAATTAACGCTCTTCTTCCCATTTCCTGTTAAGCACTGAAGCACTGCCAGCTCTGAGCAGTGCACAATACCCAGCTGAATAGACGTTGCCTCTTTCTTCTTCCCAGATTGTGCTGGAGTTTCTCTGGAATGCTGCAGCGCTCCAAGCTATGGCAGTTACAGACCGTCACCAAACAAGCTACTCGTTCAGTTTATTACTAACTCGCTTACTATTCATTTAAACTTAACCATTGTGCAGACTTGAGATGAGCTGATTATGCGAACAGTTCATTCCACATGTTCCTGTGAACATCCGAGACTCGTGATGTGGTAGATGTGGAGTGTGCAGTATTGGAAGGTGCCTTACTCCATTCATTTTGAGTATGAGCAGATTTTGGATTTAACTGTTCCTCATCTTGCTTTCCTTGTGATAATGCGAATGCTTGCAGGCACACTCACAATAATTTTTTTCATCATGATCAGACTCCAAGCCAGAACTGATGTCAAGGATCAGTGTAACAAGAACAGCAGGTTTCTGTAAAAAGGGTTGCCTGAATGATGGCACGCATGCGGCAGCAGCAGGGCCATTAGAAGCCTTAAGACACTGTTTTGGTTTTGAAAGTCTGGACTCAAAATCAGCTGGGAAAGCAATGTGATTCCAAGTGACTGCTTACAATGTAGGTCAGTCGAATGCAAAAGTGAAAGCATATGTACCATCAGATTCCCACGTCTGGACCGGGAGGGGATGTCAGCCGGCAAGTGCAAAAAGCCCCAGAACTCATGTGTGACGCGTGTTTTCCGGTGAGTAACAAACGCTGCCATCCTGCGTGGATGGGAAGGGGCAGAACGCAAGTGCCAGCGTGGGTGTGAGCGTGCAGCTGGAGGGGCTGGATGCACGGCTGGGAGAGATGAACCGCGTGTGCGCGTGTGTGTGCATACACATACTCTTGAATTCCACAGACTTTGCCACGTTGAGGTGTGGGTGTATCACCGCAGTCAATGTCTGCGCCAGCAAGGCTGCGGTCCCCGGGGAGCCCACCGTGGCTGGGGGGGTCCCTGCTGGAGCAGCACCACAGCAAGAGCCCCCGCAGCAGCGCATCCCAGCCGATGCGCACAGGCTCTGCTCAGCTCCATTCCCACAAACAGGAGGAGGGAAGCCCATTCCACTCTCTTTCACCTCCGATGCCCCCGGCCTGGCCCTCTGGAAAGGTGGAAGAGGCAGACGGGCAGGGCTCAGGTCTGGATGCAGCTCCCCAGCTGCGACGCCAACACCATCTTTTCTGGGAGCAAAACGCAGCTGTCTCCGGCTGCTGGAGCAGCCGAGCCTTAGGCGTCGCGTTGTAGGGAGTTGCTTTTCGTGCTGTTCTAATTAGGTGATGCAGTTTCAGTTACCAACAGGCTTAATTGCAGTAACAGTAAGCAGCCTCACCACTCACAGTCATGTGTTTCTGGTTACAAGAAGCTGAGTGGAGCTGGGCTGAGGGAAATCCCCTAAAAAAGCCAGCGCGGGGCTGGGCTCACACAAGCGCACCGCTCGGCTGGCTGTCGCTTGCCCCCCCCGCTGGTGGCTTTAGCTTTAGCTTTAGCTTTTGCCACCGGCGCGGGGGCCGAGCAATAGCCGGCCGAGTGGGCTACGCGTGCCCTGGAGCACGGCACCCATGGGTGCTGCTGCGCCAGCCTGGCAGGGCTCCGTGGGGAAGGGCAGCCGCGGGTCACCGCTGAAATGGAGGGGTCCAGGGCTGCAGTGTCGAAATATTGACAGCACAAAGGGGTGGCGGGAATGGCTGCAGTCGGGAAAGGGCCTGCGGGGTCATGCTGAGCCCAACCGCGCTGAGCAGGAGAAGCCCAGGACCAGAATAAGTGAAGCTGCTCCAGGGCATGATTGAACTGCAGGAACGGTTGTCAACAAGTTTGTACTGACCACACTACATCTGCTTGCCCCGTGCAGACGTGGCCGGCCTCACTAATTCAAGAGGTTTAAAGTTACCTATGAAAATAGTTTGGGAAACTGCAGCTCCTCTCCTTATGTTTTTGTTGTTGGGTTTTGTTTTTGTTTTTCCTCCCTGTGGCTGAGTAAAAATGATTTGTTTATACAGAGTCATTAATTTGGTTTAAGCCTATGTATGAATTTTAAATGGATTGCTATTCCTCAGTGGCATGGATACTGTTCCAGGATATAAGTGTTGTAATGCAAATTAATTTTACTCACTTCCAAAGTGGATTCCAAATTAGCATCCACACAGGGAATTAATTAGAAGTAGCTTTTGCCTCTACAAAAAAAGAAGTCTTGGATGCCACAGTTGTTTGGAGGTCACAGAATACTGCTGCAGGATGCGACTACGGTATTTGAAATGTACCACTTCCCTCGTAGTCATTACTTTCAAAAAGTCGGAACACACTGAGCGTAAAGGCTTTCTTCATATTAAACCAGAGAGATAAATCACCCTATTTTAAACTTCTAGGCAGCATAATGTGTTATTAAAAATTCCTAAGGGAGTATTAAAAATAATTATTTCTAAGGGTATGGAGATGTGAACATGTTACTGTGGGGTAAGGTAAGGTAAGGTGTGAACTTGCTGCATATCATCTATGCTGTGGTTTGCCTTATATGCTTATTTTTACCCTGTGGTAAACGTGAAGCTGCCCCCGTAGGAAGGAGGAAATGTCTCTCTAACTTGAGACATCTTGGTAAGCACTGTAGCAGAACAGTAATATTTTTATTTCTCCTTAATGACTTGAGGCTGTTTCTAATGCTCATACATTTATCTAATGTGCGAGTGCTGTCGAATTCTGCCTACGGTAGTATCCCATGGCAAAGCGTTCCTCTGTGTGACCAAAAAGAACTGTCAAAGCAGGTGATGAATGAAGAGTTCGGACTTCAGTGCTGGGAGAGACCAGCCTGTGAGTAATGGTCTGTCACTGCCCTCAGATCATGAGCTGTTTGCATAACTTGGCTCAGGACAAACCCAAGCCAAAGATGACAGATGATGCCTTATAAGCTTTCCCAGTTGCTCCAGTTGTCTCATTCCAGTCTGATCTAGATCAGCTGGGCCTCCAGGTCATTGGCGCTCCAGAGCCATTTATTGGCAAGGGTGACAGAGTTTGTGGCCTCCCCCGCACTGTTCTGAAGGATGGCAAAAGGGAAGGTAAACAAATAAGGGAGTTATAATATCTGCTAGTCATAGCCTGCTCTGGAGCTCCAGCAGCAGGGAGGAGAAGGGATGAGTCCGTGGTAACATCTGCTGGTGCTGTTCCTTCACAGAAGCCACCGCCCAGCCCACGGCCCCGGTGTACGTGTGATTGCTGGATACACCGACAAGAGCAGTATCGTGCTCTCCTCAGGATTTAGCCACTTCCTAAATTTGTGGTTTGGTGAGCAGAGTAGTATGTTGTGTTTGATGGCCTCAGAAATTGACTAAAATTAGAAATCGAGCTGGGTACGTTTTGCAACTTTTTTGGACCCGCTCTCACAGCTGGCATTGCCCCCTAATCCTTCCTCCTCGCCCTGCAGGTTCACTGCTTCTCACTCATGTTGGGGGGCTCGAAGGAAAGGCAGCGCTGTCCTTACACCTGACCACTAATTCACCTCCTATGAGCATATAGGAGGAATATATATTTATGTAGGACTGAAGTGTACTTGGGCATACAGGACTAGTCTTCAGCTAGCTTGCTTATGGTGTGATGCCGGTGATAGCAGCAGCCTGACTCAGTGACCCGAGAATACTTTCCAGTCGTGCGTTCTTTGTGCTCAATTCCATTCTGCATAGCACTAGCAGTTTTGACAGACACACCTTGCCTTTTCCCCCCTGCCTTTTATGTATCTGAGCATTGAGAGGCAGCAGCACTGAGATGAGCACATGTTAATTGGGTTTAGGATCTCTTACAGGTAAGCTGTTTTCTTCATCCTTAGGGGAATTCTTCCTGCACCTGCTCCAGGCAGAACCTTTTGCCTTGGCAGATGGTAGCAGACTGCAGTACATCTTCCCCGTCCTTCCCTCTCCCTTCCCTTGAGATTCCAAGGAAAAGAGACATGGAAGTCACATAGACCTCGATAACCCAAGTTTCATCATTAATCCCCACCCCTTACCGCCTGACCTTCTTCTCTGTATTCCCTTGGAAACCATCACATGGGCGATTTGTGGTCATGGGGGAACTGAGTCTCACAGAGGTTTCTTGTAACATACCCACGCCTCTTCCCCATGGTCAGGCTTGGGCTACTCCTCTGCTGTATTTTCACTGGGGGGAAAAAACAAAACAAGACAAAACACAACCCTAGGCCAGCAACTCAAAAATTCAGGGAAGGAAAAGGCTTCTCAGCGAAGGCAGCGGCCTCCAGCAAATGGAAAGGAGAAGGAAGGGCAACTGTGCACAGCCCGTGACTTGGTGAATGCTGCCACACACGGGGCTGAGTTTCTTGGCTGAAACTCTGCCCTACAGTGGGTGGGGAAAGCTCAGTGAGGACACCCTGTTGTTTGCTCACACTCTGGTGTTGGTAAGGGTCTGCCCAATAATCTCTTCCTCATGCTCACATGCACGCCTTCGGCCACGGCACAGGTTGGCTGGACAGCTGTGGCCTCTCTCTTTTCCTCTCTTTCCCATTCATTCGTGTGTCTATTTGTGGCAACACTGCTTTCAGTGTAATCCGCTCCTAATACCCAGGTCTGGGACGTGCTAGAGTTCAGCTTGTTTCTTTCAGCATCCCCCATGGCATTATTATCATTCCGGAATTCAGGCAAAACCTTCCCTGTGACACCTGAGGAGCCTCCTCCTCCCTCCAAGGGTGCCTGATGTCCTTGCTGTGAAGACCATCTCGTCTCAGTTCTGCAGTGAGTCCCTCTCCAGACTAACCTGAACACTTGGGAGATTTTCCATTCTGCATCCATAAGTGTCAGTAGGGTTTCATTGTCCATCTGGATTTAATCCTTCCATTCTTCCCTTAGCTCTCTGCCACACATTTTGTGTTGAAGGTCCCAGTAAATCCAGCAGTTCTGCTCACCTCTGGCTAGATGGGAATTTGTCGGATCCTCTGGACTCCGAGTTTAGGTCCTTCGGAGAAAGGAGGGAATTTCAGACCATCTTTCCAAATCTCTGAAGTTTCTGCTCATGTCTGGACCCAGAAGGGAAGCAAGTTTCACATGGATGGGGGTTCTTCTGAAAAAAAAAGAAAAAAAGGCACCATATTTGTGGGAGCTGCCATTTGTAAGCAAACAGCAGCACTAAAAATAAATATGTTTTGCCCCCATCTCCATACTGTTAGTATTTTGTGGGAAGGGATGGTTGAGTGGGTGAACTGGCTTTTCCTTGTTCCTTTTTCTTTTTTTTCCTTTTTTTTTTTTTGTTTAGCTTAAAAATATGTCGTTGTCCTTTTCATGAGAAACGACCCAGCCCGAGGCCTTTTCACTTCTTTGTTTGTTCTGAAGCGGGGCCGTGGTTTCCCCCTTCCGGGCAGCCTTGGCTTCAGGCAGCTCAGCAGAGTGAGGGGCTGCTGCTCCAGTTTATCTGTGCAGCTGCTTCTCTCCAGCCAGTTGTTGTGCCTCTGGGACACCAGCCGAGTCTCCCCCGTTCTCCTCCTCATTGCCTTATCGGAAACCTAAGACCCGTATGGGCCACTTGCCAACACATAACTCTGCTCTAACATGGATTTAAACTCTTGATACTGCCCTTTTAAACTTGTTTTTCAGGTAGTTCCTACCCTTTGAACACTGACATTTTTCAGACTGTCATTCAAACAGTTCATCAGGTCTCAACCCCAGCCCCTGAACACAAATTTGTGTGCCTAATTTTTTGTGGACTAGATTAAAACAGAACAGAACTTTCTGAAGTGCCGAAGATATTCTGTCCCAGTAAATTCCTCTAGGAACTCCTACACAAGTACAAAACATCACTTCCAAAGTTTGGGCACAGAAATGTTATAGTTCCTCCATGAGTAATGAAGCTTGGATCTCCCCGTGACGAGAACTCTGTGAGCTCCAAAATCGTGCTGGCATGCCTGCATGTCCTAAGGTGGGCCGGGGCTGTCAGAGTTAATGCTAACAGATGGCTTTTGCAAAGGATATAAAACCTTGCATTTTCCAATTAGAAATCAATCTGTGGGAAGCTGGAAAAGTCTTTCATGTGAAAGATCGTATCTGGTTATGATGAGAATCATGTCAACGTTTGGAGTACAACACTGTGCTCTGTGATTAGCCTGTGCCTTTCTGCAAAGTGTGAAATGAAGCCCCGTTCTAGCAAATTGCCAGGCTTGACCTTGCCCTCCTCCATCTCCAGCCTCACATCCCGCAGGCCGCAGTTCCTGTGGCATTGTTTGGACGCTGGCTAGATGCCGAGGTGGTGGAGCACGTCCCTTAGCATAGAATGTTTGGGCTGGAAAGGACCTTAAAGATCCTCTAGTTCCAACCCCCCTGCCATGGGCAGGGAAACCTTCCACTAGACCAGGCTGCTCAAAGCCCCGTCCAACCTGGCAATTATGGTGTTCATCCGAGACAGGAAGGTCTAAATTGAGCATGGAGGCATGAATCACTGCTGTTACGATCTGATTTTCAGTGATAATGCGAGTTTCAGTTCTGCTTCGAGAAACCTTTAAGTGTCTAGCCATTAGTTCTTTGGTCTCCTCCCAGAAAAAAATGATAGCGCTTGTTTGTTCACTCAGATCGCTGCCTGCTTTGGGAATAGTGCACAGCGGAAAGAAAAGAAACTGTCCTGTCAGTTAGAAAATGGAGCATTTCAGTGAAGTAGAAAATAATCCCACAGAAATGCCCATATATGTGGAAGACTTCTTAACAACCAGCTAGAACAAAGCAGTGAAACCTGATCAAAGAGAACGAACTCCATCATTTAAGCTGGTTTTGTAATTGTAGTACTTTATCAACAAATAGCTATTGCTGGAAGGGCTGGCTGACTGGGTTGTGCAGATGTGTAACATCTGTGCACATTTGGCCTCTGGGAAGTGTCCTAGTGATGGTTCATTCCAAAAATTTTATTGGTTTTCTAGCTTTTCTGTTGACCGGATAAAGGAAGAATGCTTTTTCCAAGGTCATTTTTGGTAAAAGTGTTTTCTGGTTCAGGTCCAGCAGACGTGGGGAGCCAGACTACAACAGCGGAGTTAGAGTTCAGTTCTCCTCAGTAAACTAGACCACCAAAGCCTTATCACAAGGTCATGTCATAGATGACAATCTACCTGAGCACATAGTTGCGGGTGCTGCTGGTTAATCTGCAACACAGAGGGAACAGAATTCCCAACTGACTGTTTGTGTGATTTTTTTAGCATGTGAAGAAGTCGGAGGTCTTGGTCAAGAAATGAATGCTGCTCAGAGAGGAGCATTTAGACGTGTGCATCCCATTCCAAATCAGATCTGCGTGTGGAAACGGGCAGCAGACCTCGCTAGCTGCATCAGGCAAAACGGGTGTGAAGGTGATGTGTCCCCCATTGCCGTAACAGTGAAGTGTGACTATGTCCCACTGAAGTGTGACATGGTCCCATGAGGACAAGACTTCTGTTCAGTAAAGAGAGTTTCTCAGCTCTCCTCAGAGGCATGAAGCCATCTCCTGAGGAGGGGGGGATGTCACTTTTGTTGTTACTGTGAGGATCGGTGTTTGTGAGGCGCTGTGAGTAAATCACTGTGCTTTCCCTTTGAGTCTAGATTTTTCCCTGATGTAAAAAGAAGACACCAGATACCAGCTGGTGTAAGAAAACCCTGCCTATTCTTTCTTCTTGGCTACATTGTGATCCCAATGCCTTGACCTTCAGAACCCAGGGTATGGTCTGTATTTTCCCCAGAGTTTCACCATTGCCGAATAACTGTATAAAACATGCATTTGTACATTTACCTGCAGGGAGGAGAAGGGACAATGCAAAAAAAATGGTGGCTTTTCTGTTCACCTTCCTTTTAATGAGTATGTTCTGTGGTTTCTAAGTTGCTTCCATGTGCTAAGACAGTGGACAGGTGTTAGTAAAACATGCATAAAGAGGTTTTCTTCATCTGTGCTCGACATCTAGATTTGGATGGGTGTCTCCCATGCAGCCCAAAGGGTCGCGGTTCATGACAGGCCTCATTGTCGGCTACAAAATTCAGGGAAACCTGAACTTTGTACAGGCCGGGCGGGGGTGGAAATTTATCCCCCAACATGTCCTTCCCCAACAAGCTCTGCTCGCCTTCCCCAACTATCAACAAGATCAATGATCTTTTATGAAATCGAGACTTCATGGGTAACTTGGTTATTGATTGTTCAAGATGCCAGTTTTACAAAATGTTCCTCTATGAGCTCAAGGTGCGGAGAAAATAGCAACATACGGGCTGGCTTAATGAATTATTTAATATAAGTAACTGTGTTTTAAACTCGCACACTTAACTTATACGTCATCCAAACAGCTATAAGGTGATTTTTTCCCATTTTGTGGAAGCAGAAACTGAGGCACAGTTCAGCTCAGATATTTGTCCAGTATAACTCGCTATTTGGAATAGAAACCCGAGTTCAGTCTCCTCAGATTTGGTATTGTTTGTCTGAATCAACCCGTTGCACTTGAGGCATTTATCAGCTGCTCTAGCCTCTTTGTTTCTTGCTAGCTGTATCCACAGCATGCTGATTTCTTGTAACTCGTTTCCCCGCGCTGCCATTTGCACCGTGCAGTTCAAACAGCCGGGCGTTCTGGGAGCGCGGACCCTGCCATCCGGGCAGGGGGGCAGAGCCTCAACGCCTCCTGGACGGCCCCCCGCCTTGCAGCGACTGCCCATAAGTTGTGTGGTTTCTTTGTTTTAGGCTGGCAAAGTTCCACTGCGGTGAAACCAGCTCAGCCCCAGGAGTGGGCAGATCGCACGGGTGGGCTAAGGCTGGCCTTAGCTTTTGCCTTATTTATTTTGTTTGCTGATGGATGAGTACTTTGTCCTCTTTGAAAGGCTGACCACTTCAAAATCCAGCCGCTCACCAATACCTGATTGCACCACAAGTCCCGGAAAGTCCACTGACATTAGTATGTGTCTTAGAAGGAAGTTTCAGGACATAATTTTGAGCTAGGTTTTGTTGGGTTGGTTTTTTTTTTACCATCTCCTGCAATTCATGTATGTGCGGGTGAATATGACTCCAAGGACAGCCTGACTGTGTCCATGTTGGCGCAGTAGCTAGTTTGCACAGTGAGCTTTCAGACCTGGTTGTCACCGCTACTGCACTGTAAATGTTAAACAGTAATGGTAATCGTAAAAGCACCATCAAATAGGCTACAAATTACTTTGGCTTGCTCAGATTCATTTTGGCTTTTGAATGTTTTGGGGGTTTTGACTTAAAACGGTTGTGTTTTGATATTTAACATCTCTCCCATTTAGCTGGCTTCCAGGCAAGCCCTGTTCCCTCTGCAGGTAGAACAGCCGCGGCGGGGTTGCCAGCTGCCGTTCTCGCTGTGAGCAGTGTACCCGTCTCCCTCTGAAACGGAGACTTTTGTCTCCCTAGACACAAACATATGGCACAAGATCCCTTTCTAAATGCCACATGAGATTCTGGGAATCCTCTCCCTGGTCCCAGAATACTTTTAGAGCTGTTTATCTAAGCTCTCTAATGGTATGCCAAACCACCAGGTGTTCCGTGTGCCTGGGGCCCCACTTGTTCTGGAAGGCTTCTTTGTTTGTTTGTACAGACAGTTATCCTGGTCTGGATAGTGGGTTCAGTGTGTCTCTCCCAATGCTATATGCCTATTCCTACTCGATTGAGAGGATCTTTTCATGCTTCCCCCACGGTGACCCGTGTTAGGATTACGATGACCGCATTTCGGCGTCCGCTTCCGAGGGCTGCGGTGGGTGTGGGACAGGGCTGTAGCGGCTCTTGAGCTGGGTCTGCCCTGATGGTCTGAAATACCACCCGTGGGCAGGTCTTGCTTCTATACAGCCCACTCCTTCTCAGGCACATGGAGCCTTAGTTGTGCATTTCTAAACATGTTTCTGTTGAACGTTATGCAGCCGCCACCATGTCGTTGTCAAGATGAGCTTATTACACTGAATACTGTGTGAAATTCCATGGCCTTGTGTTATGCAGAAGGTCAAATAAGACGCCCGTCACATCCAGGAAACTATAAATAGAAACGGTACAAAAATCAGCAGAGGATGACTAGAGGAGAGGTAGTCATGTGAAACTGCCCAGATTTATGTGCCCACTTTGGGAACTAAAGTTCCCCATACAGAGAGAAATAAATTTCTTTTGAGTTGCCCTCTGGAAGGTAAATCCTCCTCTCGCCAAGTGCTTAAGGCAAAAAACCCACCCTAGAGTATACAATAGAAGAGCCCAGTTCTGTCCACACATCGATGAGGTCATTCTTTTCAGCTTCCAAATGAAACAACCAGCTCTGTGGTGCTCCCTTTCTCAGATGGTTCTCATACCAAACTGCTACCAGATAAAAACCAGAATTGCGAGACTAGGAAGCACAAATAACACCTCTTTGGGTACCACATCATCACCCTCATTTTTGCCCTTTAGAAAAAACAATTAGCTGCTTCATTGTTTTGTGCAGGTGACCATCACAAGTAATAGAGACGAGCTGCTTTTCGATACCTGGGCTGGGTGGTGGTTCTGATGGCAACGCTCTGCCGGTGCCTCCGCATCGACACGCGTGACTGGTTTGTGCATTGGCAGAGATTACTCTCCCTTTTCAAACAGAAAGCAATGACTGGATCAAACCCAAGCATTGTTTAAGCGTGGCCTGTGACACCGTGGTTTGTTTTCTTGGTTAGTTTGTAAAGGTCAAAGACATAATGATATTTTTTGGAGGTAAAAGTTAGCTTGTACTCCAGACTTTCACAGGGCTGAGCTGGAGAGGAAGTGAAAAAGTAGGTCTTGGTTAAAAGCATATTTCTTTGGTAATTTCTCTTGTCTCTCATGCTTGAAGTTGAACTTGATCATGTCTCCTGGTGAGGCCATGTTACCTTCCTTTAATACCACACTGTCCCTGTCTAAATGTAACCACTTGGATTTGGTTTTAAATCTAATAAAAATTTCTGTTTCTGACCTCATTTTTTGGGAGTTCCAAATTGCTGTAACCTTCAGTGAGGTGTGTTTCATAGCAAGCACTTTCCACTTCCAGACCCTGCCTTATCTGGGATATAGGGGAGCCAGGCAGGAAGATCTGGAGACTGATTTTTGCAGGTTGTGAAGAGCTGGAGCCTGGCGGGCTGCTCTGCCCTGCGCTGCGGCTTTGGAACGGAGCGGCCTCTCTTTAGGTACCTGGCAAAGCGACAGAAAGAAGAAACTGGTCATGACTAACAAATCCTTCCTACTTCGCTGGGGTGAAAGAGACCTTCAGTGGATTATTCTTAGCTGTTTTTCCAGGTAATACCCAATGTGAAATTCTTAGTAAGGGATTGCTGGTTATAGACAAGTCCAAGTGCCAGCAAAATGTTCTGCAGGGTCTGATACCTCTGTGAGGTCTAGACTTTCAAGGTTGTTTACTTGCAAGTATCACAGACATTGTACATAAACACTGGTACAAATAGGCTTAAGAACTAAACCCCCAGTTTTTACAGCTTTCTGTATGCTCAGTTATAGCTAAATGACATGGACAGGCATTCAAAATAAGAGTACAATTGTTATTTAACAGGACATCTTATTCATCTGAATATGTCAGATTTTTAAAATGGAAGTATTCAGAGATGCAGAATTGGTTTCAATGAATGTTCTGTCTTGGAAAAAAAATAAATGGTTTTGAAACAAAATTGTTAATTGACCTATCCCTTTTCCCCCCTCAATTTTCAGTTTGTGAAAGTCATCAACAATTTTTGCAAGTAGGTACCAGGGAAGTTTTTGAACTCTCAAAAATATTCACAGGAAAGGAAAAGCATTTCCTGCTGATCCCAGCTTGGGGGAGTATGACATTTTCTGCAAAATTGACAGAGACCAGGTAGCATTTTCACTGCCCGCCAGGCAGGCTTGAAAACCTGCTTGATTTCCTTCCAGCTCACCCGCGCAGCTCCTCGGGAGCCTGCTGGCGGACGGAGGGACGGACGGAGAGCTGAAAGCCAGAAGCTCCTCTCTGCAGCTCCTCAAATCTCTGGGCTGTCGCCTGTCCTCTTCTGGACATCTATGACAGTAGAGGTGACTGCTAGAGCTCTCCTGGACTATTTCAAGCTGTGTCTTCCAGACTAACAGATCTCGCATAACCTGCTGGGATCTTCGGGATCTCTGGCTCCTGGGCAGCTGCCAGGCTTGAGCTCTTCAGCAGCATCAAGCAGGGGACACAGGGACCCTCACAGGGACCCTCACAGGGACCCTCGCGGGGACCCTCACAGGTCCCCAGGTTGCGGGGACCAGCACCCCCGAGGGCTGCCAGTCGGAGCCCTGCGGCTGGTTCCCACCCGCCGTCTCCTTCCAGGGGCAGGAGCCGTGTCCCCCGGAGGGCAGGTATGCAGACTCTCCAGCTGCCCCGTATCGTGTTCAATTCAAAGCATCCATTTTTTTTCAGGAATGTGAATTTATCCACTAGTTCATGGTAATTTCGCTGAAGTAACTTTTGAAATTGAAATGAGGCCAGGTGGGGAATATTCTTTAGGGTGTAACTAGGAGTGTTCTCTGAGAAAGAGTCGTCCTTTTGGAAGTTATAGACAAACTGAATCCTGGATCACTGGGAACTGATCCTTCCTGTCTTTGAACACCTTCTGCCCTAAGCAACAGTGTTGAGTCAAAGCTGATGTGGGTCACACTTGCAATATTTATACCATGTTTGCTGGTTCATGTGGAATACCTCATCATCAGTAAAAAATGTTGGGATAAAGAAACCTGGTCCTAGGGCAGTGTAAATCCTCAATTTCAAACGTGAAATTTCAAATCCGAGAAAAGTTGTCTGACAGAGAGCCCGGTACATCAGGATTTTTTTCTGTCTTTGTTACATCTGTTTTGGTCAACAGAATTGCACACTACCTTGCCATGAGGCTCTTCAGCCTTCGGCCAGCTGAAGATCCCTTTTTGGGTGTCAGACAAGACCAGCTTGTCACATCTCCGCTGAGCGTGCAAGCTCTGGCGGAGGCTTAACCACGTGCTCAGAATTGTGTTTAGGGCCACGCTAGCTCATTTTGTCCAAGCGGCTTCATTAGCTACTGAAATGAGCTGGGGTAAAGGGTGGAGCCTAGAGATGAAGTTGCCATACGTGAATCACCGAGACCCTGTGGAATATGGCTTGCATTCAAAAGGTTGACAACATTTAACCTCACAGAGCTCTCAGGCACCGGGACCTGAGTGCTTTAGCCTTTACTAAACAAATACTTTTAATGATTTGAGCCTTAACAGGAAAGTCCAGTGGGGGCTATTGAACTCTGGAATTCGCTGCAGGGGGGCACAGGAGAGATTAGAGGCCATGGCTAATCAAAGAAAATCTGCTTTACATTGTACTGCTGCTTGCACAGCCCCCTATTCATACCTGCAACTCCCTTCTGCCTTAGAGGCAGCTGCATGTGTAGACCGACCCTTTCTTTGCTGAGCTTTCCTATCAAGATCTTCCAGAACAATCTGTTTCTCAGGCTGTGAATTCACGTCAGTTTTTTCAACAACCACTTCTCTCCCTTCAGTTCGTTGTCCCAGTTCTTGCCGTGCCCCTGTTTTGAATCAGCACACCTTTCTCCGTGGTTATGGGGTGAACTGAACTGTCAGCCGAAAGGAATTTTCCAGCTGTTGTGGCCAGCAGCAGAGCTGCACGGCCAGCCGTGCCAGCAGCACGGCGAGTGCGCAGGGACGGGGCTGCTGTGCCACAGAATGGGAAACTGCAGCCTCCATCCTTACAACTGAAAAATGCCATGATGCCAACAAACCACCAACGGCGAAAACACCGGGTAGTTCTTCATTTTTCTTGCAGGTTGTGGAAGATAAAGATGAGCCTTCAGATTCTATACAGCCAGTAGCTTTTCAACCAAGTAGGTTCAGATATTTAAAATCAAAAGCCTCCCAGCTGAAGTGCAGGTGATCGGTTGGTTTGTTCCGAGGTTTATTCCAACCCAGCTCTCGCTAGGGTCTCATATTAGCATCATGGGCCTTGGAGGCCTCGGATCTGTGCATGATCACAGCAGATGGAACTGTGGCGATGTAACACATCACTGCCCACAAGCTGCTCCCACATCACTGCCAAAGTTCATGCATCTGGAACTCCGCTGGCAGGACTGATCGTGGCACATCACTTGGGGCAAAGTCAGCTGCCTTACTTTAAGCTGCTTGTGATAGTTGGCGGCAGCCTGGATGGCTTTGTACTGAAGCAGATGAGACAAGTGCGCACTGTTCTGCTAACTCATCTTCCCTTAAAGCACTGTGGAGCAATCACTCTCTGAAAGAAAGTGGTAAGATATAGCCAGAATGAAGTAATATCTCAAATAGCTTCCTCCCTTTCTGCAGCGTTTCTTTAACCATGTTCATAAACAGGTTTGAAAATGTGCACCCACACTGATCCCCTTTAACTCCTCATTGCTCCTGTGTAATATTCCGATTGATGGGTCTAGGTACCAGAGCACAGCTACACACCGAACTATCTTTTGGCCTCATCTACATCCCAGTTGGAACACGTCTTTTAAACGGCAGCCTTTTGCTGTTTCATACTTCAACTACCAACTAAACTCCTTATCAGTGTGATTCTATCAACAGGAAACTGGTAGGAAAAAAAAAAAAAAAAAAAAAAAGAAGTAGCCAACCCCCACACCACGATGTTATCTAATCTCTATCCAATCTGCTTTCTGCTTGGGGACACATGCAACAGACTGCAGCAACTGTATGTCAGAAGGTCAAAGAATACAGGCAGGGGACAACAGTGCAAATAACCAGTTGGGACTCAAAGAATCCAAAGTTAAAGCAGATTTTAAAAGCTGCTTAGTAACCAAAGTATCTCACTGTGTAAATCAGCCTTTTTCTTGTGGTCATAGCTCCTCTGTTTTGCAGTCATTGGAATGTTTGTCACTGTGTCTGAGATGTGACAAGAGAGTATTACAAGCACAGAAAGAAAGATGGACATAGGGTTTTGTCTTAAACCCTGTACCTGTATTTTGCAGGTGTGGAAGAAAGTAATTTCTGTTATTGCAAAATGGGCTTTTTTGGAGTGCAAAATTCAGTTCCTGCAATGTTTGGCTATTACAGTTGTGTGGGGATGTAAGACTTAGCTAACAGCTCTTATGAAAAAGAGAGAAAATGATAGGTAGGTTTACAGTTGCTATAGGTTGATAATTATTAATGTTTGTAATTACAGTAGGCTGCTCTCGGCACCTGGGAGATGCTACGGAACTGCTGTGGTCAGAACAGATTCAGCCTGCCTCTGGTGCTTCTTTTCATCTGGGCTTGTCTCACCAGAGCCTGAACGCTGCCAGCTACGGGAGTTGCAATAAGGCCCTTGCGCCATATGCAGCCCTGGCAAAAAAGAGATCTCAAGCAGCAGCTAATCCCCCTCCCCTGCCCTCCAGAAAGAGGTGCAATAAGAATCACAGAATATGTGCCAAGGCAGCTTTGCCCAGCTGAAACAGATGGCACAACAGTCATCCCTTCCCACTGACCCCAGGGTTCCCTAAAACCTCTGCAATCCAATTATTGGTTTTAATCTGATTGTGTTATTACACTAAGCATATTATTTAAAGACCATGCAGGTGTGGTTAGCTGGAATATGTGTGAGGCTTGCGAATTAAATGCGTTAATGAAAGTGGACATAGGTGCATGTCCACAGTCCATTTATGGGGAGGGTGAGGAGCAGTCCGAGTGGGCAGACTGAGAATGAGAGCTGAGAGTCAAACAGTTGCTTAGCACCTTCTTTCATAGATTATGGAATTAACTAATTCCTGGTCCTGGGACCCTTTTCTTGGAACTGGTAGGGGACAGTCTGAAAACAAGAGGTTAAGGTGAAATGGGATTCAGTTGAGTCACGTACATTTGCATTTAAAGCGTGAATAAAGGAAGTGGAAATAGGTCTTGAATGCATGAAGACCTGGGAAGTTTTTATTCAGAAAAAGTAATAATTGGAAAAAATTGCTGAACTGGTCTAGGAGGTTAGCAGACTTCCCTAGGGAAATCGGTCATTGTGAAAGCAGCAATCGCACGCTCCGAAGGACTTTAACCTACCTGTCTCTGCTTGACATGGAAAGACTGATTTTTTTTAATTACTTTTTTTTTTTTTCCTGGCTGAAGCACTTCTTAGTATGCTATTTGTAAGCAAGGAGTTATTGCAGTAAAATATGCCGTTGATATCTATTTTAGAAGAAGGAGATGTCTTAAACATTAAAGGCTGGTCTAGCGCAGAGATTAGAAGATACTTGTGGTGCTGCTGCTTTCAACTCTGCCAGTTTCACAGTCATAGTGTGAATACATAGTGGAAATCCCTTCTTAGTTAGTTTGTCTGCTGCTCTCAGTGAAGAATTGTCTATACAAAGAATTGATGCTTTTTATTTTTAGATCAAGTCTATGAGTTGAACTCATCTGATGATGGACTTTAAGTGGTCCTTAAATAATTGGATAGAAGACCATCTGGGAATCTTGAGTATAGCAGTTACAAACCAGGGTATTGTGGCTGAAAACTTGGTTGTATTGGGTCATGAATGGAATTCCAACTTGTTGCTGAGTGGGGAATTAAAAAGAAAATGTGTGTATTTTAGGAGATGCAGCAAATAATTAAAGATGATTTAGCCTGCAAATGTAGTAGTGAATGGAGCCGAGACGGAATTCAGGTATTTCTGCCTCCTTGATCACTGGTGTCTGAATGAATGTGAACAAATCATGGTGACTTTTTTGGTCTTCTTGTTTCTGACCGCAAATGCAGATGATGTGCCTTTGAGAAGTTCTATAAGCTCTGCAGGAGAAAGCGGTTTCACAGAAATTGTGCTGGTCGTGAGAATCGGCAGCGTCAGAGCTGGCCCTGGGAACCTTCCACTTCCTAAAGCGTCTGCCAGGACTGAGGGGCCAGCTGAGGTGAAGAGAAAGATGGAGAAAATTAGGTGCTAAACTGTCACATTCCAGGTAGGTCTTTCTGACGTTAGGTCTGATGGAGATTAGGTCCTTTTCCAGACTCTCTCCAAGCTGTGCTGTTACCCAGGGTCCATGTCATAGGTACCTCAGAAACATGGACCTCCTCAAAAGAGCCTGCTGGAGACGTGTTGGGATGGTTTGAGCCTCAGCAAGAAGCAATGGTTATATAAACAGAGCATCCTGTCCCCTGCCTTTGAAAGAGAGCATTTATGAAAGGAACGCGCCAAAACCCACAAGAGGTGAAGGGACATGTAGAGCCGCCTACACCCTCCCAATTCCTTACACAGTCACTGCAAAAACAAACAAACAAGACAGGACTGGCTTTGCCAAGATGCTTATAGGGACTGACTCAAGGAAGCCCAGTGTCCAGGCTGTAAACAAAAGTGAATATGCATTATCTGGAAAATGAAACGGATTGATATGCAGAGCTGCGTGCAAAAAACAGGATTAGGAGAAGGGAGGAGTGGCAGCGAGGCGGGTACATGGTACCGCTGAAAAGTGCAGGATGGGCTGAGACTGGGTGTTTGTCTGGGCTCAAGCCTGGGCTCATGCGTGTGCCTAACTGAGCCCGAGTGCCCACACACAGGCACCCACCCACCCGCTCTGGAGGGAAGGACGGGGGACAGGCCTTGTCATTCCAGCTGCAGGGACGGCTCCCGGCATTGCAATCGTTTTGTTTGTTTGTTTGCCGCTGCCATAGGCTCACGGTGCTGCCTTGAGCAAGTCATGGGTGTGTGCTCATATCCATGGAGCACATGTGTGTATTTCTGAGAACACTGCCTGTCTAAGCTTGCACACAAGTGTGTTTATACAGGTGCATGCATAAACACGTGTGACGCCTATGTTTGTGTGCGTACACTCTGAATAAATATGGGTGTATCTGGAACTTTATGTGTGACTTTGGAAGTCAGCGTTTGGTGGAAGTTGTGTGTTATACGTGTGACTATGCAGGAAGCTGGTTCTGTGTACATGGGCTTCCCGCGTGTATATTGGTGCTTGCCCACCTATGGACGCGGCTTTTCCATCACAGGGAATACTGTTTCATTTTCTACAGACTAGTGGCAAAATAATAACGCCAAGTGTAAAGCTTGTGCAAATCTGAGCTTCTGACTGGGGCGGGATAACTACAGTTCTCGGATGGAACAATGAGGTTTTGCCCTACTTGCTTGTTGAAACTTTACCTGCATTTACATCAAACTCTTTGCAAAAGTAGAAGGCATCAGTTTTGATTCCACCCACACTGGGATTCTTTAATCTGGTCTAAATGCAACGTGTCCTTTGGGTACAGTTGTACCTCAGATATTAAGATAAGGCTGTATCTTTTCTGCGTCGCTTGTGATCAGTTTATTGAATTATATTGACTTAAACATAGAGGTCCAGTAGCAACCCAATAGCTGAAAGCAACGGGGAGCTCCCTAGCATTGGACAAGCAGACATTTGGCCAGAGTGGCTCTTAATCTTGTCTGTGACAAGTGGGATGCGTATATAGAAAGATCCCAGACTCCTTGGGCATGGCAGTTCCAGGGTTTGAGCTCTGAAGAGCCTTGACGGGGACATTTGAAGTTATGATTTTAAACAGGCCTATAATTCACCTTACCCATCTTAGGGACAGAACTGATCGCCTAACTGGGATGCTTAAATTTTTTTCCCCCTCTTGTTGACGTTTCCCCTTTTAGGCATCTGATTGTTTTAACTGCTCTAGGAATCTTATATTACACCATTTAATTTTCAAAGAAAAACACTTCTCTGTGCTTAGCAAAATTGATCTTCCCTTCAGCCAGTACTCTGTGTATGTAGATGTATGTGTATATAGAGGTAAGTGTGTATAGATGTATGTGTATTTACGAAATAATATTCTGATTGTTATCTGCACTATGCTGTGTACTGCGGTGTCCAGTTATGATGTCCTGGCCACATCTAATAGTGCTGCGCTCAGCAGTGTTGCGTTTCGTGGTGCTGGTTGCTCTTGCATGATGATACTGCCTTGTCGTGGGTACCCGCTGGTAGCTTCTGTTCACAGATGCAGGGCCGTGGTATATTGTTACCTGACGATGTTTGCTTTTAGCAGGGATATCAGCTAGGGCCAGTGCAGGTAACAGAGTTTACACAATTTGCACTCACCCGCTTTGTAGTTACGCTCGTAGCATCAGATTATGGAACTCACACCGAGAGTCCAGGTTTGCGGTGTAATGATACCCCTGTCCAGTCTTGCAGTTTCCTATTGGAGCTGGGAATTCTTCTCTTTGAGAAATTCGTCATTGACATTCATTTGATCTGCTGAATCTGTCTGTTGTGCTATATTTTTTTTCAAGTATACAGTGCCACTTTGTATCTGGGCGTAGATCTACATGGGTTTGGACTTTTTGTGAAATAGCTGTGATTTCTCTGTCAGAAGCATTTCTTCTTTGGTTTCTCCAACTATAAAATTAAATAAATCCTCAAAAATAGCAAGTTAATTGTCAAGGACTGCATAACTATGATCAGTGTTTAATTGGCGTTAGATTCCAGACAAATTAGTTTCCGTCTAAGGAATCCATCTTTCTGCAGGCAAATTAAAAAACTGTACAAACAGATCCTAATGACATAACAGTGACGTGGTATGTCTCTCTTTTGTGTCAATGAAGTGCACGGTATTGTGGTTCACTTGTGACTTTACAATTAAAGCAAGTCAAAATAGTGTTTAATAATTTTAATTATTTTACCTGAGTATTTGATCTAACAGTGACCGATTCTTGAAAAAAAAAAAAAGCTAAAAGCAGGACCATGTGTACAAAATACTTATTGCACAATTTTGCATGCACAATTACCCTGATGGCAAATGCAATTACACACTATGTATCTACAGCTGCACGCACAAATTGGCAAGTGCTCAACTCAGGATTTTTACCTAGTCTGGTGAATTTATTTGGCATGAGAAGACTTCAGGAATGAAGTTTCAATCTGTGGACACAAGCAGCTAAACTTTCTGTAGGATATGCCTCTATCCCAGCTTCCCTCAGCAACGAGAATTGAATTCCAACCCCATTGCCTGTTCAGACATTGACCTTTTCCCTGGAAAGCAGTGATGAGTTTTGAACTTCATCGTGTGCTCGTCTGTCCCTATGGAGCAGACAGCATCGCCCTCTGAATGATCTGATCGCCTCTGATATGATTTGATCCTGCCGAAGTCTGGGTCGTCCATTAGCAGAAACGACCTCGATCCGTCCTGATCTTTGCTGTATCCCTTGGGAGTTATTGAAGCTGTTTGCATGGTTTCGCTAGCTCCTGGTGTTTTTCAGGATCCTCATGTTCTTTGCTGGACTTGTACTCTGGCTTAGTCAGGACATTTTTTTGCTCTGACCAGGAAAGCCTTGTTGTTGCTAATGCTCCGTGGCTCTCCCCAGCTGACAGGTGTAGTTAAGTACTGATAATTCAGATTTCAAAACTGGCCAGATCCAGATTTCCAGTGTTCAACACTTGCAATTAGAGGCCACATGTTCAAAGCAGCCCCCCTCTCATTCTGAGACTTTTGTAAGTGTAATTGGGTGCCAAAATGCCCAGTGCCTTGCAGCTCTTTCTGGGATGTTAATGGCCGGATTCTTCCAAGGACGCGGCAACTTCTTGGAAAGCTGAACGAGGTCCTCGAAATATTTGAACTCATGCTACTCTTCTTCCAGAAGGTAACGAACACTGTGTGACAGCATGAGTGTCCACAAAACTATGTATTAAGTCTACCTGGCAGAAGCTGGCAGAAAGCAGCCTGGATTATGGATGAAACTGCAGCTTTTCTTCACCCTGCAGGTCAGACTGAAGATCTGTGGCAAATCAGTAACCTAGGGGGGAATTCATGTAGAAATTGCTTCTATCCCTTCAGCGTATTGAAGGAGATGAGGTGGGGAAGCATCATTATTATTAATTACTCATCTCTTGTGAAGGTAGAACTCACTGACTTCTGGTGACTGATTTCAAAGGGAATCCTGTGTAAATAATGAGTAAGGAAGCTTTTAGAGGGTTGAAAGCTTCCTATGGGTTAAACTGCGTGTGTGTTCATTTGCTGTCTGTGGCTCAAAGGAACTAGACAGGAGCCAGAAAGTCATTTTGCTCCGTGAGAGAGCACTAAAATTATTTCTCTGGCTTACACAATGGATCCGATTCTCCTGTCACTTATGAAAGCTTTGCAGCTATGTAATCTTATCTGAGCTGCTTAATTTACTTCAATGCAAGTGAAAAGAGATTTCAGGGTATTGCTTCTATGAGAAGTCAGCAAACAGGATCAATATGTATTTGTGTCCATGTTAGCCTCGTTCCTTTTATTCAGATCTTCTTTTGCTAAGCTGTTACATCTTGAGTGTCTTCTGTCTGTAAATAATTATTTTTGATATGTGAAAACAACACAGTTGAGATTATTCTTTACACAAAGATACAGTAGGAAGAAAGTCCTCCCATTTGTGGAATGACCTTAAGCAGTCTGGGCCAGTGCTGGACTTCTTAAGGGAAAGAGGAAGGAAATTGCAGGGCCACGGCCCCCCGCCCATGTTAGGCTGTTCAGTTCCCGTGTGATGGAGGAGCATCTGCTTGGTTATGCAACCTTCCCCACCCGGACAGAATTCTGTGCGTCCTGTTGAGACCTTTGCTGTACGATTGTTGCCACGGTTTTACTGTATATGCCTCACTTGGTCCCTCTTCACCGCTCAGCGCTTGCCTCTAAACATCAGAACGGCGGAAACATCACATTGGAAACTTGCATCAAGTTGCCGTAGGGGCACAGCGCGAAGCGCAGCCCCAGGGTGTGCGCCCAGCAGACACAGGTGTGCCACGGGGCGGACACTGGCTCTGTGCTGAGGAAAAGGGCTGTTGGTTTGCTTTCTGCACGGTGAGTCGCGGAGCAGCACTCCAGCTGACAGTAGCAGAAGAAGCCAGCAGGGCGAGAACATGTGAGAACAGAAAAAATTGTTTAAAAGAGGAAAACAGTAGGCAATCCCAAATTTAGCAGCAATTCCCTGTGTCTGGCAATATGGAGGGGGAAAAAAGACTATTTTTAATGCTCTCCCAACTCAGCATTATAAATCTGCAACTGATCTGATTTAGTTACAGCACAAATAGAAAGATGTTTTTCTCTTTTTGCTGTCCCAAGGATCTCGCTCTGAGATCTAAATGTCAGGGTCTGTCTTTTGTTTCTCGCTTGAAATCTGCACTTATCTCCAGATCTGAATGGGAAGTGTTTTGCCATCCTGACAAACTTCTCAGAAATTCGAGAATGTTCCTGTGTTCACACTGAGTTGAAACTCATATCTTTTCATGCTTTCTGCACAAAACCCGTAGAAGCCACCCGTGGCATTATGAGTAGCAGCCTGGTGATTCTGGCAGCCGTTTGGGACGAGGAAGAGCGAGGGTCCTGCCCTAGCGAGTGCCCGGCTGCTGGGCACTGACTGTCCGGGGGCTGCGCTTCCCAATCCAGCTGGCATCTGAGCAGCCTTCCTTAAACACCTCCCAAAAATATGTGCAAAAACATAGCTTGATAGAGATCTCTTTCTTCTGTTTAAAAATCCTTTTTCCTTGACAATTCCCAAGCAGCTGTAGATGACCAGGCTGCAGGTAAAGCGTGCACCAGGTGAAAGCTTTCCTGGCCCATTCGCAGCTGGATTTTGGCTCTGGAGGAGCAGCCAGCAGCAGAAGGGCAGCGGCTGCGGTGAGGCCAGCTGCTCCCTGAGTACCCACAGGGGACAGATTGCTGGGTGGAATAGGTCCGTTTTTCTCAAATCTGTTTTCTTTTCTATATAACCCTACTGCTGTAGCTTTTCTGGTCAGGAGTGTGACGAGTTGTAACCCTGACCAAGAGGGCTGGGCTGACAAGAGTCCCTGGTGTAAGTACAGCCCAGCTGGGACAGAAGCTGAGTTCATGCTGCGCATGTGTTACTGGCACGGTAGGCTGGCTTAGCTCTATTAGTGAGCTAACAGACCCGGTTACTTAGCGTCTGAATCATACACAGCATTTGTTTACAGTATGAACAACAAAGTCTTTGCTTGTCCTTTTAGTCAAAGAAGAGGCACTATGTAAATTGAATGATTTACCACTATTTAACTATATATCAGTTTCTCACCTTCAAAGGCTGTCCGAGTGGTTCATTTAACATACATTTAACCTTGGACTGAAGCTGAGGTGCCGAGATACCACAGTGATAGGTCCCTTGGAAATGCTAAGGCAGAGATAAAGAGAGTACCATCAGATGGGGTGAAGTGAGAAGAAGTGTCTGGCCCCTTCACAAATACCGAGGATAAACAATAGTGATCTTTGTACTTGGGCTGTAGGCGTGTTGTCAAGGTAAATGAGACCTGGCAGAGGGCCCTATTGTCTCCTTTCCCACAACTCATTAAGATTTACTTGTTTTATCATCAATGAGTATAATAACTAGAGCTCTGATTGTGCCACAAGGACATCCCAATGCCAATGATTCATGAAACAGAGATTGCATTAGTCATCAGAAGGGTCTCCTCAAAAGGTTTTCTCCTTGTCTTGTCGGAGGTAGGAACATTTTTAGAGGGGCTGCTCAGCAGGGAACACACCAGGCTGATATTGCACCCTTGTGTGAAGTTCTTTGCATCCTTTATCCAGCCCTCACCCTCTTCAGTTTATCCACCAGTGACACCCTCCCTAACGTACAGCATCAACTCCCACACACAGGGCTTGAGTTGCAAAAGGGCTGGAGGCTACTTGACTTCAGAGTCTTTGCCAGCAAGGATTGCAGCACATAATGAATCAGCTGGATTATGCTTACCTTGGATGGGGCTGCCAAAAACTCTGACCTGATTTCCTCTCCCCCCACTCTCATTTCATTGTGAGGAGCCAAATGGGCTCTGGATGCAGTACAGTGCCACTAGCTAAGTTGCCAACCCACAACATTTTGCAATAATACACCTTTGTCTTTCAGTAGCATCTCTTATCAAACAGTTCGTAGTTATTGTTACAGACCTCAGTGCTTCAGTGGTGCAGATAAGTGTTATTCCCCAAGCTACAGAAGGACCAAATGAGATACTGAAAGATGGACAAGATCTCAGAGCAATTCAGTAGTAAAAGTAAGACCTCGTTGGGCTGCTCTGCCGCATTAGCTATTTATGAACATACACCCATACATACATTCCCAGGTGCAAATACGGTACACAAGATCTCAACACTCGTTCCTTGTGCTGCTCCACAGTTCAGTTCTTCAGGAGGCAGTAAAAGATCTGTGATGTGTAGCTCAGTGGGGCTTGTTCCTCAAGAGACTGCGGTTCAAGTGCACTTGTCCCGGCACTTCCACCTTGAGTTCAGGTCAGGGGGACAGTTACCACTGACAGAACCTATTCTAAATGCTTCTTTAGAATACATTCTTGGGCATATATCCTATAATATTGGAATACTGCATTTAAACTTTACTCTGTCTGTGGAAGGGCAATAGACCTATGAAGATGTTAGTCTGTTAGACTGTATTTGTGTTCCTGGTGTTGTTTTGCTGGAGATAATGCTTGCAAAACAGAAAATAGAACATGTTTCTCTCTCCTGGTCTCTAGTTGAACTAATGGATGTGCCCCAGCTATTGGAGAGTTCATTGCACAAGCAATGTGGCTCGTGTGTGTTGTAGGGTTTTTGTTCTCGTTCCCTCCTAACAGGGAAAACTGCATGCAGCAGTGTCTTGTTTCATGTTTATTTGCTTTTCATACACATGCAGTACATAACAACGTTCGTGTAAGAGGCAGCAACATCAAAGTGGAAGAGAATGGATTCTTAATTCCCGGGGAGTTTTTCCCACACTCTTGGGCTGGACCACAAAGCCCAGCGCTTCAGGGTTTCAGCCCTGTGCCCGTCACCCCGTGCGCTGCGGAGCTTGTCCCCATCGTCCGGTGGGGTGGGACAGGACTCACCCCGTTCCGCTGTGGGCCGGGACGCAGCCACGCCAGCGCCGGGCAGCCCTTTGCATGCCTGGCCTGTGGTCACAGGGAGCAGAGCCCGTGTCCCCTGCAGCAGCACGGCACACAAAGGACGACACGCTCGGCGCGTTCCCGTGTTTGAGGACAGAAAGCTTTTTTGTGGTAGAACTATGGAAGTAACTCTTAGAGAGAGATTTTTCTGAGAGATGTGGAGGGTATTTTTTAATGAAATGAGTATAGGATTTCCTTTGGCGTTTCTTTATTCGGAGGAGATATTTAATATGATGTGTCACATACATCTGGCTCATACATTGAAATAAGATACGATGTGTTAGATATAAAGACTATTTTTGAGAATTAATTGTCTCCCAAACATCTTTGTGATCATGTAAGTGTTCATAAATTAATTATTTTCTTGAATAAGATAAGTTACTTATTTGCATATATTTGGAATTTCACAAACAAGTTAATTTTTGAGGCCAGTCCTGCCTAGCTCTGCCAAAGAAAACACTGACTAATCCTAACAGCTTTTACATAACTTAATTTTTAGTTCAGTTGTATCAGCAGAAGTGAAGTAACTATCTGAAAAAGCCATACTGCTACTTGCAGAATTTTACTTACTATAAGCCAAGCACTTGACAGGTTCATTGCAAGCACATACTTCATTTGGACCTTGTCAAAATTAACTCAGAAACTGAATGTGCAGATTTTATCCATATGAATCTTAGCAAGACAGAGCTTTTAGAATAAATGTCATCAAGACTAGTAAAATCTTAACATTTTGCTCCATATACATTCTAAAGCTTTTTTATCAGTAAGACTCTATCAATGTTTTTTTTTTCCAGTCAGCTGAAAAACATATTTGTAACAATATGCAAACTATAAGTAGGCAACACCTTGCACAATGCGGGGTACAATGCACCAACCACCTGAACTCCCAGGAGATCCAGAAAGGCTCTGTAAAACAGTGCAAACTTGAAGCATGTTTGCAGGACAAATGAAATGAAATTTTCTGTATTTATTCCATTCAACATAGGCCAGAACAAAATTCTTCCTGGTTTTCTGTGGGAAGAGATGGCCGTTTGACTAAGCATTCTACCAAAAGTTATAATTCTGGTGAACTGTAAAAATTCATCTTAAATATCATCGTTTTAGCACTTAGGTAGATTTTGCCATTTCATCCCGTGGGTCAGATATATCTGTGTATAATGCTCTTCTTTGGATGGGTAATATGAATATGGTTTTGCCTATGGATCACTTTCAAAATATTTGCCCCAGCTTAATTAGTGGTGTAATTTACACCAGTCATCAAATGCATTGCTTTGTGAATGGATAACTCCTAAAAAGCCTCCTTCAGGATGGCTGCCAGAATATTGCTAATAGAATATGACTTTGCAGGAGTTTTGATAATATGGATATTCCTGTGCACAACCTAATGAATCTCAGGCGTTTTGCAAACTTAAGGCTGTTCAAATCAAAAAAGGAATAGGGCATTTCAGTGGGGAATGGGGACCTGTTTGGTGAGGAACCTTCCAATGTGTTGACTCCGCAGGGTTTTGCAATCTCCGTGATGCACCATGTACTGTTTTCACTGTCTTCTTGTCCACTGACGGTGTTTATATGTGAGAACAGAGCAAGAGTTCCCTACTGAGTCACACCGCAATCTGCTAAGTGCATCAGGCAGGTATGCCAGGTTGGTTAAGTTCTTCCCGTGATAAGGGTAACAACAGAAAAATAGCCAGAAAAATGAAGGAAGGGGAGTGGGACAATGAGTGTCAGGCTTGCAAGTGGTGCAAGACAGATGGCCCAGCTGGCTCCTCAACCTCGAGATGAAGATAACCTGGACTGAACTTGAACTGGTGGCAGTCTGTCCTGGGCCACCTCATCTCATAACCTGGATCACTGTGAACCCCAGCAAAGGTAACAAGGTTTCATTTGAGCCACGCAAGTCAGCTCCATGCGTGGAATGAGATAACACAAGGCTGAAAATGCCATGCGGAAGGTGCAAGGAATGCAACGGGAGCAAGGCAGAGGAAGGCAGGGCGAGGTTGTGCTGAGCCGGGTGGCAGCCGGTCACATCGGTGGCCATCTGGCATATATCTGGCCACAGGGTTGTTGTTAACGCTGCAGTCTGTCAAACACCTGCCCTTAGGGTTAGGCCATGTGTCTCAAATTTGTGCTTTTTATTCTCTCCCAGTTGTAATTTGAATTGATATCGTGAAAACTAACAGGAAAATCCCAGCCACCTTTGTAAATCAAGGCAAGTCCTGGTTGGCACAGTGAGACAAGAAATCAATTGACTCTTTTATTAGAGTTGCACTTGCTAATGCCAACAATGTCGTTTTATTAGTCTGTATGGGCTTGATCTAAGTCTTGCTAACGTCAAGGAGTGAATGCAGAGCCTGTCCTGACAGTCAGCCTTATCGCCATCAGGAGAGATGGGGCTCATAGCATTTTATGTCTGCTGCCAAGAATTAATTGTGTTCAAGTTAATGCCTGAGTTAAGATTAAGCTCTGCTTGATTGACAACTATTGCTAGGGCAGGAAGCATAAAACAAGAGGAGGTAGCTTAGAAATTGCACATTTTGTCTGGATCACCTTCTGCAGATGGGAAAACAAGCAATGCTTTGCTGTTCTGTTGGCGACAGCCCAGAAATGGGCAGAGCAGGGTGGCGGGGGCAGAGCAAGGGGGGAATGGGCAGAAAGGCAGGAGTTCGCTGGTGTGGCCGGTGAGCCAGCTGGGAGAACACGGCAGGCTGGGAGCGACGGGCCGTGAGCACGCAGAGCGGCTGGGGAAAAATTAAGACTGTGATCAACATATCTGTGTGTATGAACAAATTCCCCTGGGGATGGTGCAGAGCCTGGCTGGGACTAGACTGGGAGCCTGGGAGAAGGAATAGGAAGAAGTAGCAGCAGTGTTGTGGTTTAGGGGCAGGCAGCACGTGATGTGAACCTTTATGCTGGGTGTCCAGTGAGGTTTCCCCATTGTCTTTTAAGTTCTGTGATGAAAATTGCTATGGACTTCAATAATAATCAGAAAATCAACATTATATCCCTTAATAACATAGTAGGTGTGCCTGTATTTTTAATATTTTCTTGGGTTTATGCTAGGTCTAAGGTCAGCACCCAAAAACTTTGACAGTGTATGCTCAATGTATTTGTCACAAAATGGTCAGAGAACATTAGAACACTGGAACACGGAGCACTGGGGGGAATGAAAACAGCACCACTTCTGACAAATGTTTCCTTCATTGTAAATGTATTATGCCGGGGTTGGTTTGGTTTGGTTTGTTTTATGAGTTATGCATATAGATGCAGGGACAGTTTCTGGCTCAGAGCCTTTGGTTGGTGAAAACCGGCCAGGGATCCCTCTCTTGCGCGTAGAGACACAAAAGACCTGAAGTGCTCCTTGTCTTTGTTTTGTTTTGGTGCAGTTGTTGTTCAAAATGCTGCTGGGTGTACACAGGGTGTGTTGATGCTGGGCCTTGTGGGTGAGTCTGTCCAGAGGCTGAATAAGCCTGCCTGACGCCCTAGTGCTACCTAAAGTGTCTATGTTGGAATAAGCAGGGATTTTTTTTTTCATTAGAGATTATTATTAATTACAAGTATTACTGTTTCATTTCAAAGTGCAGCCTAGGAATTGCGACATTTTCCACTTCTCCCTTGGCTCAGTATCTCATGGCATTTCAGATTAGTCTGGGAAACACTGTCAGGAGGGAACAGAAGGGACCTCACAGGCAGGAGAAGGCTTCGGTCTCAGCCAGAAGAGCATTTACAAACCACAGATTCCCCAGTGCTTCTCCGCAGTCGGCCGTGCGAAGGCGTCAGCCCGCTATGCACTACCATGCTCCTGTTTTCTGTTGAGTGCTACGATTCCACCACCTCGGTTTAGCTGAACAGTGCATTTGAAGTAACTCCTGTGGGATGGGTGTCTTGTACAGCAGCAGGACGGAGCAGCTCCCGCTGCGTTTCTGCAGGTGCTACCACGGCGTCTGGCTCAGACAGAGGCAGCGTTGCTGATCAACTGACTGACAGCAATTCCCTGATAGCACCTGTGAGAACTCGGCAGGAGCTGGGAGCTGCTACAGCGCCAGGAACAGCGGGCTGGGCATTGCTTTCTGAGCGGTAGGAACCAGCTTTGAGCTGCAGCTGGCGTGAGAAGAGCACCCCCAATGAAACGTCGGCCCCTCCAGCCCCCCGCGCTGGCAGCGTGACTGCCAGCCGCTAATCTTTCTCCCGCAGCTGCTGTCCCCAGCAGAACAGGCGCTGGGGCACAGCTGGAGGAACATGCTGTATCTCTGGTGCCGCCCGCTCCGCTGCTCGTTGTCGCATCCCGTGTCCCTCCACAGTGCCCGGCCACAATGGAAGGAACCGAGACGGGACATTGTTCCAAAAGGGCGGCGCCTTCCCCGTCTCTCCTGAGGGATCCAGTTCAGAATGTCCAGCCTGTTTAAAGCCTGAGCTCTTCAAGCAAGGAACGTGTATTATCTAGTTTGTATTTTATGGCAGTATATGAATGTTTTGTTATAATAACAACAACAACAACAATAATTAGGGCTGTGAGAGCCCTGGAGGGCTGGAAAGGAACCAAGCCCTGCAGGTTCTCTCGGATATTCAAGTTTGACGAGACTGAAGCGTCCAGGTTTAACCCTCACCACTGGTGCCCTCTCTCACCTGCTGGCTACCACTATGGCCAGGAAGTCTGCTCCTGTCCTCCTGTCGGCTGGGAGCGGGGATACCCTGGGGCTCCTCGAGGGAGGAACCCGCAGTTACTGGG
Source organism: Caloenas nicobarica (assembly GCF_036013445.1). NCBI lineage: Eukaryota > Metazoa > Chordata > Aves > Columbiformes > Columbidae > Caloenas > Caloenas nicobarica. Next base: position 16,216,053 of record NC_088259.1, read on the forward strand.
GAGGATGTGAATGAAACTCCATGAACTTTCATGGATGTGGGCTGAGGGTCGTGAATCATCAGATCTTCAGCCAGGGCCAAGCCCGAGTGGGTCTGACAGTCTGCACAGAGCCGTACCGTGATTTGGGATTGCAACACTCTCCTTTGTCCATAGAGCGCTCTGAGATCTCGGGGTGAAAGTCCCCCTTCTGTGTCATTTTAAAAATACTGTGAAGGCACTAAAACTGACTGTGTTAGGTGGTGCTATAGGTAATAGAAGCCGTCCTCCTCTGAAGCCTCAGTCCTTTCTTTGGATCTCCTGTCTGGAGGACAGCAGGGTCTGGAGTTGATACTGAAGCATGGAAAAGAGTTTTTTTCCCAGATCTCCACACAAAGCCCGTGTGGACCTGGAAGGAAAAGATGTTGCTGATGCACAAAAGGGCCAGCGCTGGTCATGTTCAAGGTGCCGTGCTGAGCTGAGGCACCACGCGCATTCCCCGTCGCGGCAGCCTGGCAGTCGCTGTGCGGACGGGGCTCCAGGCCCTCCTCAGCTCTCCCGAGCTCTGATCCCAGTTCCCACAGCGTCGCCTCAGCTAATCGCTGCCTCAGTTTTCCTCACTTGTAAAACGTGGGGGTAATAGCTGTGCATACCTTACAGAGGGCTGTGAGGATTCATTAATTAAACGATGTTCGGGAAGTGCTTTGAAGATGAAAAGCCCTATATAAATGCTGGGTGTTACTAGCGCTTAGTGAGTACCTCCACAGCCACAAGCAGGGTGTGCCTGCAGGAAGCAGAGCCATAGGCTGAGGCTTATGGCTGAGTGCCTTTAAAAATACATATGATCAGTAAATGCACTGCAGGTCAGCTTCCCTCTCCTCGCCCTTGGGGTGAGCTCCCACCTCAAAGGAACTACGGTTTTTCTTTGCCTCCTCCACTTCTGGAAAACAAGAAAGAGGTTTGGGAGTGATGAGGAGAGAGTCGTACCTGTACTTGTGGTGGTGGCGCTGGGAGTTAAGGCATCACAAGCAACCGGTTTAAATCAAACAGGTATAAAAATCTACATGTTCAATGAGAAGCGTTGTCCTAACAGGTACCAGAACTCTTGAGGAGCGTGAGGTTAGGACACCCGCAACTCTCACCAGTCCACTTTGCCAGAAAAATGTGTGTTTCCATACGTTTGAATGCCAGGGTTGTGTGCACGGGCTCCATCACTATTAAGACAACCACTCAAATGACATGCAGGTGGCCAGTCATGTATACAAGTCTCATGACTCCCTGTGCAGTCATAGTAATTACTTGCATACTTTAAGTATAGGAAGGCAAATCTGTACTTGTTCCTTCATACATGTGTTTGAATGCACACAGATGCTGATTTCTTCCCCCCCGCCCCGCCCCCCCAGAAAATCTTGTATTTAATATTCACCTGACTAGGCAGAAATAAGAGAAAAGGGATTTTTGATTAGGCTAATTGTTTTTAATGACAGCCTGCCACATTTGACAGATCTCTCTTGTGAAGCCTCAAGAAAAGCAAACTTTTCTTTCAGATGTACCATGCATATTTTGGCATTTAGTGGGCTGTGTTGAAGTTTGGTTTTCTGAACTGGGCAGGGAGGTTACTTCTTTCACAATTCTCCCCAGGTTTGTCTGGGAATGACAAACCTAAGCAATAATCTGCGACCCAGTGGAAATGTCCAGTAGAACTAATGGCAAAACCGGATAAGTTAAGAGCTGTGTTTACTAGCCTAAACAAGACTTGGTTATAGAAAATTAGTCACTGAAGACCAAACTTTGAACCAGACTCAAATATCACTGTATAAGAGATTAAGGCAAAAGATGGAAATTCTTCTGAGGTAGATGTGTAAATTGCTTCAGGAATAAATGCTAGTTATTAAACAATTGATAACACTAAAATTCATCAGACGTATCATTGGTTATTTATATTCTAAAATTACCCAGAAAAGAAGATGTAAAGACCTGAGTCATAGCTAAGGCTCAGGCCAGAGTGTATCTGTCACATCAGGAATACAGTTGGACTCCTGAGAGGAACATGCAGAAAGATCGACAGAAGCGTGTAGGTGTTACAAGGGGAGGACAGACGTCCTGGATTTGAGAACACGGAGACCTGCAGGGAGCAGCCGGGGATGAGCAGGTTCTGCTCGGTGTGCAGTCTGGAGGGAGTTTTATTCCATTCACCCTGGAATGCCCTCTTGGTTTGTTCCTTCGTATCATAAAGCATATCAGGTGGCTCGGCCACGCGCTGTGACGCCCTGAGCACCAGCCTGGGACACAGGAGTGCTGCCGCTGGTGGGGCGTGACACTTCAAATCTTTGTGCCTCAGTTTACCCATTGATTAAGATGGTAACCTTCACAGAGTGTTGTGGTGATTGGTTATTAACGTTAGTAAAGTGTTTTGAAGATTAAGAGTACTACATGCTGGCTAAAGTTACTAATTACCTCAGACTCATGATGAAATTGTTATATTTACATAAAGAACCGGTCGTGGAAGAGGTGCAGAGATGGTCTGTTCTGGTGAACAGATTCTTCTAATTCATCCGTCTCTGCTATTGTCGTTATCTAAATGAAATCAAATCCTTTTTTCCATGGGGACTCTGCTGGAGGAGCAAGCAGAGCCCCACGCTCCATGAGAGACTCCCGGGCTGGCAAGCAGCCACCGTACCTGTGCTCATTGCAGTCCCTGCCCATGAAACTCACCTCACCCAGAACTTGTTTCAACTGCTCCAGCTGTTCTTGGCATGTGTTGAGATTTCATAAAGTTGATGCCATCAACTCCCACACATATGGCAAGAGAGAGTGAGAGAGAAAACCCACACACAGTAACTAATATATAGGGAGAAGAGATATTTGCATGGGAGAGCACAAACATGAGGCTTTGCTAGCTGGCTCCGATGGCTCCTGACTGTTCATGCCAAGATGCAAAGGGATATGCAGATCAGGAGGATGACTCAGAGAGTCCCTTCCAATGCACAACTCCAGGAAGACGCAGGGTGCTTCGAACAGGGCCACTCGATTAGTTTTTGTGGAGGTCGGGTGGGTCATTTTTACTGCAGTCCGCCCAGGAGTGCGAAGCAGTGTCGCCACGTGGGCTCCGCCGGGCTCGGCAGGTAGCGCCTGGTGGCTTCGCGGCTGGGAACTGTGGTTCCTGAGAGCCTGGTGGGGCACGTAGAAGGTGACACATGTCTAGGACACTGCAGAAGCTGGGAAGATCTCATTCTTGGTCCAGATTCAGAATGCAATCTACACTACGAGTTCGTTTCGCTAAGACATTATACCTGTGGTACAGTAGTTTTCTTCTCCTTATATGTCCTTTTTCCTTTTCCTCTGGAGGCAGGTGCATAATTTTTCAAACTTTCTCAGCCTATGAGACTTGTGTCCAATCCATAGTTCATTATCAAGGTGATACCTAATTATTTGAGAGATCTTTTAAATTTATAATCTCACAGTAGTTCCAATAGGAAAAATCTGGAAACTGCAGGCAAGGGAGAGTTTGAACGCAAACACAGAGTGCAGGCAATAACACCCATTTCCATACCCACATTTAGATCTGGGCAGATTTCCAGGGGAATCCACATTTGTCTCCTAGAGCAAGGACTTCAGGAGGAGCATAGCTTTTTCAGCACTCACACAAAACTTTTGCTTGTGGTTTGGTCCTCCTGTTACAGGCCAGCCAGCTGTTGTGCTGCGGATACGGCAAGAATGGAAAAAACACCTAGATTCAGTGCAACACATGGTTTCTTACACTGATGAATATTGAATTCCTCTGCTCAGCCTCAAAATCATTGGGTGTGGATGGGCACTGGACACGTACGGAGACTCACCGTGTTAGTGAGGCACCTGGGGATGTTTGTCCCTGCCGGTCTCTTTCACTCCCTGAGGACAGAATCCCCTCCTTGGAGCTTCTCAGCCTCTCATGCCCGCCGTGCAGTTTAACCCTGTTTACCTGCTTTGCTTCGCCTCGGTTAGTGCAGGATCCAGCCTGTCGGCTGCACTTGCTTCCTTACTCTCTAATGGGCTGCATGCTTAGAAAGCATTTAAATGTATTTTATAGCGATTGAAAGATGACAACGACAGTTTGCTAATTACCTCATTGCATACCCAGAGATCCCTGCAAAAGCTTGGCCACATTGTGGGGTTTATTGGACACTAAGTATCAGAACTTCCATTTCCTTTTCTATTTATATTCTCTGTTTTAATGAAAACCACAGATCTTTCCAGGTGACTTGTTTATTAAGTGAATTTAGAACCGTTCACATTTGCATTTATCAATTTTCTAGAAAAACTGGTACTACTGGTTGCTTAGGGCTCTGACTGCTATCTCAGATTTCATTGGATACCAGCTGCAAGTCTTGCTAGTAAGACTTTGTTGATGATTAAGCCAGTGACGTGATTTTCAGTGGCGTGGAGCACCTGCAGCTTCCTTCACCTTCACAGTGAGCTGAGGAGTTCTCAGCACCTCGGACAACACCTCTGCAATTCGGGGACAAAGCAAAAACGGCTGCAAAAAATCAAAAATAAATGCAAAAAATCTTTAGGACCAGGTTTTCCCAGATGTGAGCACAGAAGGGTACCTGTTTGTAGGACCTGAGCATCCATCTGCTCTGATTTCCAATACCTTCAATGTAATGGCACATCCGAATTACTCTTATGAGTTGCATGTTTAAACAGATTTTGAGAGCCAAGTCCTGAAGCTACTCATGTCCCAATCCACAAACATGAACTGATTGTATTTTTAATGTGAATGTTTGGGTTTCTGAGCTCAGACACTGAATTTTGATATGCCCTTATCTGAGGACGTATCTGTGGTACCTTCTCCCCACAGTAGTACTCACAGATCCCTCCGTGCCCTGGAGTTTTGTTCTACAGTTCCTTGATTGCACGATCAGGAATGTTCTTTCAGTAATTTCACCTCATTTCTTTTCACTAATGACAGATCTTTTCTCTCTGCAAAACCGCCCTCAAATTCTTGATTTCTTTTACTGGGTCACTGTTAACTGTTCTATGCTCTACATAATAATGCTGGAGATTTTTTGTAGATAGGCATTACGCCAGTCTCCTTCATAAAACTGAATTACATCTTGAGCAGGTATGAACTTGGAACGTTTCCTACCTCCCAGGTAAAATAACTCATCTGGAGCACAGGCATACCATGAATCCTGCACAAACTGAAGAGGCTGGGAAGGTGAAAGGAAATTTTTCTAATTCATACCTAAATTTCTTCTGACGAAGGATATGTACAACCAACTGCAAGAAAACAAATGATTGTTCTGACTTATTTTCCACTGTAGGAATAATTGGTAACATTGTTCTTCTTGGCAAAGATGAATAGTTGGAACCAGACTATTTCACAGAGACAAAATATCCACAGGGAGAGATTTTTGAGGCAGTCATAGGATGCACCCTACAGAGTGTGATTCTCATGACATTAAAGCGGTGCTAATGGCATTGTGATGAACTTCTAATGAAAAAAGACATGAACCTGATAAACACAGCATAAATGTTCTATGGAAAGGACAATAAAAATATTACATTTTAGGCAAGGTCTGGCTCTCACTGAAGCCAAAAGAGCTGAGCTTACTGAACTTATCCAAAACAGGAAAAAGAATTTATGACTGTGGAGGACGAAGAAATACTGCTGTGAATCTGAGCTGCTGAATAACTCCGTACCACAGAAGAGATCCCCCAGTGTTTTGCAATAGTAACTGTTGTGTTACTTTGTGGAATTTTCTGGTCCTTTGATAATGTTTCCTCCTTTTAGCAGCAAAATCCACGCTGCTTCTTGAAAGCTTTTAGAACATTATCCCTTGTGCTTTTATCCTAGAGGAGAAGGCAGGACTACATGTGGTGTTTAGGACAGGGAGCTGGCGATCTGGATTCTTTTCAGCTTTGTCACTAACTCATGGTATGAGTTCGGTCTACTTGTTGTACAGCACCATGGCCTGGAGGAGCTCTGCGGGTCTCCCTGTGCCTCCAAAAGGGCTGTTGGTGCCCGTGAAGGGACGCTCCCAGCTCGGGCACTGGCTCTTTGCGGCCTGGCAATAAATCCTCCCACTTGCAGAATGTCATGAAGCTGTGCTGAGGCGCAGGTTCTCAGGGTCACCCACACGTGTTGCTCTGGCTCAGTCTGTGATCTCCATGGAATTGTAACACCACGGCTTTGTTTCCACCTACCTTACCCCCAACGTCAGACAAGCCTCCTAGTAAAGCAAGTGTTTACCTAGAAACGATTGAAATTGAACATTTGGATACTAGACTGGGAGAAAGCAAACAAGTAAAATATAAAGTAACCAAGTAAAAATTATTTCAACTCTGGCTTAAATTTTGCAACCAGAGGCCAGTGTTTGTCGCTATCCTCCCTTGAATCTCAAAGAACGTCCACACGCTGGGGCACTGGGACCCGTGAGTCCCAGTCCTGGAAATACACCATGTTCCATCCTTCTTTGGGCAACTCTTTGAAGTTCTCCACACTTTTATTCCCCAGAAATTAGGTTTTATAATATTTATAAATGTGTCTCTAATTGGCTTTTACCAAAGCCGGCAGCAATGGATACTTTACCAGTGGTTCCTCTGGGTTTAGACCTAATTGACCAGAAGGTGTGTGACCTGCTGGCCCTTCCCAGCAAGTAGGTGCCTTATTGTTTCTCCCTTCCTCCCAGCCAGCCTGCTGGCTGCTGCTTCCCACCCACTCTGAGCTGCTCCCTTGATTTCTTTATACAGAGTTATTAGTGTAATTCAACATGCTGGTTATGCACAGATTCTACTAAGTTACGGTTTGTGATGTGTTCGTGGCTTCCTGTACAGACCTGTATGTGCTAATCTAGATGAGTATAGATTATTGATTGATGACAAGTTTTTCTGAGAGGACTTGTCTATGAGAACAGGAATTCCTCAGCTTCATCTTCTGTCACAGACCCTTAGGCAAAAATTTTCAAAGCCCGCATTTTTAATGTCTGCCTGGAAAGGAGTCACTGAGCACCTCGAGGTTCGATTGACCTTATTTGAATTTGGGTGCTTGTCTTGAAGTGAGGCAACAGTCACTGGGTACCTCAAGACTCCCCTGACTTTATCTGGGGTTTGGGTGCTTGCTCTGGGGGATGTACACACTTGAAACAACAAGCGAAATAAAAACGTGCATTTTGTGTAAGTGCCCTCAACTTTAAAATGGGACTTTCAGTTTCTACAGGCCGGCAGGGAGTTAGTTTTGAGTCAGTCTTTGTGTGGTCATTTTTGTTCTGGAATGAAAGTGTTCTTGCACAGAATTACACTAAAAAGTTTTGTCAAGAGACATTGTCTTTTGTTTCCATGAGTCTGCAAATATTCCCAAACAAGTTTGATGCAAGCCAGCAAGACCCAGCTCTTGCCCTGCTGAACCAAAGCACCTTCCTGAACACCGCAAGCCCTCGGCTCGCCGGGAGCCCTAACCCGGCCTGTTTGCCATGGCCCACGCTAAATAGTTTATGGCTGCTTCAGGGGGTCGCCTTATAATACTGTCACAACAGCGTGTTTTGATGAGATTTTAAGAAACTTTCTAGATTACCTGAATTCCTCTAATGAAGGCCATTATATGTGTGCAGTTTGTTTGTATTGTTGCCTAATTATGAACAACAATTAAGGCTTTGCACCTACAATTGGTATTCACAATTTGTAAAATTCCCGTGCCTTGAGTTCTCTGCTACTACTACCAGCAAGGAATACAGCAAATTTTATTCTTTATCCAAGTGCCATCGAACAAGCCACTTCCATCAGTCTCACATCTTCAACTGACAGCAAAATGGCCCAGACCTGGAGCAGCTGAGTCGATGCCGCTGCAATTGTGGCTTACGTGTACTTTAACAGAGATTATACACACCTGAGCAAAAGGAATTAAGATGATAGTGCACAGGCATCCAGCACATACCGCCAAGCCTGATTCTGCAGATCCTCAGACCGTGAGTGAGCTTCCCCACAGGAGCAGTCCCGTCTGGGGACTCCGCTGCTTGCAACACCACGGTGAGATGATTTGCATACAGAAAATTATTCGTGTGGATGCGTCCTTGTATTTATTTGATCTCGTAGTTCTTAGGTACCATCAGCTTTCAGTGACCTTCTTTGGAGTTGGAAATGTTTAGGACTTCATCATATCCCAGTCGTAATTCAGTAATTCATTTGTCTGTCAAGCAGATTCATACATAACCTTAAGCGATTTGTGGAATGGGGAACGCATGGAATACATTTATGCGCCTCTAATCTACAACTCAATTGCACTTTCAAAACATTGCTTTGAAAGCAGCGCTCTTGGTGAAGAATAAAGCCAATACTTCTGGTTTTTTCTTTCTTTTTCTCTGCCGTTGGGTTGGCGCGGACTGGGCGCTGTGTGTACAGGCGGTCCGTCCAGCCGGCTTTGGCGGGCGGCTGGTGAGAGCTGCCGGCGCTGAGCCCCGCAGCCCTGACCGGGCACGCCGCAGCCAGACACACGTCTTGCTTGGAGCCACAGGGGCTGACCAGCGGTTCTGTGTTATACGAGTATCTTGTTGCTGGTGTCTGGACGCTGTGGTCAGGGTTGTAGGCAAACCAGGACATGGCCGCGTGGTTTAGCCGAACAGGACAGCAACAGCCCCTCTTCACAGGCTGCACCTCTTAAAAATGCTCCTTTTCTGACTCTGCTGGGGAGTTTTGCAACAGTATATAATGATATATTCAGATGGGAAGGTCTCCAAATGGTGACTATAACATTAGTACAAAGTATTATTAATAAATGAACGGACTTTGTTTTTATTAGCTAGAAAAATAAACCTGGGCTCATGTTGTTTGAGTGAAACTCAAATCAGGACAGACAACATCAAGAGCACAACTAGTATAAAAACTGCCACACAGTAAATCAAAGAACAAGAAAAGTACATGGCTATTAATGTTCTACTATAGCATTCCTCACAACTTCTCTGCAGCGTGGAGAACTGCAAGCCAACGTTTTTCAGCTGTCCTAAAGAATGTGAAATGTAAATGTTTACAAGAGCGTTTTTCTTGCCAAGCTGAGAGCAATCATAAACATCAGCTTCTAATAGAAACAGTTGAAAAAGATGCACTCCTTGCTGCCAGCTTTTGAGAGCGACACCATTTAAATGAGATTGGAGTCTCCTCGAATTCTTGACACTCCGTTGCTGCCTTTTATTTGCCAAAAACTGTTGGACTGATGTTATGTTTTAATTTAAAGTATGAACTGCAACTGTTAAATATTCTGCATAAATGTCATGTGGATAAACAATAAATTACCTGCCTAGGATTCATTTTGAGGGCAGGCCTAATGAGAATCTTGAGGGAAAAGAACGCTTGTTTTAATTGTGATACTTTTTCTGTGGCATCACAAATGTGCATGGTATTTTCCTGACAAGTGGAGTTTACAGATCTTTTGGGATGTAATTGCCACAACTAATAATATACTAAAAGTGAAGTGTGACTTACTCCTTACTGTACCCCCTCCGCCTTTCAGCTGAGAGGTCTGTAAATATAATTGATAAAATATTGCAGTAAGCTGCCCTTATAGACCTGTGTTCAGTAATACTGAAATCCTGATTCTGACATCACATTATTTCTTTACAGTAACATACTCCCATTGTTTATCATTGGATAATCTGAGCCAAAATGTTCAAATCTAGGAAAACTGAAATGCTTTGTGAACTAGAACCAATTTCGACTGACTGCTTTATTTATATCACCCTGAAATTCCAAACAAATAAAATTATACAAGTTTAGCATTTTCTAAGTGAAACATTTTAGCTTTGGGATTTGAAATTTCCCTTTTAGTTTAGTGCTTAACAATATTTTTAGAAACTCTTAAACCAAAATTAAATATTTGAATCCGTGCATTTCCTTATGAACCAAAACATCTTTTTTGTCACTGCTGCTAGTGAATCAAATTTAGTATATTTTTAGAAGAAAGAGCCATCTCTGATCACAACCCAAAGCGCCTCCTTATATAATTGATGTTCATATTCTTCAGACTCCCTTATTTTGCACCATGATACCAGATGGACTAGAGATGACATGGTTATTAGTGGATCATGGTTATGCATCTTTGCAGGTTTTATTTTGATGAAGACTTTGAAATAACTTAGTAAAAATTTGATTTTAGATAAACTTTCCAGGTTTTATGTGTAGCCTACCATTTTTTTGAACCACTTTGTTAATTTAAAAGAGGATTTTGAAAGGCAGAGGGAGCAGTTGTAGGTACCAACCCCGGGGAAGTAGGTACTTAAAGACGGACCGCAAAGTTAGTACTGTTTTGAAAACCACAATACTGAAATAGCAGGGCTATGTAGTGAAATCATGAGATTTCCTTTTCAAAACCAGTAATACATTTTTGGTTCATTCTTTTCTTCCTTTTTTCATTTGTACTTCGGGATGATCACACACTACAGGTACAGACCACTTCTGCGAGTATGGCAGCGAGGACTGGCCAGCTGCCCCGTTCTCCTCCTTAAACCCCATCTGAGAACAGCCGAACTTGACTGTGAGGCTTATGATGACAAGCAAGGAGAAGACACATCTCTATAAGCAAGATGTGTTGAATGGACGCAGAAGACAGTGTTTCAATCAATTTCTTCTTTTTCTGTTTTGCTTGCTACAGAAACGAATATCATCTTTAGATGGAGTTAAGTGTTACCTGTGTCAAAGAAACAGAGACCAAGAATGAGCATGAGTGGGGAGAGGACCAGTCAAGCCTCACAGCCTGGAAGGATGTGAAGACGACCCAAGAGCAGAGAATAAGAGGATGTGAGCTGTGCTGTGCTCACAATGAAATCATTGGGAATTTTGCCATGAAAGCAGAGCTGAGATGTTCTTTCAGGTATGAAAAGTATGGCAAATTACAAATATAGAACTCAGATTAAGAGAATAAGACAGGAAGCTGTTTTCTTCCTAGGATGAGCTGCAAAAGCTGGGTCCCTAAACTTGTGTGTTCTAGCCAAGCCTTGGCAGAAGTCTTGCTTCCGGCATTCCTTGAGGGTGTTTTTACTTCCCATTAATATATATTGTAGTTCTCCCAGCACTTCCTTGAGTTCTAGTGGCCTTCCTTCTCTTTTCCATCTTATTGAGAGCTTGCACTGTAATCTAAAGTACACTGGAGTCAACAGATATCTTTGCATTGTCTTTAATAGGCTTTGAATCAGAGCAGAGAGGTCATAGTTCTTCGGTTTATAATTTGTTTTTCAGATAAATTGGGGCATTTTGCTATTGTTTTGATTTGAGCCTCAGATAACCCTAAAAACAACAGAAGCAGCAAATACATAAAACAAGGTTCATGCCAATGGGGCAACCAAAAGGGTTTCTATACGTCATCCCAATGCAAACAGGATCTTGGTGGCAGAACTAGGAATGAAGGCTGAGAGTCCTGACTTCCCTCCTTGTGCTTTCACCATTCAGTCGTGCAAACCCCCCAAAATTATCATAAAACTGTGCAAAGAGTAACATCCAGCAGAGACCAGCTCTGCCTGGCTCCTATGAGCTTGCCAAGGCTGTTGGGATAGTGAGGGAAGAGGCACACAATTCATTTTAAGAAGGTTTTTTTCCCCCTTTCTGTCATCTTCTTTGTGGTGGTTTGTGAAATGCCAGCAAGAAACAGCACAATGAACAGAAAATGTTCCAAGGAAACCAGCCTTCTCCATGCCATTGCCCAACAAGCACCCAGTGTACCAACCGCGGAGCTTTGCACAGGAGCGTATGACACATGGGGACTATGATTGCGGCTGCCAGGGGCCTCGCTCCCCTTCTCAATCCGCAAAGCAGAGAAAGGGCAGAGAATCAGAGCCTCTCCCTGCCTGGTCGAGGCTCTCCCTCACCTCCAGTACAGGTGCAGGTGCAAAATTATTGAGTCCATAGGAGTTTTTTGCATAATTTAGAGCCATAAGATGGAAACTGCCTTTAAGCATTTGGCTCTTCCTCTCTTGCAAGTTAGGGCCAGACGCAAAAGAGGACTTAAGCACCTACAACTCAGTAGGTTCCTCCCTGCTCAGGATAACATTTCTTCCAGTACCAGCAAATTTATGTCTAGACATGCCCAGGACTGCTGTGATCCGAGCAGCTTAGTAGAGAGTTCCCACCTAAAACCCATTGGGATCCTGCAAGCAGTAAAGGAGCGTCTGTTTTCTCAGGACAGCCAGTTCAGATGGAATATTCCGAACAAGCCTAACGCACAGCAGCAGGACCAGTCCCCTTACATGACGCAGTCATAGCTACTTTCTTTTAAACTTGAGCAGGTGGGAGAGGTGCTCTCTGGCCGGATGGTTTGGTTCTGGCTGGCAAACCCGAGCAGAGCAAGAGTCGTCCTGAGCCGTTCTGCGTAAGGGTCCAGGCCTGTCCCAGTCCTGTGGGGATTGTCCAGGAGAATAAGCATCCACCTTGGGAGGGAGGTTGTAAATCTGAACGTTTCCAACACAAAGAAGAAACAAAAACACAAGCCCCTTTCAAGGAAAACATAAATGTAGAGAATTAAAAAAAAAAAAAAAAAAAAGCAAAGAAACCACAGTTATTTTGCTGGCTAATATCATGAAGGCATGATAGTACTTGCAGCTTCCTGCTTGGACCTGGCTTGCTCCAAACTTATTTCGTGTGTTAATCATGTGGGTTAGATGATGAAGATTAGGTCTGAGTGAGCTGGTTCAGATAAAAGAGGATAAGGCAGCAACCAAACCTGCACCCCAAACTCCAACCTGAACTTTTCTAAGTTTTGAATTAAAAAGAAAAAAAAAAGCAAACCAACTTTTCCTTATTATTCCTTTGTTTTGCAATTAAGATTTTATTTAAAGGTACTATCATTCATTAGCTGCAATTGTTCATTCAAAGTTTTGAAAGTGTACAGTGCTGTAAGCAGGACTGCTGCTATCACTGCAAACACAAAAGTACACATTTCACGTTCAGAAAAGTACATTTCTCTCCCTGTTGCTGAACTGGGCTTTTTAATGGGCTTTTTAATCCTTTTTAGTGCTTCCAGTGTAACTACCAACATACTATTCAAGTTTCTGCCCAGTTTTGTTTTCTATGCATCATGGGCTGGAATGTTCAATTACAGATTTATTGATAAAGACCCCAGCCAAAAGCTAGCGATTTGACCAATTTTCCTCAAAAAATTGGTACATAAAATCATGTTCCAAAACCTAAACAGAAATGTGTGAGTGGTCTGACTCTCAGAAAAAAAACCAAACACGAGCTGCTTGCTGCTTGGCAATTTTGAAAATTAAAACTATATTCTTTAGCACTGTACTATGTAATACTTTTAGATACCAATTTTGAATGGTTGTCTCAGCTGATGGCAACTTTTGTGCGTGATTTACACATATTGGGCACGTGGTGCACAAGGGAAGTATGCACCTATTCCGTTTATGCACAAGCTGGACAGCTCTGCAGTTGTTAAATACATGTGTAGCAAGCCTGATATTTGTTCATGCACACAATAGGCATGTAAGTACAATTGTTGTAACTACTGGCCTCATCCTTCATTGCTTTTAAGTTCAGCAGACTGACAGCCTGGCTGTCCAGATGTGCAGGGCAGCGTTTTACACACCCTGTGGACTTGGAGTCCGCAGGTTTGACTGCACAGTCTCAGGCAGTGGGGAATCGGGCTCTAAGGATGTTGTATATGAACACTTCTGGGCAGAGAATCCGGTGTCCTGTGTTAAAGTCCTTTATCATACAGCGATGTGCAGGTAAGCTGGCTTCAGACATCCCGTAATGGGCTAGCTGCGGGGGACAGTTACTGCTCAGGGAGATACCGTAACATCAGGCACTTCGCAAGACAGCTGGACCTTGATCCTTCCAAAGTGCAGGCAAACAAATGAGATGCTCAAATTAGGAGTCTAGTCCCTTCGCTGTAGTCACTGGCAAGAGGCAGGTGCCTTCAAAAAGCAGCTAAACTTCCCAAACATTAAGGAAACGGGGATTCTAACAGTTCAGTAAGATTAAACCAAGCCTTCAAGCCCTAGGGACTGGTATATGCAGAAGCGAAGTGTCACAGAAGGACACAAGACTGTGGCAAGCACTGTCTGGAGACTGCTGTTCAGTCGGTTGAATTTTGTGCACACCTGCAATTACTGATTTTGAGTGGGCATGAAGGATGGGGCTGCTTTTCGTGACAGCTGCTGTTTGTGCAGTGGTTCAAACCCAACTTTAGTCAGGATATATTAAAAACAGAATGAGTAAGCCAGCTCTAGAGAGTGACTTCCATCATTATAAACTAAAGAGGCTTGGATTAACATTTGAACTTTTTGAATGCTTACTCTAATTCAACCACAGAATCTTCTGAGAGCTTCAACCATCTCTAATTAAGACATGCAACCATTTCTCTGTGGTTCATCCGTGCCCTTAGCAGTTTTTGCTTTACTGGGACTCAGTGGTGCAAAGTGTCTGTGCTGGGGTGAACGCCACTCAGAGAAACACATGGACTAGCGAACTCTACACTTCTATAATAACTCTTACCCCTTCCATTGTGGGGAATACTACTGTGGCCTCAGATTTGGAGTGAAAACAAATAACCCACTTCAAAAATAAACTGCCCTAGGAAGTGTCTTTGAAATTTTTTTTTAGTGCTGAATTAGAGAAACATAACGTGCGAATATAAATCATTTTCTATGCAATTAATGCAGTACAAACATCCCAGTGTTTTGCTAGTACCTGAGAGCTGCAATATAGAACTGTCTATAAACAGTAGTGAATCTGACAGGTCTGTTTTCTTTCTCTTCCTCCTCCACCTCCCCTCAGTGTAAATTAATAAATATTAATGAAAAAGAGAAGCAATAACACTTATCTATTAATTTTTCTTCTTTTATTTTCTGATCGTGCTTAATTTAAAAGTGTTTTGGTGTTACATGTAGTCATATATATGGTTCTCTGAGCCTTTTATTAGCCATGATTCATTCTGCATATCAGCATGAAGTGGTACTCATGCTTTTAGTCTATATCTGTTCCATGATGCTCAGTTATCTGTCTGCCCTTGAGCTATCGGTAGGTATGGATTTGCATGTACACTGTTCTGCTATGACAATAGTATGCCAGGAATGACCAGTCTGGTATTACCTGGTCAGGTGAGGTTCCATTCAAATAATGTACATGCCACCAAAACAATTCAGATCAAAGGTCTGTCTTTCAACAGAATTAAAATGTAAGGACGTCTAAAGCAATTTTAGCAGTTGGCTTTACAAATGAACTTATGTCAGCTGCTCTGTATGATGACTGACTAAATTACTTCTATATCTAATCTTATCTAACTATCTGTCTGTCTGTTTTTCAGCATTTCAGTACCCATCACCGTATTATCTAGGCGCCACCATAAGATTAAGGAGCTCTGCAGTGACATTCTCAACATGATCTGTTCAAAGGTCATTAGAAGAGCCTTTCATACTGGAAAAGATTGGAGGAGAGTACCGAAGTGAGCCGCAGCAGGAGAGAAAAAGGAAAAGGAGGCGGTAAGCCGTTGGAGCCGGTTTAGTTGCGCTCCTCCTGCGTGGCTTAGCTAGTACTGAGGTGCAGGGGCCTCCTGTCCGCTGCCTTTGCTCTGCTGCAGGGACCACGGCGCTTATTGTGCGCTACCGTCACCTCCCAGGGTTCCCTCACATGGCCTTGGGATTGCCGTCCCTGTGCTTTTTCAGATGCTGGTTACAAGCTTGGTCTTTATGATTTCGGTATGTTGCTGCCTCAGAGCAGGACATTTCTCGCAAAAATTCCTGGTAGAGAGCAAATGCTTCAGCTCGGGAAACCACCTTCTCCAAACTAATATATTAGGTAAAATTTTATTTTTAGCTTAGCATGCAAATCCTACAAACTCTTTGTGTTTGAAGAAGCAAAAAAAAAAGGTGGTTTTCAATGTATGCAGAGTTGCATAGGACCTATGGAATCAGGAGAGATGACTTTATCCCACGAGGCCCAATCCTGCTTCCAATGCATTCTGTTGCTGGACTGTCTCTGGTTGCCATGAGCACGTGCGAGGACAAGCTGGGGAACTCGCGTTACGGAAAGCTGGCCCTGGCCGTACTGCGTCCACTGATGCAGTCTGTTCCCGTGGTTTCCAGAAGTGTACTGCTAAGTGAAAAATTTGCCACAGCTCCGTTTTTCACTGCTCCAATTAGGAAGGCTGGTTCAGTCCTGAGGAGGCCAATGACGGTATCCTGACATGGATACTCAAACAAACCCCTGGAGGTCTTTTGTACCCCTTTTAGTACAAAAACACTGGGGGATTTACACTAGGGGATAAATAGGTGGTTCCAAAACAAGAAGGAAAGAGCCAAAGTTGGAAGCTAACCACAATACGTGGGTGTAAGCGATTACCAAAGGCTTCCAGTAACTCTGCTATCATCAGAGACTAGCTTTATGGGTATGGCCTCAAGAAGTTTCCCTCCACTTAATTAAAGAGGCAGATAAGTATCTAGGTGGAGTGTGCAGATAGGTTCTGAATGAGTTATCCACTAAGGCTGGTTCGCTGCACCTATTGTTAAAGCCAAAATATAATATCAGATTAATGCATTATATTTGCCTATTATAGCACTATGTCATCATTATATGACATGTTGTAATTAAAGCCCTGCGTTAGAAACAAAACTATTTGGCTTGGGATAAGTTGCCTTTATGACTTCTGTGGTTATGATTTCCTCCTTTTCTTAACCCCTTAAAACTGCATAATATAGCTATTTGTAACCGTATAAAGAAAGTTTCGAGGTTCAGATTCTAATCTCAGGTAATTCAATGTAAATAAAGTAAAAATCTGGCACACAGTCTTTTCCTGTGTCTGAATATTTGCTAACAGAGGGAAATCCACGTTGTTTGGGTCGAAGGAGTCACAAAGATGGGCATTAGATTAAATGACAGCATGCATAACTCACCAGCTAGCCCTCTCAGCTGTCGTTCAGCTGTCCGCATCAGTTCCTGATTTTGTACAATTCCCCATCACTGTTCAGGAGAGGGAGCCACCCAGCATGCTTTCACTCTTCTTTTTCCTTCCTGGAACTACATGAGGAAAAATTGGTTATTAGAGTAGTTTCTGGACCTGGCTCTCAGGAAACCATGCTCACAAATGCAAATCTGCGAAATGGGTGTGTGATTGCATGCCGAACTTGGAGATACGATTAAGATTACAGTTTGGGTAACTGACTATGGTAATATGTTTAATTAGTGATTTGCATATGCAAGCTTTTAAATCTCAGTAGTTGGTGACTCATGCAGGGAAGTGTCAAGCTCAGCCCTGCTGTCAGGTTCAGACAGCCAGGGGACACCAGCAGTGCCCCTGTCCCCACATCAGCTGCACAGAGCAAGTGCTGTCACCAGCCAAGGGGTAATTTCCCCAGAATAGCCAGGCTGCGTCCCTTTGAGAAGTCAACGTTGTAGGGCGATGAATCTTCCTGCTGTTGTTTGGTAGCAGCTTTTATTATTTAATATTTTGCAATACTCTTATATAAATCTAATTGATGTCTTTTGTGTTAGTAACTTAACTGTGCAATTGTTTGGTTTGGAGATGACCACCTTAATGAAGGTTAATGC
Organism: Caloenas nicobarica; assembly: GCF_036013445.1. Lineage (NCBI taxonomy): Eukaryota > Metazoa > Chordata > Aves > Columbiformes > Columbidae > Caloenas > Caloenas nicobarica. Next base: position 16,233,543 of record NC_088259.1, read on the forward strand.
CGAGGGGACCGTTGCCAATAGCTGGGGGAGATATCCCACTGTCTTAGTCAATCCGCTGGAGAGAGTTTATTCTGCCGCTGCAACGCTGGTAACTCAATAGTTTGCTTCCTAATTCGTGGATGACCTTTCACCTGGACTTGGACAGAGCTGGATTTGGCCTTGGTAACTGGCTTGTGCAGTTTCGGGGCTTAAGCGCACCAGGAACTGTTTTGTTATTTCTGTTTCACTTAGATCTTGGCAACGTGCTTTCTCTTCATGGGGGCAATTTCTCCCGTTCAGGAAGGTCTCAAGTAAGTGCCAGATGCCTCACATCGTCAGTCTGGGATACATACAGTCTTCTGATTTACATAGCTTACTGGAGACACGTTTCTAGCATTTCATCTGAAATAATAAAATTCCGAAAGTGAAAAGTAAAAAAGTAATAATAATAATAATATGCCCAAATGTGATTTTATTTTTTTGCATGGAAAAGTTATTTCCCCAGCTTTTGCCAGTGGTCCCCTGGCCACTGCTCAAGGGGAAGTTTCCCTCTATGGCTGCTTACTCACACGAGTAAGTCACTAAACCTGATCCCACTGCTGCTCCTGTTCGCATGGAATCGGTGGCTGCGCAGGGATGACTCAGAGGGCAAAACGGGATATAATGGGCCACACATGGGCATTCCAGAAGAGTGTGTTCTCTCCAGTGCTAATGAATTTTCTGCTCTGCAAAATACTTAACAATACAAAACACTGCTAACTTCTTTTTTTCTTTAAACATTTCCATCAGCCTCTTAGAGGTGCTTTTATGAACTCCATTCAGTCCTTTTCCATGTTGATTAACAAATCAGGCCTAATTACATGGTTTATTATCATGACATGTTGTCCCTGAACAGCGTGCTATTACATACTTAATAAAACTGCAACGATACCCACCAACATCAGGAATTACATACTGTCAAAGGGACGGGAATTGGAAAGGAAAACACTGAGGACTCAGTGAAATTCTGTGAACTCAGAGCTCAGATTCCGGAGGAACTTTGAGGGTGATTTCAAATACCTTGAGAAGTATGAGGCATTATAAAAATATGGCCCCTGAAGAGGATTTCATCATGAGGGAAAGGCTTCTCTACTCACTGGGTGAAAAAAATTACTTTCTAATAGCATCTGTCTGTTTTACATATATAATGAGCCAAACTCTTTTGTGGTCATGTTACTGCCTGGGAAGTGTTTGGAGTGAGGGACAATTGTGCTTCCAGTCATTCTCACCAGAAAACTTTCCCTGCTGAATTCATTCATATTTTTAGCTTTTAGTATAAACTTTAAATAATATATGGTATTGTCAAGATCTTTTATCTCGTATTTCACAGTTTTTTAAACAAATAATACCTGAGACACCCTCTTCTGTTCTCCCAAATCCAAGAAGAACCTTTCTGCAGATAAAAAGAACTGAGGCAAAGAAAGGTGAAGTAACTTGTGTGAGATCCTGAACCAAGTTTGCAGCGATGTCAGATACAGGACTTTGCTTTCCTTACTCCGGAATCACTAGGTCATCGCTCCTATCTAGTTAATGCTGGGCAGGGTCTCTGCAGCAGAGCCTGAAAAGCGACCGTCTGGGCTTAACACTTAGGACAGGACCAGTGCAGCGGCCCCCAGCCCTGTGCCAGGTCCCACCGGCCAGCTGGGCTGTGTAAGGTGGCCAAAGCCCTCCCGGCATCTCCAGCTAATGTTTAATCCTTGGCGAGAGGCTGGAAGAGAGTGCAAATTAGCTGAGAGAGGTGTTTATTTGGAGGTCACATTCACCTTCTCCCCTCAAGACAAGGTGGTGGGCAGGGGGAAGAAGAACTTAGTATTGCATTTGTGAAGGAGCTTATAATAAATGGGCTTTTCTGTGCTGGGTTTGTACTCAAAAGTGATTTGATTATAAACAACCGTGGATCTTGACAAGCCGTGGATGCGGGAGGCTGAGGCAGTCAGACTTCGCAGGACACAGGACAGTAAAAGGCAGCATTCCTCACAGGCAAGCTTTATGCAGTATGAAATATTTTTTACGTCTGTAATAATTTTCCCATTTGTCCACTTCCTAAAAAACCTTCCACGTACCCAAGTGCAACAGACAAACTCTTCTCAGAATAAAGCCTGTTTTGAAGCAAGTGAGGGTTGCAAAGGTCTGAAATGCTGATATCCGGAATGCTTATTTTGGACCAGCAGAGACTTAATGTTTAAGGTGTGAGAATGGCTCATAAAAAAGCAATACGGGGCTGTTGGGAGATGGTCCTCACCCTCTTCTTCTTCGAATGCAGGTGAGGATGAAGCCTCATGCTTCATGGCAGCGTGGCAGCGCAGCGTAGCTGTATTTTCACAGGCAGAAGCACATGCTGCAAAGATAACTTTTCTCTGAGGAAGGAAACCAACCTCGTCATTTCTGGGCTTTGTAGTAACCAAGATAACGCTCCGAGTGGGAGCAGTGTGTGAAAAATAGCAATGCCTGCCTCAGTCTGCAGAAACCAACAAGTAATAGGCCTGAGAGGTCCATATTGCCCTCTTCATCACAGGAGTCTGTTGATGAGCAGATTAGGAAGGTACTAGCTTGAGAGCACAGGTACTACCTTGATTAGCAGTTTCATAGTCTTATCACAAGCATCTCATTTTCCTCACCCAAGCAGGTGGAGCTTTGTTGGCAGCTGGGGCCTAGGAAAGGTTTAGCACTATTTTTTTTCTCCACATCTAATGCGGCCTTGAGTGCTCAAGCGGAGTGACTGTGGAGGACCACAGGCTGCATCCCCCAGCCCCGCTCCGCGGGCTGCCCAACAGACAGGGGGACACAACCCTGCTAAGGTGTTTGTCCCCAAGCCGCCCTGTGTCACAGATTGCTGCCCTGTCTGCGTTGGGTCAGGTACCCTGCAGAGCGCAGCGCTGCCCCTGCTGCCCCCGCGCTGGGGTTATGTTTGTTAAAACAGGATTCGCCCTCTTTTATTTAAAAAAAAAAAAGAGAAACATTTGAGTTTTACCTATCATAGTAAACTGACTCTAATGCCAGTAAAGTATGCCTAATTGGCAGGATTTAGAGACTGATCATTCCAATTTATGCCCAGAACAGGTAGGGCAGCAATGAAAGCCTCTCCCACCCAACCCCACCCCTTCTCGCCAATGTGCCTCAACCCTGCCCTGGAGGGACCACCTGGAGGGCTGAGAAGGGAGTTTCCTCCCTCTGCGCAATAAAAAGGCACAGTCCTACAGTAAACACCACGTTAAGCTTATGGCTCTTTAGTAGTTAGTGTACCTCCGGTAATAAAGCTCTTGCAGGGCTCGTGCAGAAGAGCACCTGCTAGTGAATTAACGCAGAAGCAGCAGCCATTTGCTGAGGTTTTCACTGTAAGAACTTGGCAGAAAACACGAGAGTAGAATTTTCACTTCACGTTACCATGAGGTCAGTGGGAAAACAGTTCAGTGCCCCTAGCCTGGGGCTGGAAACGGTTCCCATCACTGCCGCGGCTTGCAATAGCCTTCCCAGAACCATGTGCTGTTTGGTATCACTTCCCTCTCCCAAGGCCTCTTCACCACATGGAGAGCTGCTTTCTTGCCCGTTTTGCCAAACCCTTTCCAGTCTGTCAGCCTCGCTCATGAACTGTATCCCCTACAACCTACAGAACTGTATTACAAGAGGTTTGACTGCATCATTCCCACCTCTTCTGAGTGCTTTATCCTCCCCAGGCCAAAATCCACAGGAGCTAATTCTAGTGCAAGGCGCATTGACCCGTATTTGTTATCGACAGAGGAAGAGCTATGAAGCAGAGGTTTTCCCCTGTAAAGTGGGAGCGTCTGTTCGTCTAAATAAAATGCTTTGGGAAAGAAAAAAAAAAAAAAAAGAAAGAAAAAAAGCAAGCACTGTACAAACGCCGTGTCACTGTGAGCATTTAGCAAATCAGGCTTATGCAATTGTAGAACCGAAATAAAAATAACATTTTCCAGTAGCCATTAGTAGCATTCAGATTGCCCAATGCAGGCACCTTTGCTTTTCTCAGCAACTGCTTTATCAGTTGTCTTGCAGCCCATAGCAGTCCATGGCTCTTGGCAGCAGCTCTTGCTGATGTGGAGCGGGTTGTTGCTCAAGAATCCTTTGATGAGCAGCCAGGTACCAACACCAGGCTCTGCAGCAGCAGCTTGCCAGGCCTGGCCAGCGTACAGACTGGATGTGCTCCTTCAGTACAGCAGGAGGAAGTCAGGGTTCCTTTTGGCCTGAGTGCATCTCATTCACCGTCTTTCTGGACAGACAGATTTTCTATCATGTTTTCTTTCCCAGGACGTACGCCTGTGCCACAGCAGCATCCCAGCAGTGTAATCCGGGGGCTCTGGAAGGTTGTGTTTCAGCAGAGCACTTGGCACATCCAAAACTTCGAAGCTTGTGTTCAGCCTTTTTTTGCTTCTGGTCAGGTATAACATCCACTCAGGTACTATGACTATGTTGAATTGGGACACAATGATGGCTGTTAGAGCACAGGCAGTATCCCACTCGTCAGGTGTTTTGTTGTCTGCTTTTTTTTTTCCTGGGAAATGCAAAAGTGCTGAAGCCACTGTCATCTCCTTTTGCACAGGAAGAGACAGCCAAATCGGCCCATGTGCATGGGTGGCTCTCTCAAATTTGAAAAGACATGAAATGAAAGTGCTCAGAATTTGCTAGGGCATATGCTGTAAAACTCAGCAAGGCACAAAAAATTTCCCAGAGACACTGTGATCTCAGATCCATGTATATACAGATCCATGTAAATGCATGCATGTAAATACAGATCTGTGCATTTGTCATCACTCATGTGAGTAATAATAGTTCCACTGAAATCACTATAGCTATGTGTATAAAGTGAACTACATATGTAAGATGAGGATCTAAATATATAATAGGCAAATACACCTGCCGCTGTGGCAACTGAACTTATAACTAGAGATGCACATATGTGTATATGGCTTCTATTACATCTAGGGGCTAACTGACAAGCTAAAGATAAATGATAAACTGGTGAAAGAGCCAGGACTGGAAACCGTCTTTTTTGTTTCATGTGCTTTTGCCAAAGCTCAGTATTTATCCCTTGCATCTTAATTTCTGTCAGCATTCTGCACTCATGAACTCTGCAGCTGTGTAATTTGCTTTAAAAGTGTTAGGGACACTGTGCACCCAACAGCTAAAGTCATGCGTAGAGGCTTTCTGCCTTCTCTTCTTCAGTTAAGAAGGAGTTAAGTACTACCTTAAAGTTAAGAATAGTGCTTAACCCAACAATCAGCACTATTGACTTTCAGCACAAAGATATTTTCTGCCACCATGAGGGCTCATCAATAACTCAACAGCAAGGAACCCATCCTGCTCGGAAGTTATCTTTCTTCACAGAGCTGGCACAAAAGCCGGCTTGTGTGCTCAAGTGGAGTGTAAATGGCCACGGTCCAGCTTGCATTCCTTTAAGCAACCAAACTCCTTGATAATTACTCTTCTTTTTTTTGTAATTCTACTCATCTTGTTGTGCCAAGTTATCCCACGGATTTGATTCTGCTCCTCGCACATGTAAATGTTAGACACACTTAAGTATCAGTAAATTACATTCGTTTTCTGGCCTTATGTATTTCAAAAAGCAAGAGGCAGAATCTGCACTTCGCTGTTTCAAGCAGGACACCTAGGCTTGGAGAAGTGTGGCAAATCGCTGTCAGAAACATCCACCCCCGAGTTATTGTCGGGAGGGCAGAGGCTGGGGACATCAGCAAAACAATGGGTTTGTGAGCAGCCACCACTGCTCTCCGTCTGCTTCTCCAACCGGCTCCAGGCACTTTCTCTTGTTCTTGTGATTCCCTTCCTGAATTACTTCAGCCAAGTAATTGTTTCATCATGTTGCACAGAAATATTTTCCCATCGTGTCACCATGACATTCGTTTCTCAAACCAAAGCTCCTCCGCTCGCTTGTAGAAAATATATCGCAAAACTTTTGTGGCCCCAGGTCCCAGGTGAGCTGAGGGAGGAGGGGGGTGCAGCAGATGAGGTGTTAGAGGGATTTGTGTGTTGTTTTAAGGAGACCGTGATTCCTATTACTGTAATTTCTAGGCAACATCAATGAGCTGTTTACCATGGGCTTAATGAACTGCTGTTGCAATATACTAGCAAACCCAAGGTATTTATAGAAAACAAAGAAGCCGTTGCACTTGGTTTGTCTGGGGATAGGGACCGTAGCATCTTGTAGCCTCTACCAAAAATTCAGTTCTTTACTCTGACATGATGTACAGAGGTGTTTGAGCCCATCAAAACCAGGTCTGCTGACCAAGTCACTTCTACAGTGTGAGTTTTTACAGGATTTATTCTGCAAATTGTATGAAATTATGAGACCTAACTAAAATCTCTGATTTAAATACCCTCAACTCTGAGAAAGTGCTGTGATAGCTGTGTAATCTGTGATGCAGGGATCCCAGAGGCAAAAGCAGATAGGACAGGGCAAGGAGAAAACTGGACGTAGATAAAATTCTGCCTTAGCTTTTAATTAGAGAGAAAATGTTACTGGAGTTTGTTATTATTTATTATACTAACAATTTTAATAGTAAATATATAGATTCATGGGAATTTTAAAACAAATAAGAGTTAAATTTGGCACTGCTCTGTGCAATTGTGGCAACCAGTTGGAAGGTTTGGAAGCTTCAGCAACTATTAACCCATTTATCCTCATTTTGAATTCCAGCCCTATTGTTTTTCACATCCAGACAGATCTAACCACCAACATTTCCAGTAGGGGAGGAAAGCCTTTTATTCAAAACAAAACAATTTAGCAGGTGGGAAGAGGACGACAAAAGGCTATTTGGTTTCTGATAGAGTTTCCAATAGATCAAACTGAGCGAATCAGAATGAGGGCTGCTCTGGAGGGCTGTGCCTGAGCTCCCAGGTGCTGCTCCAGGCGGCCGTGCTGCCCCTTCCAGGATCGTCTCAAAGAGAAACTCTCTTGGACTTTCATGTAGTTTTGCATCAGGCTCCCACCGCACCATAAATTGCACACGATCCTGACGTCAATCCAAGGCTGTACCTAATCTCTTTAGGTGTTTACATACCATAGATTGTGCGGCTCATCTGCCCAGGCTGGGGCAAAACAGCCTCAGTTCACGTGAAAGAATCAGGAACCTCAGAAAACCTCGGGATGTTATCCAGGTGTAGAGTGTCTACCAAGGTTTAGCTTTATGTTGCAAAGATTAAACCCTCAGACTATGATTTGAGTCCCAGCAAAGAGTTAAGTAGAACTTCATTCTTTTAGCGATTTCACTTGTCTGTTCATCAGGTATCTCTCAAAAGAGAACTGATTCCCTCACATATTTAACGTACAGTTTTGGCCACATGGTTTTATTTTTACTTTGTTGATGGATTACAAAAAGTATTCAGAATTTAAACAGAATTGTTTCCTTGGGAGTAGTTAACTATATTCCTAGTTTTGTTTGAATTTCCTGATTAAGGTATTAAGACCCTTTCAACATACATACACATGTTTAAGTTTTACTTCATACTTCACATTAGTGTATGAGGTTTGCCCTGAAATTGTGACCGTTAAGCATTTGCGTGGACTTAAACATAAAAAGGCTAACGCTCAGGAGAGCAGTCATCTTTTTTTTTTTGCATTAGGAATTGGCAGCTAAGAGTTAGAACCAAATTTGTCATTGCCCCCCATCCACCCTGTAATAATCTATATCCAGTACAAACCAAACGTACAACAGTTTCATGGGGCTTTGGACTCACTTTGTGCCGGTATGAATGACAGCAAAATGCAAGACAGGGCTGATTCTGTCTTCAGCAATATCTGGTCACAGAGTGAAACATTGCTTGAAGACTAGCTAGTGTGAGAGTAACTTCAGATTTTTTTTTTTCAGGTTGTAATTTCAATATCTGAAGGCTTTTCCCAAATTTTAATGAGGGAAAAAAAACCATACTGTTGTCAAATGTGATTGAGTCTCCCACCCAATGGCCCTTTGGTGCATGTATGCAGTTTGGGTGATGTTATTTGACAGAGGAGAAACAATTAGGATAGAAACAAGTGTGTATTTTCCTGCATCTCCAGAAGTCACTAACAGGAGGCAGCGGGAAAAGTGTGAAAGCAACAGCACAGTTGAGCTGCATGGGGTTAAACGGGCTTCGCGCAGAGCAGAAGACAGTAAAAAATTATATTAATAGATAGAAGAACTGCTAACAAAATTGTATTTTTAAATATTTTGTTTTAAAATGATACATATGATTCCTTTTGCAGTACAACTGAACACAAACACTTAGCAAATGATAAAACAGTGCTTGGGAGAGGGGACGTCAGTGCTCGGGATTTGATCTTACTTATTTCTACGCAGGAAGAAACTCTCGTTATTTTAGTAGTAATGAGGAAGACCTGTATGCCTCTGTCAATATAATAAATAATTTGAAAGGGAGAAAAAAAAGCCCAAATGAAATGCTGCTTACAAACTTCCAAAAAATTCAAAATACTCCTGCAGTAAGTGCCTTAACTTGTCTGCATGGTTTGCCTGCGTGTAGACTGCAAAGTCTTACCACGAGCTGTACTGAGTCGCTTTGGGAAAAGCTCAAGAGACCCGATCAGACACCAGGGACGCAGCAAGCACTGCGTTCGGCCAGCACGGTCCTGTTTGGAATGGGAAACTGTATCAATACTTGGAGCTGAGCCACAGTTTGGACAGGGATTTTCCAATTCACCCACTGTGATTAGAAAAGGTATTTGGAATCTCTTGTCTACTTCAGTGCTTGGAGTTTTATCAGATTCATTTCCAAAGTTTTTCTTATCCTGACTGGTTTTTTCTAGGACAATTTTTAATTACAGGGGCTTTTTCACTTGCTTGTTTATAGAGCAGGGTATTTCATTACCTTCATGCATTTAATAGCACTACAAGGCTCCTAAAATGTAAGTTATGTGGGTAATACAAGATTATGAATGAAGGATTTGGGAATTCTTTTTCCAACTTTCATGGATTCCTTCTGAGACTAGTGTAAAATGGGTGCATCCATGTCCCTGATTTTTCTGTCTGTATTTGCATCTTTCGGACAAAAACTAGTCGCTGCAGAAGTTTCTTCCTGAACAAGAAATCTGTAATCCTAATTAAGAGATAAATGGGAATACAGGAGTAATTTCAACGTCATTCTTTAAATTGCAGCAACTCTACCCTGGCTCTCCTGAACTGTGGCAGGCAAAGTTTAAGGACGGGGATTAGCTGATTCATGCCTGATAGAGCTCTATCTCCAAAACGGGACTATAATTTAAACAAATATAAATACCTTTAGTACATGTTATCTTTCAATCTACCCTGCCTTCTAGCCCCCACAAACTGAACTTCTGTGGGAAGGAAGGAGGGAGGGAAGGAGAGAAAGAGAGAGGGAAGGAGAGAAAGAGAGAGAAAGAGAGAGAGAGAGAGAGAGGAAAGAGAGAGAGAGGAAAGAGAGAGAGAGGAAAGCGAGAGAGGAAAACGAGAGAGAAAGGAAAAAATGTATCTGAGGACATCTTCAGTCCCCAAGCAATTCCACCCTCAGCAGCACTGGGTTCTGGCTGGGAATGCTGCTTTTAAGTTTGGGTAACATTACATGGCCTACAGCACAAGAAGAAAATAGGATCTAACGATGTGGATAAGTTTCGTAACTAGAAGAATAGTAGAATAAACAGCCACAGGAGGCTGGAGTAATCATCGTCACGAGGGACGGTCAAGACAAGATCTAAAGTCTATCTTGCCTGCAAGAACTTGAGTCATGCTGGTGCAGGAGCTAGCTCACCCAAGAAAATCTATTCTTAGGGTCTCATAAAAACAACTTAACTGCACTGTACAAATTAAAAAGCGGATGGGTGAAATCTGTAGCAGGACTAACACTCCACTACTTACTACTTCCCGGCTCCTAGCAGCAGCTCCGGAGGCATTGCGGGAGCAGGGAGCGCGTAACCAATTTCATAAGAGCTCTGGGAGATTCCCCTGCGGGAGGTTATAAGCTTAAGTGTCAAAAAAGCAGAACAGTTCTTTAAGAAGAAAACACGCTTTGCTTAAAGAGACACTAGGAATAAGCAACAAATTGAATATTTGTCCTTCTGCAATCTGTCTGTATTGGAATGTACAGCAGCAAATTCAAGTCCACGATCTTTATACTGAAAACCCTTCCTGTGTTCAGCTGTCAAACAGAGCATAGATGATTAAGGAGTTTCTTTTCTGGGGCGCCAGGAATCTGGATCTAAAAACTTAACACTTAAATTTGGCCCGAGAGGAATATGGAAAATGCTGAGTAAGACCCGATCACTTGCCCAACTCCCTCCGCGTAACCAGCGTGAGACTGTTAACTTCTCACAGACCTGGACACAGCAGCGTCCAGCGGGGAAAGGACACAGCCCGGGCCCCTGGCAAGGCTGGTGTTCCATGGGCAGGCAGAGCCCGAGCTCTGGCGAGAGCAAAGTTATGGCCTGCTACAAACTTCCTCCTCCTCTGCCACCCCCCGTTTTCTGGTTTTTGCTCCCAACAAACACGCATGCACACAGAAACAAACACCTCTCATCAGAGAAACCCTGACTGCAGTTTTTAGAGAAACGTCTCAAGAGCAAAGATAAGGGAGTTGTTCACATGCCTCTCACCTGGCCGGGTTTACAGGAGAGCTTCCTGAGCAATGACCGAAATTACCGACATCCAACAGAAATGCTACTTTCTCATGTTTATTCCTGTAAACTACAAACATAAGAAATGCTGAATCATAACTTAGAGAATAGAAACTCTGTAAAGAAAAAACGAACACTCATTTCAGGCTTCCTCCCTTATTTTTTCTTCCTCCCTCCAACTTCAGACTTGGTGTTACTTGCCAAAGATTGGTCATGGTTTGGATAGCACATCTCGCTCTACACGTTCAGAACAGCAAGAAGTGCAAAAAAAAACCCCAAAACAAACACCTCCTCCCCAAACAACACCCAAGCGGCAGCTAAAGCAAGTGATTAGAGGAGATAAAATGAGGCAACAAGAACTGGCTAAAGCTTCCAGCTCTGCTCTTTGCTGGGTTTCTCTTGGGGGTTTTGTTTTTGGTTTTTTCCTTTCTCTGAGTCACAGAGAAAGTTCAAAAGACCAATAGAAATCCTGATCCCTGATCACAGCACCGAGCCAGATTCAGCTAAAAGTTCAACCCTGCATTTAATCTAACTTTAAACATGCCTTCAAAATAAAACAAGCTACTTTTTTAACCTAGTCATAAAGTTTATTAAAATTGTTCATTAATGCTTCAAATGTAGCAAGAATGCATAGATCCCAAAATATACATATGTATTTTCTTATAGAAATAGATTATTCTTTATAATAAAAAAACCTGTAGGAACATCTTTAACAGATTACTCAATTCATGACTGACAGTTACACGAGATTGCATCATGTACACAGCATTCCCAGCCATGCTTAAAGGATTGCATCACTTCGCCCTTGCTCTCCTCTCGCTCTTTTAAATAACCCAGCGCCCAGCAGCCGGCAGAGCCCGCCCGGGGCCGGGCCCCCCGGGCCCCCCCCGGTCACAGCCCCCGGTCACAGCCCCCGGCCCCGCTGGGGTCCCCGCGCGGCGGAGGGACCTTCCGCCAACATGTAAATAAAGACCAAAAAAAAAAAACCAAAAACAAAAACAAACCAACAACGAAAAGTAAAAACCAAACCAACCAACCCGTCCCCGGGCTCCCCCCGCGCCCCGGCCCGAGAGAAGCGCTGAGCAGCGCAGGGAGCGGCGGCTCCGCCCGGCCGGGGGTCAGCAGCGAGGCGAGGAGGCGAGCAGGGGCTCGGGCAGCTGTTTGAACAAGTTCCTGAGGGTGCTCAGCTCCCGGGAGAGCTGCTCCACCTTCTTCTGCAGCCGCTCGTTCTCGGCCGTCAGTTCCAAGACTTTGTGCTGCGTCTCCAGGTTGCGCATTTTCGCTTTGTCGCGGCTCTTGCGCACCGCGATGTTGTTCCTCTCCCGGCGGAGCTTGTACTCGTCGCTGTGCTTGTCCACGCACTTCTTGGGCTTGTTCTTGCCCGCCGGAGGGACGGAGTAGCCCCCGCCGCCGCCGGCGGACTTGGAGGACTCGGAGGGGTTGGGGGTGCCGGGGGGGCTGGAGGAGGACGAGGTGGACAGGTTCCCGCTGCTGCCGCTCGGCACCGACTGGTAACCCAGGTAGGAGCGCACGGTGCTGCCGTAGGGTGAGGACATGCCCCCCGGTCCCGGCCCGGCTCCCCCTTCTTCCTTACGGGGCCCTTTGCAAGAGTCCAGGGTCTCGAAGACCGGCTCCACTTTGGTTTCCACGATCTGGGGCGGGAAGCAGCCCGGCAGCCCCCCCGGCTTGTGGCTCTGGCTGGCGCAGGGGTGGCTGTGCCGGGCGAGGCTGATGTAGGTGTAGTCGGGTTTCTTGCTCCCGCCGCTGCCTTTATAGTCCTCGGCGAAGAGATCGGAAAGGAAATCTTGGCCGGCGCCGCTGCTGCAGGGAGGCTCAAAGTTGCCCCCTGCTGCTGCTGCGGGAGGAGGCGGCTGGGCCGGCGGCTGGGATGCCAAGGGGTCCAGGTAGGGGCTGAAGTCGATGGCTCGCTCGTGGTCCCCTACGGTGAGCTCGGTCATGGAGCGGCCCCCGGCCGCCCGCGGGTGCAGCTTGTTGAGAGCAGCCAGACAGTCCGCCTCGTAATAGAAATTAGCCACTTCCATGGATTTAAAGGCGGGCGGCTGGATGGGGAGGCATGCTGCGTCCCAGGCCACCAGGCGTTGCATGAAAGCAAAGGGGGATGCGGGGAGGAGAAAACGACGCAGGGGCCCCCCCCGGCAGAGGATCAAGCTGCCGCCGTTGGGGTGGGGGGGTCCGGACCCTGCCTCAGTCCCTGGCGCTGGGCACGGCCCCGGCTGCGCTGCCCACCTGGGCCGGATCAGCTCCTGCGGCGCGGCGGGGCTTCACCGCTCCGGCTGCTGCGGCGGGAGCTGGCGCGGCTCCTCCGGACCATCTGGTTCTGGGTCCCGTGTCCTAAAGTCTCTCACTTAGGAAAGTTCCTTTCCTCAGTTATTTATAGGGGCGGTGGATCCCATAGCAACAGGCGCGTCACCGCCTGGCCGCCTGCCACGCTGCACGCTCGGTGAGTGCTGGCCCCGGCCCCGGGGGCGGCACCCGGGGCGGGTGTGCCGGTGCGGTGCCCCGCCGAGCCGGCCGCAATAAACGCGGGCTCTGGCGGGCACGGAGGGCAGCGGGCGGCACGGCCCGCGGGCGCGGGGACAGCGCGGCTGGCCGCGGCGGGGCCGCGGGGCCGGGGCAGGGGCCGCGCTCGGCCCGGGGGGGCCGCGGGGACGGGGCGGCGCTGCTGCCCCTGTGCCAGCCCGCGCCCCGGCTTTTCACCTGGGAGCGGGACCCGCTGCTCGGGGCTGGCGGCGCCGTGCGGAGGTGGGCACGGATCCCGCCCGGGGCCCCTTTTGCCTTTGGGGAAATCGCGGCAGGAGCGATTTTTCCGAGTCCTTCTGCCAAGGCAGGGGAGAAAGCTGCAAATAAAAGACAGATCCCGTTGTCCTCCGCCCGGTGCTTGGCCAAGTAAATCCCATTGGCGAGCAGAACTGTCCATAGGGATCTGCACAAAGCCGCTGTGCAGCGGCGCGTGGGGCAGGCACGGCGCTGCTCCAGGCCTTCCTGCGGCTGCAGGCAGCCGGAGAGCCCAGCAAACCCTGCTCCCCTGCCCAGCTCTTCATGCAGGGATGATGGCCTTAAAGTTTGTCTCGGTGTATTTACTTTACATGATATGGTGCAACTGTCAGGGTACACAAGCGACAGGGAATCTGTGCGCTGAAACCAAAGGGGACCCTATGTAACATGATTCAGAAGGAAAGTGAGATACGTGCATAGAGACATGGAATGCAAATGTTTTTAGAATCGTGGGGTAAGTTTGGGAAGGAAGACTGAATCTTGATGTCCGTTTTAATTAAAGACACCCACCTTGGGAATCAAACTTAAATTTTCACTCTCTTACTCCCACATTTACCTGTCTACAAGCTGGTGATTCATCCCCAGAATAAAGGACATTAATTTAAAACAAAACATATAATTAAAGGAAGTAGGAGTGTCCTTCGCCTCAGTAAAGAAGACCTAGCACTGCAGGGAAAATGACACTGCCTCTTAGAATAATGTGAAGCAATCCTGCGGTGTGGGAAATATTGTAACGTTAAGCCAGAGGAACAGGTATTGCATTATACGATTCAAACAGTCAACTGTCCATAATGTTCAAACCTCAAAACTCTGAAAAGAGGAAGAATTCAAGAATCAGCCAGTGGATCATAGGACTTTATTTTTTTTCATTTGCTTTTTCTTTTCATGTTTTAAAAGGATTTCTTCTTTCCATAACAAAAGTACTCTAACAGGCTTCAAATATTTCTAGTTCCATCTTTATCTACCAAGTTAATCTTTGGTGCATGCACCAGAGATTAAATTGGAGCTGGGCCTGGCCGGAGAGCTGGGTCTGGAGGTTGTAGTTGGAGCCCATACCTTCATAAATACAAACATCTGTATTGGGTGCAAATACTGGCAAGTTGCTGTGAGCCAGGGCTTGTTCCTCTGGCTGTTTACTCCCTCGTTCTGCGTCTTTATCCTGCATTCTGATCTGGCAGTTACGTCCAGCGGCTGCTTTAACTGGCCTTTGCAACTGAAGTCTTGAAAATTGGTCTCGTGTGCTTCCGACCTCCAAAACGTCTCAGAGACCCACAAGCAGAAGGTCTCCTGCCGTTGTGGCCTGCTGAAATGCATGGTTAGGATTTCTTGGCATTACCCTGATAGGTCTCCAGCTTGCCACAGCCATTGGCTAGAATTGAACGCTAAAACTAGTTGGTAAATTTCCTGGACAATTTTTCAATATATTTTTGAAGATGTAAATTTGCCTTCTTCAGAGTTCTGCCCTGTTCTCTGCTGCTCTGCAGCATGAAGTTGTACTCCTACTCAGGCTGATCTTCCCTAACAAAATAAAACGTCTGTGCAACTGTCATGTGAAACAGATTATATCAGGGATGGTGTGGCCCACACCTCCTTTCCAGGCCAGTGCTGAGTAATCCCATAGTCACCGAGATCACACGTCAGCCAGGGTGGTAATTGAGGTTGGATGCTGGCGTGTCCCCTCCTTCCCTTCTCCCCCCTCACCTCCCTGCTGTACCTGCATCTCTTTAAACTTCCTCCAGCTCACCTCAAATCCCAACATCCACTCTCACGGAGCCAACATCCGTTCTCAGCTTCTCATGGGAACCTTGTTGGCGGGACTAACCACATATCCAAACCCCTAGCATTCGGCAAGCAGGTTTTGAGCTAACTCTGGTCTCTTTTAAATCGTTTCTGCACTTGTCATAACAAATGCATGGCCAGAAACGGGGGTTTTGAAATGGGAACAGGTGCAGAGCGAGGCTCGCACCACGGAGGGCTGGGCGGAGGGCTGGGCACACCAGGCTCTGTCCCTGCGAGTGCCATGGCTTAGCCTGGAGAGATGTGCAGAGGCTGCTAATAACCGCCCTGGAAAACCTCCTCAGAGAGACGCTTTAGGTAGGAAAAGAGATGCAGACGTTGCAGGTGAAGGGGTCCGGGGACTGGTCTCACTCTGTGAAAACCCCGCGGGCAGCAGCCCTGCGGAGCATGTCTCCCAACAGCGATTTTCAACAGCAAGGCAGCACTTCTGTGAAAAGCACCTTCTTTATAGTGATTTCATTATTTCTCTTTTTCAGAACTAGTCAGCTGAGGAAGAAGACAGCATAACTCCCAAATTACTTAGTAAAGATGTCAACATTTTTGAGCAGAAAAAAAAAAAATCTGATGCAATAGAACCCAGATTCCTCTACATTCGTGTGTGAAACAATATAGAGACTGGGAGGGTAACAGGAGGATACCAGGATGGCGAAAAGGTGGAGGGAAGAATCTCATCCTCACTGCTCGTTTCTGTCATGAATTAAATTCTTCTTTCCAGTTTCCCTTTTGTACTGTAGAAGCCACAACTTTCCACTTCCAGGCTTAGACCTACAATAAAGCATTGCGGAGGCATTTTCTTCCTGGAAATTGCCGCCTTTTCCAGGATTTCTTGCGAGCTCTCCAGTTCACGTGCTCCAGGTCTGCAGCAGTTGTCCCTGGAAGGACACCAGCTTTGGGGAGATGCTGTTAGTTTAATGGTGATGGCTCAAACACTGAAGCGCTTATAGGAAGGTCTGTGAACTGAGGATCATATTCTAGGAAAAGGTTGTCTGTAATTTCTGATGCTTCTTGCTGCAGACTTGTCTCCTGTATTATTTCCTTGCAGTAGGTCTTAGCAGTTCAGCAAGGTCAGAGCTGCACCACGCTGAACCCTGTGTGAGCGCAGCTGCTCACCCATAGACCTGCAGTGTAAAACAACGCGAAGGGGCAGAACGGGGCAAAGAGGGAAGAAGTTAATGCCAGAATTTGACAGTTGCATGAATGAAGAAGACGCTATAGGTACCGCATTGGGGATGAGCTAAAGAGGAGAACGTAAGGGGTTCCAGAGCAGCGTCCGTGTGAGCGGGCAGGCTGGGACAGAGCACAGAGGTGGCATGGGAAGGTCTCTGGGGGGTGGGAGGGGACCTTGCCTGAAAGACTGACTTAAGTGCAGCGATGTCGCAATAAAGGCTGCAAAACAGAGAAGTAAAATTGAAATTTATTTCTGAGCATGTTGTGCGCGCTCTTTTTTTCTTCTTCCTAGCCCCAGGTCCCTCTTTCTACAGCTGCACACTGTACGCCAACAACAACTCACAAGCCGTACCTGGCAGAGGCCAGATTTCAATCTATTGCTTTCCACTTGCCGTTCTCCGCTGTAAAAAAAGCTGCGCTTACGAAATGTCAGGCAGGGACAATGTCTCAACTGGGAGAGAAGCTGGCTCTCCTTCTGTCTCCCCCAGCTCTTAGACCAGGCTCAAGACTTTGCCTCATTTTAACATAAGAAACGATTGCCACATGCTTTCCTCTCTCGTGAAGCCGCAGCTGTGATACTCTGCCTTGCCGTCTCCAGTGGCAGGCAGCTCCCCAGGCGGTTGCAGGCCGTGTCTCCTGGCCTCCTTTGGTTCTTTTGTTACAGACCAGAGTCCTCCCCCCTGCCTAAGTGCTCCCTCACCCCTTGTTTTCCATGTGACACGGTGATGCTCGGGTATTTGTTGGTCTTCTGCTGATTTTCTGCTCACCTCTGACCTAGCATGCTTGGCCTTTGCAGTGCTGGGTTGCTCAATCCCACTTTATCTACATGTTGCTCTTTGCCCTACCCAGTGCTGCAGAGACGACACCTGGAGATCGGCACTGCTGCCTCCAGCCGGTGGGACAACATGAGCGAAATACCTTCCCCCTCCAGACCGAAAATTTTCCAGAGCAAATTGGAGGTCAGAGCACCCACGCTGCGGCCGTGCAAAAGAAAGAAAAGGAGGGAGAGTCATGCACACAAGCACCCGTGGAAGGGAACAGTGACAAAGCAGAAGCTACAGTCCCCAGCCCTGTGTTGCAGAGAAAGTCCGTGCTGAAGGCGTTTGGCTGGCAAGATGTGGGCTGTCTTTCTGAGCAGGGACAGAAAGAGGTGACTGTGTATTTTGTGAGTAGCCTATTCCCTTGTATCCCAAAAAAAAAGGGCAGAAAAGTTGCCGTCCACTAACTTTCCAGAAGTTCTCCATAGTTGCCTGACATTTCCTAGGTAATTGTAGACTCCTACTTGGAGTAATTTGTTGCACATCACGTATTAATGTTTTTTTCTAGCGTATCCAGGCTTTCAAAAGATCCATCAGGGGAATGGGAATCCTATCCTTCCAGGATACCCTGCCAAGTGTCAGAAGTTCCCAGTAACAGAACTTGGTAATTCATTTAGGAAGTTTCTAAAAGACGAGAACTATTGAAAGGTGCTGAGGCTGCAGGCCAGGTAGCTGGAACTGCATGGTGTGCATTGCCAGGGGCAACAGAGATCAAGGGAAGTCTTAGAGTGACAGGAGAGTGGTCTTAAGTGAAAGATTTAAAGATTTTTTTCATTAAAAGCATTAAAGGCCTGTGCCCTAGACTGTGCAAATACTTTTTCTTCCATCTGCTCTCATCTTGTGTCAAGCACCGTGGGGAAAGCGGGGCTGCCAGGGGAGCAGTTAGGGCTTGTTGGTTGTGAGTGCTGGCACATCGGAACGGCCCCTGGCTGGTCCGTGTCGCCTGGCAGCCCGCCTCGGTGGACCGGGTACCAGGTGGGGGGAGCCACAGCGCAGCGTCCCCCGCATACCTTGCCTCTTGGTCCCCGTCCGTTCCCTATCTTTGCATTTCTGGCTTTGGACGGGAGCCGTAGGAGTGGCCATTCCAGCTCTTCCACCCACTGACACTTTCCCATGCCAGAGAGAGTCCAGCGAGGGAGCTGCAGCCAGTTTCTGCTCCCTCGGTGCCTCGTGGCTCAGGATCAGACCAGAATTGCCCAAGCAAGGGGAGCAGGCGAGAGCCGTGAGCCGGAGCGCTGCTCTGCGCTGACGGGCCAGCCTTGGTGGGCAGCTCGCAGGTACCGAGGAGCAAGGGGAAGCGTATAGAAAACCAGAGGTGCGGTGGTGCGGCTGGGGTGAGTTTGCAGGTGAAGCAGCAGCCGGGGCTGAGCCAGCTGAAACCACTGGCAGCATTTTCTATCCTGTGTCTGCCCCTTCTCCTCCCGAACACACCGCTGAGGCTGCAGCCGCTGCTGGCAGGAGGCCGGTAAAGGCCAGATGGTGACTTTTATGAATGTGCAAACCCTTGTTGTTTGGGCGACATCCGCCCTAACTCATGGGCAAACGGGCTCTGCAGTGGGACGCCTGGAAGGTTTTCCCGCGGGCGCCTCTGCCCCGTCCCCGGGTGGCTCGGGCGGGGCCGTGAGGGGCACGGCGGTGTCACAGGGCTGGGGGTGTCACAGGCTGGGGGTGTCGCAGGCTGGGGGTGTCACAGTCTGGGGGTGTCACAGTCTGGGGGTGTCGCAGGCTGGAGGTGTCACACGCGGCGGGCTCGTCAGCATCTCCCGCCCCGCCCGCGCCGCCGCCACCGGGCCTGGAGCGCCACCTAGCGGCGCGCGAAGGGGCCGGGGCGGTGGCGGGAACGGGCCGGGGCGGGAACGGGGCGGTGGCGGGAATGGGGCGTGGCGGGAACGGGGCGGTGGCGGGAACGGGCCGGGGCGGGAACGGGGCGGTGGCGGGAACGGGCCGGGGCGGGAACGGGGCTGTGCGGGAACGGGCCGGGGCGGGAACGGGCAGCCCCGGCGGCGGGTCGTGCCGTGCTTGTCCAGGTTGTGTTCTGGAGGAGAGGGGAGCTGCCCACCGTACCGCGGGGCTGGTGGCTTCTGCGCGTCCTCAGGCTCCTCCGCGCCGGGGACACCGATGTGCGCCGCTGGCCGGTAGGGACCCCCCGTTCCTCTGTGTCCCCGGTACCGGCAGGGCCTGGCCGGCTGCTCATGCCCGGCGTTACCTAAGGACAGCAGGGACCTTTCACAGCAGAGCAGGGAGCTGAACGCAAACACAGCAGGGGCTGGCTGTGTGCTGCCTCCAAATACCCTGGCCAGGGATTTACATCTTTCAAAGGCCGCCTTATGGTAATGGGCACTATCGTGTTCCAAATGGTCCTTATCTTCCCCAAATAGCATTCAGAATTTCCTACAGAACTAGTCTCTTAATACAAGCTTCTGTTCAGAGTCTCAGCAGCCTTGTCCTGGCTATGCTGATCCAGGTCACCACTAGGTCGCCTGATAGGTCACGTTTAAGGTGGTGTTTCTATAAGGTACCGCACTCCTGCAACGCTGAATCCTCAGGGATGCGGTGGTCCTATGGCTGTACCAGCTCATGGAGTTTCACTTGAGCCTATGAACTAACTTAGAGTTTCCCCCTCCTCCCCCAGATCATGATAGAGGGGAAAAGGAACTTTTCTTCAGATGAGGCCCAAGCGTTGGTTTGTCTCCAGGAAAGGACCAAATCCTCTCCTCGATGGTCTTCAGTCCTGTCACACTGAGGTGAGATCAGAAGAGGCTTCAAAGCACATTTTTCCTTTTGCAAGGTTTGTCTTTAGGCAGCTACACTGACGTCACTACAGAAAGATGCAGCTTTATTCCAGCCAATACTAAGGCAAAACTAATAACAATTTTTCGAGAGAATTTGATAACCCATCCAAATCCAAACCTTGCTAGCAATTTGCAGCTTTTTTCGTACTGACAGCCCTTCTGCCTTGACAAAACAAGATAACTAACAGATGTTGAAGGTATTTTGGGGAACACTCCCAAGAACTGTACAGTAGAACTGTTTATATCTTTCCTCTAATGTACACACCCATCATGGGGACATATGGCCGCATATCTCAAAACACATTTAAAGGTGCCACGTCCTATTGAACTGACATTAATTGACTCATGTTTACACCAAATCCACACTAACATTATCAAGGTCACTGTGACTCTAAGAGGATCTTAGCAGAAACCTTAGCGTGGCAGCAGCCTAACCTCACAAGTGTCCGATGAAAACATCGGCATCCCTCGATGCCAGAACCTTCCCATCACTCAGCCTAACACAGCCCAGGCCGACCAACTGAAGCACCGCGAGCGAAGGCCTTTTGGTTGGCTTGTTAACCACCTCACAGAAAACACAGAAACACCCCCTCAGATAAATACCCATCAGCAGGAAATATTGTCATTTATAGTCACCAGAGCTTTTGAGAGAGGTGTGTATAACTCTTCATGAATCTAGGACTCATCGAGTTCCTAAGCCATATTTTCATTAAGAACCACTAATTTGAGCGCACGATTCTAGCTAATTATTATTTGACTTGTGGCTCTCTGAACAGCAGGGCAGGCTCTGGGAGGCACACTGCAGCCTTTCAGCCTGCTGCACCACGAGGCGACGATCCTTGAGCAATCCTTGACCATCGGCTTGGTCGATTTTTTGTAGCTCCGGGATGGTTTGATGCAGCTGGCGTTTCTCTTCCAGCTCCTGGAGGGACGACAGCCCCCGTGTCGCGTCGTGCAGGCGGAGGATCAGCGTTTACCCCTGCGGTGGGTGCGATGTGCGGGTCTGCAGCCATCGGGGGGTGCAGCCGGCGGGCCCGGCTGACAGCGGCCTGGGGTTGGCTTTGCTGTCATTTCAGCCTTGCTGTCGAGGGTAGAGGAGCGTTTTATTCCACATCATGCATCGCTTTCAAACACGTAACCTTTGGATGAAACAGACATCTGGTTCAGTGCTTCGCCCTCTGCAAAAATAATTCTTTATAGACACGATGCAGAACTGTTACATTTCTAGGGGCTTTTTTCTCTCTGTTGTTTTTTTCCATGATAAGATGTATTTACTGAGGAGCACTGAGCACCTCGGTGAGTGGTTTTGACCACGTCCGTTAAGGCACACGGCTGGATTACCAAACTAAGGGACGGCAAGTGATTCCATCGGCACGATGATGGCCTTGGCGGGTCACAGTAAGCCCAATTACCGCCGCACGCCCAATGACCGCCGGCAGCGGCCGCAGCCCCGGTGCCGTCCGGCGGGGCGGGCTCCGCGCCGCCAGGGGGCGCGCGAGGCAGCGGCCGGAGCCGCCGGCCCCGGAGGGCCCCGCTGGGACCGCCCGCCCGCCGCCCCGCCCCGGCGCCTCCGGTCGCGCCGCCGGCTGCGGCCCGCGGGGCGGGGCCGCCGCCAGATGCGCCACCGACGCTGCCGCCGCGCCATTGGCTCCGCCGCCTCGGGTGGCGCTGCCCATTGGTCCGGCGGCAGCGCGGCGGCGCCGGCGATTGGCGGGGAGGCGGCGCGGGGGCGTGGCCAGCCGCGCCCGCCCGGCCCGCACCGCAGCGCCGCGGCGCGGCCCCATTTCCCGATGCTGCCGCGGGCCGCAGCCGCCTCGGCGGGGTGTGGGCGCCGCCCGCCGCCGCCCGCCGGCCTCGAGGAGGGGCAGCCGCCGCGGGGCCGGGCGATGGCGAGCGGTGCCGCCGGGAGCGTCCCGCCGCGGGCGGAGGCCGCGGACGAGCCCGAGGGCGGCGGCCGGCGCTGGGGCGCGCAGCACGCCGGGGCCCGCGAGCTGGCCGAGCTCTACTCGCCAGGTGAGGGCGGGGGTCCCCCGGCGGGGTTCCCCCCGGGGCTGGGCGCGCTCCCCGCGGGGCCCGGCTCCGCTTTCCCGTTCCGCGGCCCCTCCCGTGCGGCTGCGGGCCCGGCGGGGCTGTGCCGGGGCTGCCGCTCGCTGGCGGCCCCGCGCCCGTCCGCGGCCGCCCTGCGCTGGGCAGCGCCGGCGAGCGCGGCTGCCGGGGCAGGGCTGGGGAGCGGGCCGCGCCCCGCGCCGCGTTTCTGGTACCGTCGAGGGCCCTTTCGCTGGCTCCCGGTGCCTGGGAGGCGTTGTATCAAACCGCTGGCCTCTCCTGGCTGTGCGCGCTGGGGGAGACGCTTTTCTGAGCGTCCGTCGCTGGGCTCCTGCGCCCTTTGTGTTTGACAAGTCTCGGTTATAAACCGAGGCTTTATGGAAGTACTTAACACACCACTTCGAAAGCAAACTTTTGAGAGGTTAAGCAGGCTCTGTCCTGGAGGGGTTAGATGGTCAGCTCGTGAAAAAGTGCCAGTAAGAGGCTGGAGTTGGTGTCTGGTTGCTGGGGTGGAGGTTGTCACACTAGAACCTGCCCAGAGCACTCTTCCCTCTAAAAAGAAACAAACGAAGTTAACCTTTCCATACAAAAGCAGATATACGAAGTTGGTTGGCAAGCAAAATAACAACAGAAGCTTTGACTTCAGAATATTTATTCAGTGAACTACTTTGAGATACCCAGTCCCGGCACCTCAAAAAGAGGCAAAGGAGTGTTTGAATTTTTGTTTCGGCCTTGTGTTCCTGAAGCCTATTATTTGTAAGAGCTCAAAAAAGTGACTGCAGCTATTCAATTATGCTATGGAAATAACTGCAAACTCCTTATAATAATATATGTCATTTGTTTCTAGCTCAAGGTGTCAGCAATTCTAGGTATTCTTGCCATTCCCTGCGAATTCATTCAGAGGTGAAGCATTAGGAGAGGGAAGACATGCTTCCAGCATCTCGCAGGTCCCAGCAGGACCAGCTTAGTTTGCGCACTCAAGGCAATTACTGGAAAGGCAGGTGGTTTTACTTGCACAGAGCCTAATAATGTTAAGAAAACAAATGTGTTCATTACTTTGTCAGTTTTCTAGACTGTTCCGGGCACGTCTGCCCTTTTCAGCTTGTACTGGTCATCTCTGCCTTGCCTTGAAAGAAAGTGGTGTGTGGCGCCTTCCAGCTGGTCCAGCTGCACAGTTCTGATCCAGGCAGTGACCGATTCCTCCGCTTTACAGAAAAGCAGTCACTGACTTGACCTGCACACTGTGATCATAAGGAAAAGGTTTTCCTCCCCAAACAACTTACTACCCTTACCTTTAGCTGGAGTTCCTGGGAAGTCTGAAGTAATATATGTATAGTGGTATCTATCAGCAGTGAGCTGTGGTAATATATTACATGTGTATTTTTTTTTCTGGTGTTACATAAATAATGTCAGAGATGTGTTATGGTGGAAGCACATGATGCCGAGCTACTGTTAAGAATGGGGATTATGTATAGTTGCGCAGAGTGAATACGGCTCTGGAGTATTTCCATGGCTGCTTTAAGTGTGTATTTTGTGGCTTTCTCAACTTATTCCTTCCTGTGGCACATACATTTAAATTCGAGTGCTCTTTGAAGACAAGTTATTGGTGTTGACTCTCCTCCTCGGACTGATTCTCTTTCCCAGTCTGTCCAGAGCCGGGGCTGTGTTTCTGGTCTCGGATGCCTCCGGACAGTCGTGGCGGGATCCCCGTGTTCAGAGAACAGCGGTGTTTGCACAAACTGAGCTCACGGGACTTGCTAGCAAGGAGCCTGGTGTTTCCCTGCAGCCGGCTAATTGTTCCGTGAGGATCTACCCGCTCAGCTCCTCTAATCAGGGTGTGGTTTTCTTGTGTGGCAAGTGAGCGTTAATTAACTCTCATTACTCCGGGGATCTCTTTATAGAATCTCCCACATTGTGACCTGATGCTGTCTTGAAATATGCTTGTTCTTGTGTCTTAATTTAATTTTACGATTCTCTTCTCTGCTACTGCAGAGGATGTTAATTTATGTGCTCATGGCCTTTCTAGAACAGAACTCTGAATGGTAAAAGTCTTTGTTCACACTTCTTTAAAATATTGCTCTGTAGGCACATTGAAGATAATACTGATACTACTTCGTTCCTAGTTTCCTTGTCGTTCCATGGTATAGTTGAGAAGAAGGACTTGATTTAGCGTCTAGGAGGAGCAGTTTGACCAGACGGTGGGTCAGCACAGAGGAGCGGTAGGAGAGAAGCTCATCTCCTCAGCACGGCCAGATGTGCGAGTTTGCCTCTGCTCCGAGACAGGACGTGCAGCTCACGTGTGCTCGTTACCGATTGTCCCCCACACGTTGCTTTGCCCCAGACTCGACTGGTGGGAAGCACGGAGGGCTACGGGAGGGAGTGGGGAATGGGCTGTGGGGTGACCTGCCCCGGGAGGCCCCTGGAGTGGGTGGACGCTGATTTCTGCTCCTGAGCGCACAGGGAGCTGCCCACAGGCAGCGTCCTCCTGCGCCACGGCGGCAGGCCAGGTCTCCTTCCGGGATTTAGGCATTTAAGGTCTGTTTCTGATGCCTTAATCCATGCGGGTCTTGTGTCGAGTGTTCCCTTGCTCTCAACATCAGCGCCTGGTGAGGATCCAGCAGTGATTAGCAGCAGAAAGCTTCTGCCTGTCAATCTGAATATTCAAACTGTTAATGTACTCTCATGTGTCTGGTGGTTTGGGTTTTTTTTTTTTGTTAATAGGCAATAAACGAGATTATTTTTTTTTTTTAGAGGTATGAAGTAGTACGGCAAGGTACGAGACAGAATTTGCGCCAGTCCTTTCTCTTTCCTTATTCTGTCTCTTGTCATCTCAGAATGACTGACAGGTCGTAGCATACAAAAAGTGTACTTGCAATGTTAGGAAAGCAATTCCAGAGCCACCAGAATACAGAATGATGCTTTTTCCTGTTAGTACAACAGCTTTATTTACAAGCTCTGAGATTTAAAATATTACAGATCATAAGGTGATTTAACTACAGGGCATCTGAGGCCAGGAATTTGTTCCCAGATTCAGCCATACCAGCAACACCGAACACTGAATGAAATGCAAATTTGAAAAAAGATGTGATGTGGAAGAACGTTATGTCAGCAACCGCAGGGAAAAGGAAAGTAGGCCAATGTGAGATGATGTCTGATTTGTCCCTGTTATTTGGGCAAGGGCAGAGGTAAGGGGTTGTTAGTGGCTCAGGGAAGAGGAATGTCATTTAGCAAAATATGCACATCTCCCATGGATAAATAAGTTTCTGTTTCAGTTCCCTGTCAGGCAAATGGAGCAAGTCATCCAGGCAGTAGAATAGTCTGTCTGTATTATTTCAGACTTCAAAATGTCCTCTCGGATTAAAAGTAAAACATGCTTTTTTCCTTTTTTTTTTTCCACCAGGAAAGAGACTACAAGAATGGATCTCTGTCATCTTATGCTTCTCTCTGATCTGTTTCAATTTTTACAATCTTCTCTTCTACTTGCGACTGGAACACACACCCTCTGTTATTGTTGGGATATGTAAGTAGGAACTGTTCACTGCCGTGAACAAGGCAAGACTGTCTGTTGTAATGCTGGAAACAAATGTGCGATCTTTTAGGCTTGGCTCACTGTTAGAAAGGGAGAGGAGTGTTTGGTCAGTTGTGCCTCCAGAACCGAGCCCATCTCAAAAATCGTTACTGCTTCCTGTCTTTCAGTGGCTTCTCAGTATCTCAGAGGTGAGGTTCTTAACATAGCTGTTTAAGTTTGGTGTTCTTACATAGGCATTGCAAGAGTGAGGATTATTGAGAGGGAAAATAGCTGTCCAGACTGTCAGAGATGGAAACAAAACACATTGATCAACAAAAATATTTACAAGAACTTTTCAGAAAGCAAAAGCCCCCCCCCCCAAATCTTATAAAAGGTGTTCCAGACATCAAACTCAGGACCGATAACTGAAACTGAGTATTCCACAGTATTATGTTTTCATGTCAGGATGTGAAGTTTGGCCTTTCTCCTGAATGATGATATTTTTCCAGCAGTGTAAGAAGGGTCGCTGCTTTCTCGTGGTTATGAATGTAACCGTTGGTCTCTTCTGACTTTGTTTCACTGGAGGCACAAGCAGCTCGGTCTGAGCTCTTTGCCTCAGCTGCTGGAGGTGTTTGCGCTGGCTGGACCTCGGCAGCACCGTTCGCTGGTGTGGGTGCAGCGGGAGTTGGCGACTTCACCTTTTCAGTGAAGGACAGGAAGAACTAGGAAAGGATTCTAGTTTGGTGCTATACGGCTTTACTGATAGAATTGGAAATGGCTTGGAAGTACCTAAAGGAAAAACTTGTCTCAGAATAAGCTGGGTGTGAAAAGGGGCTCCACAACATTTGTTACATCATTGAAAGCCTAAACCTGTGTACAACTCGAATGTTGCTTAGCACTCCGAGCAGTAAGTATCAGTGTTTATGTGAGGTTTGTGTTATCAGAATAGGACTGAACTGCCGCTGCAGACAGAAACTTTCTGGAGAAGAGGCCGGCGGGAGGGCAGGGGGCAGGGGCTGGGGCTGCCCCACCGTCGGCTTTAGCTGGGCAGCACACGGTGCTGGTGCTGGGGGGTCTCTGTGGGTGGGAGGGGACGTGGCAAAGAGGATTAAATTTAGAAGTGGGAAGAGTCAGCTCTGCAATGCATGCCTTTCATCATTTTCTGGTAAACTTCTCGTACGGGATGAGGGAGGGAAGGCGATAGTAACTAAGCATTTCACCGGTGATCACTGGTGATCTGCTTGCGGTGTGTATTGAATGCAATGTTAACTTCTTGTGTTGGTGTGTATGAAAGTTCACATATTTTCATATGAATTGCCTTGTTAGCTGAAAGAACATGTGGTGTCATCCATTAGGATACCATACAAGCTCGCTACGGCTCTTTGGCTTCTGTGCTTCATAATAAAAATTGTCTATAAATTGTGTGAGGTGGTGTATGTTTTAGGACACAATGATACTTGTTTGTGATCACTGTTGCGTATCGCTTATGATTTTTAAACAAACAAAACCCCACAAAACCAACCAGGCAAAAAAAAAGTGATATATGATAGGTGCTATGAATTTCAGCCCAAGCTGAAAAGTGGTAATTTCTGGTGTCTGTTTAAAGGTTATTGGCTTCATGTTGGGGCCGAGGGGGAGCCGTGACCTCCCACTGTGAATCACACCAGCTTGTTTGGCCTAATTTAATCTTGCTCTCAGCTGTGAGGTGGAGGTGTTGGGAGGAATGGAGAAGAACGTGGCATGAGAACTGCTCCATAATGATAAAGACAGATGTAGACAAGAGAATCAGTAATGATGGTTAACCTGTACTGCAATCTGTTTGCAACTGGCTTTCATCTCAATGTTAATATTGATAAAAGCTTGAGTTTTCCAATATCCTGGTTGCCAGTTTAGCTGATAAAGCAACCAATTCACTGATAATATTATTTAAGCAGTAGTGAATGATTAAAGTAGCAGAATCTAGATTCTGTGTAAATAAAGTAGTGTGGAAATA
Organism: Caloenas nicobarica; assembly: GCF_036013445.1. NCBI lineage: Eukaryota > Metazoa > Chordata > Aves > Columbiformes > Columbidae > Caloenas > Caloenas nicobarica. The sequence continues at coordinate 16,261,069 of NC_088259.1, forward strand.
ACTGATAATGTGTACAAAGATAAGTGCAATAAAATAAGTGCTGCACATTATCTTGTTTTACTATCTTCTTCAATACGTTATTTCTCCAGCTACAGTGTGGATGATGTCTGTAATTCCCAGTGATTAGGTTTTATTAAGTTTTGTGAAACTGATCTCCATAAATGTCCCGATTCATAAATACACATGCAACACAACGGGTGAGACAGGGAGCAGTGAGTCACAGGCATCGTCAGACGTGTGCCCGCTCCGAGCTTTCCTGGGGCGTAGGTTAGAATATTGACCTTTGAGTTGAGATCACAAAATGAGCATTCTGCTAATAAAGATACAGCTCTAGATCAAGTTGACATCAGGTCTTTGGAAATCTGAACGTGATCAATGATCCGATGGGCTGGATCTGATCTGCTGCACAGGCCTGTTCATTAAGGTACGTTGTTGGGACCCTCAGTGTACTTTTATGTAAATATGGATTTTCTTTTAAGAAATAGGGAATAGTTTGGATCTTCTGCATCATTTCACCTCACCTAAACCCTGTATCTATAATTAAAGGCTGTGTTTTATCTTATTTTTTTCCTGCCTTTAGAGGCGCACATAATTGTAACATGGGTTATACTGTAAATATCTTAATCTAGAAATTCTTGGGGCGAAAAAGACGGGATCCTGCCGTTGCTGGCGGTCGGAAAGCCGTGAGCTGCCGCGCGATGCGAGCCGCCTTTGGAGAGGCGCAGCCGCGTGGCGCGACACCCGGCCGCGCTCAGTCGCTTTATGGCGCTGGTTTAGAACAGCTTGAACTGGGCTGTTCCTACTGGCTGAAGCTCTTGCTGGGGAGGAAGAGGAACCCGTCGGAGCCTCCTGCCTTGCGGGCTTGTTTAGCAAAGGCATGAGACGCTTCCCTTCCCCTTCTTGCTGTCAATTAAAAAAAAAAAAATAATAAAAGTAGGCAAGAGGTGGATTTTTTTTGTGTGTGTGTGAATTCCAGCCATGCCCTATGCTGAACATCCAGCTGCTGAGGAGCTATGAAAATTCTCCTTTTCATGCAAGCTGACAACGACGTAGGTTTGAATTTATTTCATCTGCGTGCATACGGTTAGCTCAGCGGTAGGCTTGCTGCGGAGAGCCGGGCGTGATGGGGCTTTGATACCCCCATGTTTTCAGCTGCCGCCGAGCTGTGGCACGCCGGCAGAATCTCGGCCGGGGCTGTCCTGTGGTCGGCCGCGCAGCTCGGGCCAGGCTGGCGCGGGTGCTGCTGTGTGCCGCGCAGAAAAGCCTCGCCAAGACCTGCGGGATCAGGCCTGAGAGCTCGTACGCCTTCAGGGCAGTTCGTGGTGTCCAGCATATTATTCCATATACATGAGTGGTGTATATATATATATAGATGGTGTATTAATAGTGCGTCTAGATAAAATTTCAGCAAGTTACACCACGGATTCTCATTTTTCCCTCCCTCCTTATGTCTTTCCATGGGGTTTTAAAGCCTTTTTTCCAAGTTGTTGACTTGTTTCTGCAGCCATATTTGTTCTTATTAGATGCTGTTTATTGCAGTCTTAAAAAAAAATTAAAGTTTGTGTTGTGACCTATTAATATGCGTAAGAACTGCCACACATAGGGCAGATATCTTGAGAAACATCTTGTGACACAACACAGGATACAACTAGTCATTGCTGACTTGGGAGATGGGGAGCTAATTTTTTTACACGCGTTGGAGGCCCGTGATTCACTACTGCAGATGTTGTGGGTTAGCCAGAGAGAGCATGCGGGAGGAAACCGCTTGGTTTACTTCCGAAATAGAAACTTGTTCCGACGGAGGCCCCAGAGCTTTGGTTTGAAGCTGGCGCAGCTGTGCGGAGCTGCGCCTGGTGAGCCGCGCTGCCCGGCAGCGGGGAGCGCGTGGTACCCGCCGGAGCTCAGGCGCACAGCGGAGTGAAAGCTCCAGAGACCACGAACCCCGCACGGCATGGGCTGATGTGCGAGTGGACCAGCCGCTTCAAAGTCCCGCTGCCCGGCAGCGAGAGGTGGAACTCTAACATGGTCACTTTGCATTGACTTTGTACATTAAAATGGGTTTCCGCTTGAAATGTTGGTGTAAAAGGTCCTTGAAATTACACCAGGGAAACCTCGGTTAACAAATGAAGATTATTATTTGCTTCAGTGTTGGTCCAAATAAGCCAAATCTTTGCCACCTGCTTTCTCACCCCACCTGAAATAACCATCAGTCAGTTCGCAGCTGCTGGTAACTTTGTGTTTTCCATCATAAACTATTGTCTCTTAGAGATGGATACTACATGGGCTGTGGTTAAATAGGCAAAACTTCGTTGTGCTGTGTGTTGCACAAGGAAAACTGCACTGCACTAACACAGGTTGTATTGTATCTTCCGTTGATCCGTTAGGTGGTCGCGGTGGGTGTTCGCGTGGGGGCTCCGGGCCCGCCTGCCCAGCGGCTGCTGGAGCCTCGTGGAGGGCGGCTGCTGGTTTGGCGCGGGCGGCGCTGGCGCCGGTTCTCTGGTCTTCACGCACCGTGGGTTAGGGGAGGAACCTCTGGGGCGTGCTGGGGAGGGACGAGCCTCGTCCCCGCGCGAGGCCGCCGCCGTGGCGGGGCAGCCGGGGCGCAGCCCCTCCGTGCTGCACGCTGCTCCGCACGCTGCTCCGCACGCTGCTCCGCACGCTGCTCCGCACGCAGCACGCGCTGTCGCTCTTGGCGACGGGGCAAAGCCAGCTCTGTGTGCTCGCTGAGTTCGCGGGGGCTCGCTGAAAGTTGCAGGGGACTTTGGCTCAAGGATTTAAGAACTATAGGTCTCACTGGCCCGGTCTGACCCAGAATATCGCCTCTTGCACTTCAAAACACCAGCGCACGCTGCAGTGTTGCCCTGGTGGGGCTGGTCGTGGCGAGTGGTGACAGTGATGGGCTCTGGTGAGAGAGCGGGGGCTTTGAACAGCCAGCGTTGCGGCTGTTTGTGTCCCGCACCAGCGCCCGAGCGTTTGCCGGGGTCTCCTTGGTGCCAACCTGCACACACAGCGCTGCCCGGAGCTCCCAGCGCCGCGCGCACCCCGCTGCATCCTGGGAGCATTGCAAAGGGCTGAAACTGGAGAATCAGTTTGATCGGGCACACTAATGCAAATATTGGACTTTTTTAGTGAGGGAAAACTTGCTCTTGGTTTTCATTTAGTACCCGTTGTTCTCTGTTCTTTTAATTATTTTAGTCTGGGATGGCTTAATTGCTTTTTATAGTAATGCATTTTTGGGGAAAAGAAGCACACATAATGGTACTTTTTGTTTAACCACCTGAGGCCAAGGTAAAGTTGTTGAATTTCATCATTTAAACGCGACAGGTGCTTCACGAGCGCCCCATCCGCTGGAGAAACAGGAATAGCTTGCTTTGTGCTAATGGACTAGGGTTAAAGACACGGAAATAAAATTTGGTGGTTCCTGTCATTAAGCTCACCAGGTAACGATTCTTAGCCAAGTCGTGCTGCGGTAGATGAATATTTGCTTTAGGGTCTGCTGCTGTTTGGCTCCGGGGGAGAACCGGGTTCCCTGATCATGGGGATCCTCTCCCGGCTCCTGCCCCCGGCGGCTGCGGGGCGGCCGCAGTTCGGCCGGGCAGGTGTGCCCGCGGTCGTCGGGTTCCCGCAGCCGGCACCTGAGCGTTCGGGGGAAGCAGAAGTGTCTGCTGTACCAGCAGTAAGCTGGTGTGACTTCGGAGAGACTTCCCGTCTCTGCAGTACATGTATCATAGACGTGGCTTATTTGAAAACCCAGTTATAATGTAATATAACTACTATATATCATCGTAACAAATATGATATCCAAGCCCTTCTTTTATTTCATAGTTCAGCTGTGTTCTCTGTTTACTTGCACTGTTAAGTCCAGCTCTGACTAAATGTTTCTCAGCCAAAATTAACAACTCTTCTCTTTTTTGCTTTTAAGCTGCTCTGATTTTTACTTGTTCAAATGCTCAGGGATTATTTCCTTAGTCTCATAACTTGCCATAGCATCAAACCCCTGCCTTCTCTGTGAAATAAGCATCTCTCTAGTGAAAGCCACTAAATGTGGAATGCAGGTGACTGAGGCATTTTATTCTTGTAAGTGTATAAGTTACAAACAACTGTTACTTCTTAGCATATTGATTTTTAGAAAACAAAGAAGTTCTCTGTTGTGAGAACACCCCTCCAGCTCCTTAGTGTTGTAACATTCAATTAGTTTGTACAGTCACTGATTAAAAATGACTGCACTTCTCAATGACGTTACACAATAGCATCGAGTTATTTAATAACATGCTGGTTTTTCCTCTTCAGAGACTCTAACTGAATTTTTGCAGTAAATATGAAACTTACTGTGAGGCCTCTGGGTTACAATTTGAGAATTGTATCTATGCAAAGCCAGGCTTACATGTAGCTCTCTAAAATTTTGGTGAAGTACAACTTGTCCTGTGTTCCTGTGTATGAGAATACTGAGTTAAATTTCTTGCTGTCTGATGTGCCTTCTGAGGCTGGAGATGGGATGCAAACAAATTACGCTGCTAGCCATGCATAAGCTTTGGTACAGTTCTTGCTCTTTTATTACATCTTGTCATACACAACTGCTGAGGAGTGAGCAAACCCTTCTGCAATACAGCCAAAATATGATTTCTAGTAGTCAGGGCTTTTTCAGATTGCCTTAGTATAATGCACTGCTTCGGGCACCTTTCATTCTTTCCTCTTAGCTTTCTACCAGCTGACATCAAAGGAACATGCAAAATATCTATTGAACTGTCAGTATTTTGCCTCTATTTTTGTTGTTCTTCCTGCCGTTATTTCAAGCTCTCGTAAAGCAGCGTGCCAGAGGCGATGCGCGTTAGTAGGGCGATTACCTCAGCAAGAATGGTATTTTAGTTGCTGCAAAGTAAGTGTTGTTTGGATATCTTCCCCCTGAGTCAAGGCTGTTTGCTCTTCCGGCTGCGAGATGCGGATCTAAGAGCTATTGTGCTACACCCTGGCTCACGGTAGCTTGCATATGTGGTCTGAAGCAAAAACAAGTGTATGGAATTTATTGCTTGTAAAAAATAAGCTGCCTTCAGTACAATAGCTAATACATAAACCATGAAGTGTTTCCTGCTGTATTTAAGAGTTTGGGTCAACGAGATAATAGATTCAGCAGTGGAGATTGATTTGTAACATGAAAAGAAAGCATTTTGGCGTAGTAAGTGCCACACTGATCCTGATTTATTTTTTTCTCCTTTTTTGAAAATGAAAGGCACTGTAGGTAACCGCCGTGCCCTGAAAATGAAGAGCGCTTGATCAGTAGTGATGGGACACCTAGTCCTCTGTCATGTTCTAAAAATTACGTGTTCTTTAGCAGTCCTGCTAATGTTATGAGGACTTAATTAAACTGGACTCTCAAGGCAGCTGACTTGAGCATCCTAATTGGAGTAGGAAAATCGGGCAAAGTCCAGATCTCAACCAGGGTAAATAAAAGTTGTGTGACTTATGGGGGAAGATGCACATTTGTTGTAGATATACTGTAAATTTGTAAACCAAATACAAAATGTGAATATGTCAGTAAAAATGGTTGTGTATATCTAACTGTCTCTCTCCTCACTCAAGTTGCAGGAGTCATCACGGCTGACTTTCTGTCAGGATTATTCCACTGGGGAGCAGATACCTGGGGATCTGTGGAGCTACCCATAGTTGGAAAGGTTTGAGATTCTTATCCTTAAGCATGAAAAAATTATGAAATACTCTTGTGAAACACTTCCAGTATTCCCAGGCGTGTTGGACGGTGTACATAAGCTGTATCTTGCAGTCTTGCCAATGTAACCAGCTCCCCCACCCCCAGACCCCTTCGCTAAACGGTACAATATATTGTTGGTCAAGTGCCATGTTTGCGCTTGGCCTAGGTGACATGTGCAAGGTGACACTGTTCCATTTTATCAGGTTATTGAAGTCTTGCACACAGTTTTGCAATACCGGTGTTCACAGACCTTCCCAAGCAACTGTGGGACTGACCCGTGACACCACAAGCACAGACAAAAACGGGCTGGACTTGTGTAGGTCTTCCAAAAGGCCAATAAACAGAGATGTGGAGAGTTGTTCCTGTAGCTAAACTCTCTGAAAGCTGTTTTTGTAAACCACAAAGACACTCCAGTAAGAAATCTTTGCAATTCTCTGTGCCTACTGGCCGCTGTTGTAAATGTACTATTAGAATGGTGATGACCAAAGATTTAGATTTGAGATGTATTATACATCTGCAGCTATAAATGCCAGATACTTAGTGGAAGGTGCACTGACTTCTATAATAAGCAATAATCTGGTTTTTAAAATAGACTTATTTATAGCTACCATTAATTATTCCTCATAGTGCAACATTAGAAGGATCACCACTAAAAAAAATCTATATGCAATATTACTTGTAATCATCCAGAAATACAGGAACTAGAACAGCAGAATTAAGACTCTTAGTTTTAGGCTTATTTTGGTTCACCTTCAATAGACTTAGGAGTCCTTGAATCCCTGTAGTTGGGGACCATAATTCAAAGAAAAAAATACAAGCGCACTGCAGGAGACCATGTACTAAATAAACGAGCTCAGACTGATCAGGACGCCTTTGCATAGGCTGTCCATGATGTATATGTTGTATATGTTAAAGGCAGTTAAGTACGCTTGGTTTACTGTCCCGGTCCTACTTGGAATTATGTGTTCAAATGTGATTTCTTCTTCTAGAGGAGACTTTTGTACAGTCTATTTGACTTGCATTGGTTTGTCTATGTAATTTAGCTTGCATTTATTCTGTTAATGCTGTCATCTATAGCCCATACAAAATATTAGGCTGAATTTTCATTTTTTAGTGCTTTCTTGTGTTATGCTGCTTAGAAAATGACTTATTCGGTTGTGATTTTCACAGACGTGTTTTGACCATGAATTAGGGTGCTGATGCTTTGGTTCTGAGATCTAGGGTCTAAAGGTCTGAAGTGAAAATTAAGAAGCATAAAACTGAAAAGCAGTCAAAAACTGGATTCGAGTCTGGGAACTGAAATGTTCTGCAAATATATATCAAATTATCTGAAGTGTCCTCACGGAAGTTTGAACCTGCTTACATGCTTTGTACTATGGAAGTCTCTTAAACTCAGTCATCAGATTTGAATGCACGGGGGTTTGGGGTGGGGTGTTTTGTATTTTTCTTTCCAAGACCATTACTGAGCCACGGTGTCCTGCTTATCAATTTGTTTCTTCAGGCTTTCATCAGACCCTTTAGAGAACATCACATTGACCCCACAGCAATTACCAGACATGATTTTATAGAGACCAATGGAGACAACTGCTTTATGACACTAGTCCCGTTGGCAAACATGGCATACAAATTTGTTTCTTTTTCCCCAGGTAAGTTGTTATTTCTGACTTCAGTGGATTTAACATTTTTGTGGATACTGAAATGAACACTTTTCTGTGTGAGGCTGGGAGAAATCAGTGAATATGAGATGACAAATATTAGCTGTTGGAAGCATGATGCTCCTGGGAGGAGGGAGGGAAACTTTTATTTTCTTGAAGAGGAGGCAAAACTTCTGTTCAGCCTCGCAGAGAACCTGTGGCTGAAGGGTCTTGTAAGGCAGCATTAGGAGTTACATTAAATATTCTTTCTGTATGAGGGAACCAGCTGTGTGCACGTAAGGAAATTCATTGTTCTAATGTACATAAAAATGCTTCATCTGTGCATAGAAGTACTTTATTTGCAAACTGGAAGTGCAGGAATTCAAGTATTTGTTTTATAGATGGTAAACTCTGAGTTTAACTTCCTATTTGTGGCGAGTTGACAGACGTTGGCGCTCACCAGCCTGAGACGTGCTGGAATTGGTTGTGCCTCAGCGGCTCTTGTGACACTCCTGCCAAAGCAGCTTCGTTGGGGCCTTTGTTAGTTCCCGCAGCACCGGGCAGATCTGTCGGGGCAAGACAACCTTTTCCTAGTGGAAATTTACCTTTTCATAAACGGTATTTAAAGACACAAATCTTGTTTTACAGAAGCATTATATGAGTCATGTCCTTGGGAGTGTTATGTCTTTGCCCTTATCATCTTCATAACCATGACGAACCAGATTCACAAGTGGTCTCACACGTACTTCGGTCTTCCACGCTGGGTGGTGTTTCTCCAGGACTGGCACGTTATCCTGCCACGGAAGCACCACAGGATCCATCACGTGTCCCCACACGAGACATACTTCTGCATTACAACCGGTACTGCCGCCCGGCTCGTGCTGCGGGCGCTCTTCGGTCTAGTGCAAGTCACCTGGCAAGATGTAGTTTAGTGACAGCCTGTTAAATACGTGCTAAATGACACGGTGAAGTTAACTCTGCTCTTAGCTGCACAAGCTCTTGGCAAAACTATGGTTGGGTTTGTTGCTTAAAAAAATGGATGGAGGGAAGACTCTTGATTAGCTAAATGAATGCAGTGTGGTATTGCAACAAGGTTTGCCCGTCACAAACTTCATTAGCAATCAGTTATGCAACTTTAATTTTGCCCGGGGAGAGTATAATACATGTAAGTACCTTAAAAATGAAAATTGATGTTGGAGCTATCTGAGCTTGAGGCTTTACTTAAGAAAAAACTTTGTTTAGTTTGCTGAGCCTTAGTGATGTTTAGGTCCCAAACAGAAGTCTCTATCTTTTCTTCAATGATTGCTTTATTTTTTTTTTCTAGAAGCTGTGGCATTGATATTGTATTTGAGATTTCAGACCCATGTTGTGTGTATTTACTTTCTTGCTGTACTGTTTAGTGAGAAACACCAGGAAAAGCTGAGCTGGCTTTGGTGGTGGGGGAAGCTAGTCAGGGAAAAATAGCTGAAATTGTTGGGTTGGGGTTTTCGTTTAGTTGCTTATATTTCAATACTACACCTAGGGTGCTACTAATGTACATGTCTTCTAACATAAATCATTCGACTTGATGGTCCCTTTTCTGATAGCTCTGCATAGAGCAGTCCACCATTTACCTTGTGTTTAGTTTAAAGAATATTAAATAAACACTGCAAGACATTGAACTTTGGATGCTATGACAAACTAATCCTTGTTTTCTTTGCAATCACTTAGGTTGGCTGAACTATCCATTAGAGAAGATAAGATTCTGGAGGTGTTTGGAGAACATTATTCAAGGAGTTACTGGGGAGAAGCCCAGGGCAGATGACATGAAATGGGCTCAGAAAATCAAATAACTTTTGCCAGCCTTCTGCAATCCTTAAATTGTTGCCAATGTTGTTGTTTTTTTAAAAAAAAAAAAAAAAAAATCAAGCCATCAGCCAAATTCAAGACCTGCAAAGAAATAACAGACTCTAAAGCACAAACTAAGAAGTGCTAACACAGACTGTAATGAGAAGAACTAATTCTTTAAACAATACTTGAAATGAAGATGATTACTCTTACTGAGCACCTTTTTGTTTAGCCATGTCTGCTTACATCGTAGAAAATCCTTCATCACTGTATCTCATAAGGCACCCGGGCAGGACAGTCACTCCATTGGTACATGGTGGCGTAGTAAACATGTGTTGTATCAACATTATCTAACGCTTCAAAAATAGCTTGTTGCCTAAGACCTATAGGGGAATGGTGACAACAGGTTGTCACTTCATGTTTGAGTCCAAATACACTGCATGAAAACAGTGTGTCAGGGTAATGGAAGCCTATAAAATCATCACTGTTCAATGCACTTAGTGATTGATAAACTCGCAGTTTTATCTTCGCTATCATGTTAAATCAAATTGATGTAATGTGGAACAGACTTCAAGAATCCCATTCCACCAGTGGGCCAGGAATCCTCAAGTGTCTTCAGTTTCCCTTAAAATAAAATTGTTCTACTCTTTACGTGGAATTGAGCAAACCATTTCTGCATAAGCCTTCAACTTGATGAGCCTCTGAGGAGAGGGAGGGCACCCAATACAACACATGCTCGCGTTTGTCATGTGGAGTGCTCGCTGATGAGTCTTCTGTTGAGTGTTCTGTACCCTGACAATAATGTTTAAAATAGTTGTAGCATTGGGCACATTGCAAATAGCTGTATTCAAGAGCTCAAGGTATCAAACTTGTTATATTAGAAGGGAAAAGTCAATGACTGGTGTTTTGTTCTTTTTTTTTTTTTTTTTTTTTAAGGTGCTTGCTTGTTTCTGTAAATAATATAAAGCCTTAATCTCTTCTGGTGTAATGGAATAATATTTTAATGTGATGTTTGAATGTATATAATATATTTATAACAAAGCAGTTGGATAATACTGGTCGTGTTTGTTAACTTTCGTTGCTGTTCTTCGTTCACACAGCGTCAGCACTTAGTCCAAGAACCCGGATCACTCGCTGCGAAGTGCTTGGTGCTATTCCAGCCACCTGGAGCATCCAGCAGCCTGTTACGTCGTCTTTAGATTGAAGTGATCAATTGTTTTTCAGCTTTGTAGGAGCTTGACTGTGTTATACCAGACTTCCACACCTTCCAAGAAGTGTAACTAATTCTGCTTTGGAGGCTGAGTAATTCTGCTGGGCTGCCGGGGCGAGTTCCCTAAGATCATCCCTAAAAGCATCCAAAAGGCACTTGGTTTAATTATCTCCTAAATGAAATCTTGCTGAGGGTCAGGTCTAAGACTACTTTCCCTTCCCTAATTGTAAATTGTGTTGAATTCAAACGGTCTTTTCCTGAAGTGTATGATAAGGGCGGTTTGAATCATAGGTTTAGACTGACCTTGGTCTCAACTTCTTCAGAAACAATGGATCACAACTTCTTAAAGAGTTGGGTTTTCTTCTGTGGAAGTGGCTGAACGCAGATGTGTCCAAGCTGGGTTCTACAGATTAAAATTGCAGTGGGTACCTTGGTTACAAAATATTAGATATGTTTAAATGATTCACACCCTCGGAGAACTTTATACCATCACATGGAACGCTTGTCTGCTCCAGTTGCCACAGTCAGTATTTGGTCTCCGTGTACCTTTGACAGCAAAGAATACTTCTGTAGGGGTTTCAAGGTGTGTTCGGTTGAATGGGAGGAAGAGGGAGGAATACTCCTCCAGTGCTGCTGTTGTGGAAGACGGGTGTGTGATTTCATACTATCTTGGGTGAAAAAAAGAGGTTTTCCCCTTTTTCTCCCACCCATGCCATCAAACAGGTTGGCTGCGGGCTTGGTCGGGCAAGATTGTTGCAACCTGGTGAGTTCTTTGTTGATTGTCACCTCCTCCCAAATCTGGGTGTTTAAGAGTTTTGATTCTGTGCTAAACCTGTTGGCTTAAAGTTGTTCCTGGAAGTAGTTTAATCTGGTTTTAATTTCCAAGCATTGAATGTTTAGCTCTATACTAAACAATTGAGATGTGAGTATAAATTTGGGTGGGAAGAAAGGTAACTTCTGCTATGGTGGAAATCAGTCTGGTGATCGTTACTCTGAATCACTGAAGTTAGATCCATTAATATTTGCTGTTTGTGGCTGAAACTTATTTTAAATTCCTTTGGCATAACAGGTGTTGAACTGAATATGTGCTGAATGCTGGTGAGGTGGGGATGCAAACCATCATGTGTCCAGAGCAAAGGATGTTCTGTCCCTGTTCTCCCGTCCCCGTGCGGGTGGCCCGCGCTGCTGGAAGCGCAGGAGGGCTTAGGGAACGCCCGGCGCTGTGAGTACAGAGCACTGCAGTAGTTATTTCTCGACAAAAAGCTTAAATTCACACTTGCTTCTACCTTGAGACTCCAATAATCCATATTCTAACAGATCTGTAGTCCTTGGCTGTCTGTCCCTCCTGCCCTCGTCCCTTTCTTCCCCCTTCCCTCACCTGTGACCCCAGTTTGAGTTAAGTAAACCGGTGTAAAAGCCCCGTACAGAACTGGGTGGCTGCTCAGGACTCTGTAAAACAGCCTGAAGCACGGACTCCTTTGAGAGCTCATCTCTTCCTGCACATTTAAACGCCAAGTGAACAGCAGCAGTGCAGCGTACGCAACAAATGGATTTGAAGCACACAAGTTATTAGAATTTGTACTGGAAGAGTGCCGTTAAAGGCAATCGCTGGTGCCCAGGCCTCTCTCTCAGCCCCTCGATCTATAGTCTTACTGGAAACAAATCTGAGCTGCTGATCCTGGTGGCCCCTGGGGCTATTTATCTGCTAATCTTGCTTAGTTATGAGAAGCGAGGCAGCAGTTGGTCTCGGGATGCTGTTTTACGTGGCGACGCTGTGCTGGGCTCGGAAGGACGCGGGGCGGTGCCGTGTCCCTGCGGAGGCGGCGGGCGCGCTGTCGGCGGGGGCTGGCTGTGTCGTCCTGGGTCTTTCCCCCTCCGCTCCGAGTCGAGGTGTATGCTAAAGCTTCCTGCTCCTTGGAGGAGAGGTAGTGAATCTCCGTATGAGTTGGCTCGTTCTCGGGTTTTCAGCTGGATTCTGGAAACGGTTCCACTCATTTAAAGCAGTGGATGCTTCTGTAAAATCAATACAGTAGTTCTGGAGCAAAGGGCTATGTGGATCCTTCTTAACAGATGCAAATCTGGCTTAAGATAAATTTGTCCTAAGTTGATTAGGAACAGATTAGAGCTAAAGCAGAATAAGGCACTCCTTTTAAACTCCACAGAGATGGCCTGCCTTTCAGTCTGACTAAAGGCTTTTAAACGCTATTTGATTTCAGTCCGTCACTTCCACAGAAAGATGTGGTCAGTCTTCTGCTCCCTGGACCCTCAGCAGAAGGGCTTTCGGGCCTTCGCCTTCTGCCGAGTGTCGTTGGCCTCCAGCGAGCTGGCTGCTCGTGGGCATGGGAGGGCCTGGCAGGAGCGGATATATTTCTTTACACGTATCTGTGGTGTTAGAGATCCACAAGCAGAGCTGTTTAGGGACTCACCTGCGAGGGGAAGCATTGCACTGTGGTAAACTGAGGAAAGTTACCACAAAGTGCCTTAAAATCCCGGTTGGCCTTTTCTTAAGCCAGTCTTCAGGACAGCCTGGTGGGCTTGGTGTGCGCTCGGAAGTTCCCACGGACGCATGTCAAACTGCTCAGCTTGCTCATGCCTCTCAACTTGTTCAATTTTGCTTCATTTTGCTGCCGGATCAAGTCGTCTGTGTTCTCCCCGCTCGTCTGCAGCCTTGACCTGCCTGCTGCCGCTGCACAACGCGGACAAGGAGAAACCCTGCTCGGAGCCGGCGTCCGCTGCGGCGGGCGTGAGGCAGTCGCACGGCGCAAGGCAAGAGGGTACAGCCTGCAGACCACAGCGCACTGAGAGAAGTGTGTCTTTCTGCCGTGTTTGTATTCTGCACTGTCTAAAAAAGAAAACCTCGAGAGCTGGTCTGGCCCACAGCTGTTTGCTGGCCCTGCTGCCCTGTGCGGCAGCAGACTTGCCTGTATGAAATAAGGGCAAAGGAGGAGGTTTTGGCTCAGGTGTGGTGTCTGCTGGGGGAGCAGGGGGGCTCTGGGTGCTCGGCACGGGGCTGGTTCCGCTCCTGGGCAGGTCTGCTGGGCTCTTGTGCCACCTACCTGCTCCACCGGCCCCTGCAGCGGCCGCTGCTCCCAGCCCTGCCCCAAATGTGGCACTGGAACTGGATGAAATAAAATCCAACCAGTAAGACCAACGTTATTGTAAAGTAGTTTCAAAGAATAATTGACAGAACTGGCACGTTGGCTCTGTTTGCTGCTAAAAGCTGGGTACGTTAAAGTTGACTTAACTGAGTAAATGGCTTCAACTGCAATAGGTCTCCAAAACACTTTGTTTCTGCAAATTTTTGTATGACGTCTTGGGGCACAGTTTTTGGGATATGTATTGCAAGACAAAGCAGAATTCACTTCCCTCTGCGTTTTATTTTTTTTGAATTACTGCATTAACTGGAGAGGGGTAAAGGAAAATGGGCTGTTGATTAAAAGATGGCATTGTAGATTTTCCTCATGTTTTTAACATCTCTTCTAGATTGATATCAGCCAGTTTAGGCCTGAAAATATTTTTATGGGCATATATTGGACAGCAGCAGCCTCCTGAAACACAGTAAGCAAGATGTGGATGTGCTTCACGTCCTCTGCTCTGCAGAGAGGGTGTCCCAGGGTGTCTGGCCGGGGCTCTGATCCCACCAGGCTGAAGCCCCCTACCCCGTCTGTGTGTTCCTGCACAGCAGCGTCAGGCTGTGCTGCTGGAGCAGGGATTCCTGTGCTGGCTCACAAGCAAAAGGCAGAAAATTCAATTAATGCTGCTCAGCACAGTATCCTGGGGCTTACCTTGGCTCAGACATCTCGGGAAGAGGTTTGCGATGCAACTGCATTAACAGAGTCAGGTTATTACAAATTGACTGCGGCTACTTGTAAGGCAGGAGAGCTGATGCTGCTCGAGCTCTGGCAGTAATAAACGTAGTTTGCCAGTTATTCATATTAATTGCATGGCCTGTTAAATGCTGGAGAGCGTGCTGTTGTTTCAGAGCCCCCCGGAGAGCTGGCTGGGGTTGCTTTCCCCAGCGGGGCGGGGGGCTCGCCCGCTCCCCCCCGCCTCCCGCCCCTCCCGGGGAGCCCGCCCGCGCAGCGGAGCTCCGGAAGCGCTCTTCGTGCACCACAGAGCTCTCCTCGCCGCCACCGCCCCCCGGCCTCCGCTTTAGCGCGCCCGCCCGCGCGCTCGGAGCCGCACTTCCCGCGTTGCGCTGACGTGTGGGAGGGGCGGGGCCCGGCGGCAGCGGCGCAAGATGGCGGCCACCACGGGTGCGGGTGAGCGGGCGCGGGCCGCGGGCGGGGGCCCGGCCGGGGCCGCTTCTGCCGCGGGGCTGCCGCGACCCCGCGGGGGCGGCCGGGGGGCCCGGCTGGGGGTGTCGGGGCCGGAGGGGCAGCGGCGGGCGCTGGGCCGGGAGGCGCCCGGCGGAGGGGCGAGGGCGGCCGCGGGGGAGGGGGCGGCGGCGGGGCCGGCCCGAGGGGCGCGGCCCGGAGGGGAGCCGGCTGCCGGCCGGGGCCGGGACACGCTGCTTCGCCGCGGCTGCCGGGCGGGCCCGGCCGGCACCTTCCCAGGGGCTGCCGAGGCCTCGTGGTGGGAGCGGCCCCGGCGGGGCGAGTGCGGCCCGGGCCGGGCGGGGAGCGGGGCCAGGCCGGGCCCTCAGGGAGGGCCGCCCGGGCCGGGTCCCTCAGGGAGGGCCGCGCGGTCCGGGTCCCCGCAGGAGGCCTGTCCTGTCCGGGTCCCTGTGGGCCCGCACCGGGGAGCAGCACCGGCCGGGGCGACGTGCTGGCCCCCCCGGGCTGGAACCCGCGGCCCCCGCCCGGTGCTGGGGTGCGGAGCCGGGACCCCGCGGCCCCGGCAGCGGCTGAGCCCCCCGGCGCTGGGCCTGGCTTTTCTCACCGTCCTGCCCCTCTGGGGAGTTGTGGTGGCCAGAGCTGCCCTGGGGTGTCAGTGGTCACTGGGCAGTGACTGGGGTTACGTGGGTGAAATGAGCTGCTGTAAAAATCTTTGTCACTAATAATATCTTCCTGTTACATCAGAAGGATGTAACTTCCTTGTCAGTACGTGTCTGATTCAAGAAGTCAGTATATATTTTTTTCAC
Organism: Caloenas nicobarica; assembly: GCF_036013445.1. Classification (NCBI taxonomy): domain Eukaryota; kingdom Metazoa; phylum Chordata; class Aves; order Columbiformes; family Columbidae; genus Caloenas; species Caloenas nicobarica. The sequence goes on from NC_088259.1 coordinate 16,276,527, forward strand.
CTTTAAAACCGCTCCTTGCCTGCTTTGAGTAGTTAAACAAACCCTATATTTACATTTATCGTTGCACATTAAACAAAAATACTGCAACTAGATTTTTGAATGTGATTTTTCCCACTGACATCCTCTAATGAACTTGGACAGATCAAATAAATTAGTTTCGCTTCTGTTTAGCCAGTTTCATTTTCCTGTTTTGATAAGTCCATACAGGGTTTCAAATGTGCCACTGTAATACTTATTTTCAAATTGCTTCCTTTAAAGTTTAAATCTGAGTTCACCAGAAGACTGCTCTTGAAGATACAAGAATATTTTGGAATTTTTTTATTTACAGATGCTTTCTTTCGATAGTCACTTTCAACTTTTAAGAATAGCCATCACAATGCGGATAATTCATAGTATCAAGTTTATAAGAACACTTTTAAAATGTAGTAGATGCCGTCCTGAGAATTATGATTTACAGATCTGCGTTTGAATGTATATGATTGTGAGGTGCTAGAATGCTTGATTAAAATACACAAAAAATATAGTGGAGCCTTCTTGCTCCTCTTATGTCACATTATTCTGGCTACCATACTTTCCTGATAATCCTTTAAAGCTGCTGACTTTTCATTTTGTAACTGGCTGGAAGAGCGAGACAAATATTTTCTTTTTAAGCCAGTGCAGCTTCGTGAATTAATTGTCCGGGTGGTGACGGGGGAGTGTGTGTAGAAAGGGACTTGGACTGTGGTGATCCAAAGCTGGTCCTACTGCACGGCTTTCGTTTTGCAGCAAACAGTCTTTGTGATAAGCTATTGTTAACCATCATCTGCTAGCCACATTGTGTCTTTTGGGTTGCTTCCTGTTATTTCCTGGATTCCCGAAAGCTGTCTGGTGGTGTCAGTGCTGGGAGTGTGAAGCAGTCCGCAGCCAGGTGGATGTGAGTAGCGGCCTCGGTTTCTTGTGTCTGCAGCATGGGCACCTGACAGGCACTGCGCTCCAGCCGCTCCTCAGATCCCGTGTGTTTAACTGCTGCTGGGAAAAAAGAAAAAAATCAGTGCGTGACTTAAAAACACGTGCTGCAGCGACACTGAACTTTTAACAGTGAACCCTAAATTCAGTGCGGCAGAACCTTCAGGTGTAAATCATAGGCTGCCCTAGCACCAGCGCTCTGCTTTTTCTTGTCATGTCAGTGAAGGGTGGAGAGTGTCCTCTTCTCAGAAAGAGAACCCGTGTCCAGGTCCTGGTAGTGGTGGTGGCACTGCAATGCAGTTTGTGTGGTTCCTTCTTGGCTCTGCGCTGAAGGCATTGCCTGGCACACACCAACAGCCTGGAAATGACACCCTCTTGTTCACCACTGCTGATCGATTGATTCACTGTGGAGCTTTGGGCAGCATCTTTACTCATATGTAAAACAGATTTTGCTGATACTTGTTTCATGGAATCTTATTGTACTCATATTTGTTTATAAAACACTTGAATGTGTTTGATATCCTGAGTTTATAGTGGTTCAGCAAAGGAGCTTAAACAGAGGTTAAGGGTGAAAAATGCTCAGTCTTTCTTTAAAACAAGCTACTGAGTCAGAGGAAGAAATGGTAGCAAATGTCCCTGTCAGTTAAAAAAGTCGTAAGGCTGGTCCTGGGCATTCGACAGGTAAGCCTTGTGTTTGTACCTGATAAACAGGTAGAAATAATTAACAGTGGGAAAAAAAAAGTCACCTGGAAGGAATGTTATGATGCAAGGTCCACTAGTGTCACTTACATAGAGGAGAAATCTGTGTTGCTGATGATATGGGTTTCCTACACTCATAATTAATATATGAGCAAAACAACAGGGTTGACTTTAATCATTCTAATAAGGCTCTTTGTAGGAAGCTACAAACACCCAAACTGTGTATCCGTCCTTCAGACTGAGGTGTGTGCAGGACTGCTCGGCTGGCTCAGGTACCAGAGCTGATCCAGCCGAGAAGCCACAGGTACCTCAGGGGCTCACGTACTCTCTGGCCCCCCAGGGAAATTGGGCTACGTGGAGTCTGTGTTCCAGCTGGACTTAAGGAGCTTGCACCACGTCACTGGCCTGCAGACTCCAGTATTATAATGGGGCAAAACCTGACCACGTTGGCCTGTGGAATCCTATTGTTCTAACGTTCATCCTGGGAAAAGTTTTAACATCCTTGTTTAACTCACTTTTCTCTCTTAAGTCCAGTTAGAGGGTCTGTTGCAGGGCTGTGGGAGACGCTGCATTTACCAACAGCCTGGAAGAACCGAGTATGATTTGCCCGGATTTAAGTTATTCAAAGTGAAGAACTCCAGGACAATTCATTAGGTGAACCAGCATGATAGCACTGATGTATGTGGTTTAATATTGCTAACAGAGAGAGGAGCTCAGATTGGTTTTAGTACAGTGTATTAAAAGTATGTACCTGTAATTGTTGGGGGACCCCTAACATCACTGTAAACTCAAACTTAGGCTTGTGAGAAGCAAATGAGACATTACAATGCAGAAGAAACTGCGTATTGAAGGATGTAGAAGGTGTACCCTGCCTCTGCAAATGGACCGTGATGTCTCCTTTGGAGTGCACTGCACACAATAGTCATTGTTATCTCAAAATAAATATCGCCAGCCACCAAGTACTGAGTCTGTAAGTAAAATACTCAAGGGTAGGGAAAAAGTAATTGAAGAGAAACTGGGAAGATAAATTGTGCCTCCTTAGATAACATGGAATAGAGGAGCATATGAAAGAGCAGGTGCTAAAGGAGCTGATTGCAGAGCTGCTTTGTTTATTGTAATGCGAGGGTGCGGTAGCTTAAATATAAAGATAAATAGTTCAAAACTTACAAAATGGTACTCAGTTGAATCTTTTGATGTATAATGATATAAATTACGTAAGATATTTGAAAAATGCTATTCTGGGTGAGAACTTAAAATGATTCATTAGGGTATTAAATATGTAAGTAGGTAAGGATCATAGAAGATGAATACTGACAAATTTTGTAAAGTGGAGGAAGGTTGGGATTTTCAGATTGTAAGGGTGTTTTTTAACTGTTGCAAGTCAAGATTCTATGATGGGTTTTTCCCTGGGGAAATTTAGTGTAAAGATTGGAAAAGATGTAGTAAGGGCTGAATATCAAATACACAAAAACAAACAACAGAAGGGGCTTTAATATATTAAGCAACAGAGGTGTTTAAAGCTATTGGATTTCAGTTCACTTGAGTTAGTGTAAATCAGGAACTGGTACAGGAAGCAGAATTAAAATTGACCTGAAAGGCCATTTGATAAGTTGCTTGTTATTGATGAAGATGTCAAGAAACTTTCAGCAAAAAGGCGGTTCCTCTTTTTAGAGCCCCTGACGAATGAAGTGCATTTTCTGCATGCTTTTCTAAGGTGTCCCTTGCGGTATATTTATGCTTTAGTCCTGAGAAGAAATGCTTGTAATTGGATTTCACTTTAGAAAGGAAAAAAAAAAAAGGATTCTTGAAGTTTTTGTGAGAGGTGTATATTTTGTTCTGACACTGATGAAAAAGATTCAAGATGAGGATCTACTCTCAGAGGCGTATTGTCTGCCCTATTTCACTGGTTTCACTGTACTCTTTTCAGCTGGGTAAGGTTTCTGAATTTGTAATTGCTTCCACTATACAACTGGGGAAAAGCGTTGGTTTTAACTTGTTAAAAGCATACAATGTACTTCACGTGAATGTAGATTTAAGATGAGAACAATCCTGGACTGGTAAGATCACTTTTACAACTGTTGTAAGACACATTCAGGGATGTATCTGTGTGTCTTTAGTGAGATACACTAAAGATGTATCTCACCCGAGAGTGCTGTAAGATCTTTAAAAGTCCAAGTTAGCTTTTAGCTGTTTTCCAGGAATAATTCTGTTCTTTCCTAGTGTGGAACTTCCCTTAGTGAGCAGGCACTGTCCGGCCCCGTTTGTCCTCATTTCACCTTGCTGTCTGGGTCTCGGGGTGGGGGGCAGCTGGTTGTGAGGGGCCGCGGGAGCTGTTGCGCGGCTGCGCCTGGCAGCGCTGCCGGGGGGCGACACTGCTGACAAGGAACATGGAACGTCCTGGTTCTGTTTGAAGGCTGAAGAGCATGTCACCCAAAACCTAGCAGCTTCTTAACTGTTGACTTTAAACTCTGTAACACATCCTGACTTTCTGGAAGACTCAGGCTGTGGTTTAATTTTGTTCTCTAGTTTGCCATAAAAATATTTTGTGAACTTTTTTGTAACTGGCGAGCTAGTGTCCAGGGCTAAGGCTTCACAATGCGAGTTTACTACAAGGTGAATTTTTAGAAAGTCCGTACAAACCTCTGTCATTGGAGATCTTACCTTGTCAGTAGAGTTGTAATTTAGCTTTCATAGGTTTGCTGCTGTGGTTAATAGTAAATATCTCCTTTTGCTCTGAAATGTTTTATCAGTTCCATTTCTGGGAGTATTTCTGTGCAGTCAGGCAAGCTGCAAGTGAAGTAATTATCTAGATACTGTATTTTTGTATCAAATGAAGCTACTATTTGAGAGTCTTCTTGAACCATAGTGAAGGCTAAATTAAAATGCATAACTGAAAGTACTTTTGACAACCTGATTGCTTCTTAATTGCCTCTTACTTTATTTAGGTTTTCTTCTGTTAAATGAAGGACTTTTAGAAAAACAGGTTTGTTTGGTTACTGCCTCGAAGGTCTCCATTGCTACACTGAAAAGTTTATGCAAGGTATTTATTGGGGAGCGGGAGGACGACACGCGGTGTAGTCACGGTTGTGTCAGCTGGCGCTGGACGTCTCCTGACTCTCAATGTGCCATGGTTTAGCCATGGGAGTTATTTGGCAGATGCTGTGGGTGCCTAGAGCAGATCAGGTCACTTTCTAGGAATCCTGGTGGACAGCAAGCATGATGATGATGATATGTTTGCGTACGACCACAAGTGATAAAGCTGGTGTGGTTTCTGAGGTCGGGGTCCCAGCAGGATGTGGTAGCTGACCATGAGTGCTCCAGGCCATGGCAGATGAAGAGGGGACGGGGTTGGCTTAATGGCTTCATGCATCTTTCCAGGCTGACCAGAAGAGTGAATCTGGTCTTTTATTCTGCCTTGCTTAAGGGCAGGTTATTTAGAAATTATTTAAAGCATTTATGATCATTTGGCCGTAGTCTTTTATGTGCGTGTTTGTGTGTGTTTTTCTTCCTGTTGAATCTCCTGAGAACGTGTCGGGGAGGGAGCTGAATTATCACCTTTGATGTGACTCTGAACTGTGTAGTGGCTGAGGTGCTGCTCTTCCATGTTATACCCCTGCGCTTTAGGACAGGGCTAAAATATTTTTATCTCCCATAATCATTTTCTGTGAAGTGCATAAAACTCAAATATATGCACTTCACTTCTCATACCTCGCTTTACCACTGATGCTGCTGTAGTGCTCACAAGTGAGCAGTTGCTGTGGAATTAATAGTCATTTATGTTAACTTTTTCTGTGAGACAGGAGCCAGCACACAAGCCAGCTATCTGTAGACCTCAGACTTGTCAGGGAGCTGTAAAATCCTGTGTGACTCTTTTATGGCTCTGATTCATGCTGAATCAGAGCAGCTGTATCTGGGGAGAGCTCGGAAATACAGTTGCCTTCTCTTGCCGTGAGGTTGTAAAGCCAAGCCTAGCTCCGGTTAGCAAATGTCAGCATTAAGGCCTCCTTTCAGCCTTGGTTGTGGCCTCCTCAAATATATGCGTGATGACGTAATTTTTAATTACATGATCACTTGATGATCCTCAGGCAGGATTCCTGCCTCACTCGGTGGACAGGGTGTGTGATGCTCAGGGGAAGGGTAGATGGACAATGTCGTTGGTGTCCTTCTGTGTCTGGCCTGTGTCTGCTTACCATAAAGCTGGTTCCTCCTAGGTTGTTTAGAATCATTGAATCATTTTGGTTGGAAAAGACCTTTAAGATCACCAAGTCCAAACATTAATGCTGCCAAGTCCACCTCTTTGTTTTGGTCTAAGTGGATATCAGTAACTTATCTTTGCACCACTGATAAATATGAAGTAGTACTATCAAGTACTGAAGTACAGAGGCTGAGATGGTGCTTGTTAAGCATGGTGATGGTGTGGTCCAGAAGGCAGAGTATTTTTCAGCAGCACGACACATCCGAGTCAAGTCTTCTGCTGGCTTCAGCTTATTGTTTCTGCAAGCAGGGAGAGGCTCAGCCTGGGTTTCTAATAATAGTCACGGACGGTTTCCTTTGCGGCATCACCTGCGTTGTCGAAGAGCTGCCATGTCAGACTGAAGGGCGGAGTTCACCCTCCAGAAGACCTTTTCTTTGTCTTTTGTTTGTCCTCCTCCCCTGGCTGTTTCTTCCCTGGGGTGCCAGCAGGCAGGGCCGAAGCCCAGACAGCAGCTTCAGACATGGCACAACGTGAGTCCTTCCCCATCGCCAGCTCCCCCATGGATCCACTGCAGCACAAACCCTGAAATAGGTTGTGTGTGTGTAAGTAAAGGTGGTACCTTGGCCTTCAACTCATACTCATCCTGTCTCCCAGCTCTCTTATCCCCTGCCTTGGAGCTGGACTGCTCTGTTCTCTGCCACCCCTATCTAGAGCATGGAGAGCGTTGGGAATAGAATGAAAAACGGGGTGGCCGATCTGTCGTGGTTCAGGTATGAACTGCGTACATGAACCTTTGTATGCCCGAGGTACACAAGATACATACTCTATGCTTTTAAGACTTACTAGGAGGGGAAACACTGGGTTTTTTTGTGCGGTGGAGTGGCAGTGGTCACCAAGAGGTCCTGCTGCCACTGAGGGGCTGGGGCTCGGTTGATCTTATGGCGATGGCTTCACCAGCCCCAACTGACTGATTTCCTTTCACAGCCAAAGATTTGTAGTACTCAGCAGCCATGGTAACAGCTCGGCCTCGCTGCGGGTTGAAGGTGCAGATTTGGCATGGGCTTGTGTTTGAGTCGCACTTGGCAGCCCCCGACATGTGGTTTGGTATCCGCTCTGCGGGTCTGGTGTCTTCTGTGGCCACTTTTCTGATTCCAGGTTTCTCTTCATAGTGTTGCTACAGCTGTGTTATTGAATCATATTTCCACAGAACAGTCTTGATTATGTTAGACATGTATCAAACTGGCCAACCAACTAATTCCTTTAGTAAGTTGCTTTTTTGGTTTCTTTTGTGCTTGTTTTGTAGTGGTCTGCACCACGCGCTGCTGGGGAACCTCCGCTGCGGTGCCTGCAGCACCAGTTCCCCCTCCTTCTTCCCTGACCTTGGTGTCTGCAGTTGTTTCTCTCCCATATTCTCACTCCTCTCTTCCAGCTGCAGTTGCGTGGGCTTTTTCCCCCTTCTTAACTACCTTATCCGCGAGGCACAACCACCGTCACTGATGGGCTCGGCCTTGGCCAGCGGCGGGTCTGTCTGGAAGCCGGTGGCACTGGCTCTGTCGGACATGGGGGAGGCCTCCAGCAGCTTCTCACAGAAGCCACCCTTGTAGCCCCCCCGCTACCAAAACCTTGCCATGCAAACCCAGTACGAAGGAGAAGTGGTGGCCTAGAGTGCATGTATGTTTTATGGTGCCTGAGGTGCAGACACCTTGAAGAAGAATAAATCAAGTCCCTTGTGGCCTGGCTTCAGGATCCTCCTTCGCCGCTGACTTAGTGCGCGACCTTGGATATGCCATTGTTTTCCATTAATGTGATGAGGATAAGAAATTTTCCTGTTTTGCTGTGTATTTTGACGATAAATGTACCAGCAGTTCAGAAGTGCTGAAATTCCGTGGTAGCAGAGGTCATAAGTACAAAGGATGCTATTGCTGCTGACAAAGCCCACTTAAATTAACTTCAGATTAACCTACTAATGTTATGAAAGAGCTTTATTTGCTTTGAGTGGTATTTTTAAAAGCTCTGAGTGAGTTGAGTGATGTCAAGCCTCTCATGGTGTCATTTTGTAGAATCTTCTACATTTTTATACTATATCATATAGACGTGCTAATTAGAGCTCCGTAATACTGTGTGTATCTCTGAACGGACAGAGATTTCCTTTCATTTTATTGCCTGCCCTAATATCAGCCTGTCAGCCTTCCAGCATGTTTAATTGTGGATACCTTGACGTTGCTTGTAAAATCCGAGCTAAATATGGGGTTATCTTTCTGTAGTGTTGAAATAATGTCATTCAAAAAATAGTGATATTTTTATGTTTTTACCAAAAATGTTTTCTATAGAATGACCAAAAGTATCAGTGAAGTTACTCTGGCTTTATTTCTTCACTAGATTTCTCAACTCAAAATATTTTTCTGATTGTTTTCAGGAGTAAAAGTTCCTCGTAATTTTCGTCTGTTGGAAGAACTTGAAGAAGGTCAGAAAGGGGTAGGTGATGGGACAGTTAGCTGGGGCCTTGAAGATGATGAAGATATGACACTTACAAGATGGACAGGAATGATTATTGGGCCTCCAAGAGTAAGTATCCATTCAATATTTAAATAGTACTGTTACTTCTTTTTCTTCCCCCTTTTCTTGTCTTAATCTAACCACTGAAGTAGAAAACAAACAAAACACAAATGAGTGAAAAAATACTTCAGCAAGTGATTTATGTTGAAGCTTCAAGTTCCATGTAATAGTGGGTTTCGTGTATCTATATGTCTTTTTGATTATAATTTGGAATATTTTTAGAGCCTTTGTCTGGTTAGTTCTGTTACATGTCTGCTTTATATTTACAGATTCATTAAGACATAACTTTTGAGATTCCAGGGTTCTAGTATCCTGTACTCTTGAATACAGCAAAGTTTAAAATCCTTCGGCTAGTGAGATTACAAATGGAGCTAATGTAGGTAAAACGTGGATGTTTTGTTCAGTACTGCTAGTCTTTCTCCTGTTTCTTGTTGAGTTTATGGGTTGGTTTTTATTGCAGCAGTACTGACTTGCTCTTGTAGAGTTTCAGCTAACTTAGGAAACTCCAATTTTAATGAATTCAATTTCTTCTCCAAATGTTCTCGCCCTGAGCAGTTTCTTTATAATGCTACTGGTTGTTGTGGTAGTATCGTTGCATTCTCTCTCTCTTCTCCCCCAGAAACCCTACTGAACTGTGGGTCTCCACTTTTGTAGCGAACTTGAGGACTTAATTGTGCATCATCTGTATGCATTTATTCTAAAAACACAACTTGTCTGTTTTCTCCAGTTTCACCGTGTATCTCTGTTGTTTTCATAACATCCTTACCATGAAGTGCAAGTAGCCGATTCTCCTTCCCGCAGTAGTAGATGTTGTCTTATGTATCTGGCCTCAGCATCACTTTTCCATAATTCCAGTGTTCTCAAGCTATTATGTGGAAACCATAACAGAGCTATGTGTTTCTGTTGTATCAGTTGCCTTTTCTGATGTACAATGAGGTTGTACAAGAATTTGCATTATAACATTACATGTGCAGTATTTTCTATCTCATCCAGAAGTATTGTTTACTTTTTGTCTGTCGTTTTGAATATCTCCTCATTCACGATCATTTCGTCTGTTTATGATATGTCCAAATCATTTTCTAGAACAGCATTTGATTTTAGAACATTAGGAGAGTGTTAATGAGCCTGCATTAAGACTGTGAAGAAAGCTCACTGTGTGCATATGCTTTATGGAAAATTTAAGCACCCTTGAAATCTAATTTAGAAAATTAAATAGAAACTGGATTGTGCAAACAGGTGTGTGCTGACTTGTCAGCAGTGATAGAAATTCGTAGTTTGTGTCATACCGCTAACCAAGGCTAGAGGACTGTCACAGATGATTCAGCTGTGCTGCTTTTGTCTTTCCAACACCCTTATGAATATAAATTTTTTCCAAAAGTATCTTTGGCTTCTTTTGAGCTTATTGCTTGAAAGCAACAGGCTGTATTGAGGGAGATTCTGGGAACTTTGGGTCATTCTTGTTTGCTAAGTGGCTGTCCTGCTTTTAGCACTGCTTATACTCAGTTGTATTATTACCATTTTTTTTTTTCTTAATAGGATGAGGGAATACTGGTAAATATTGGTAGAAAGCAGTTGTGCTTATAGCAGGTGGAAGAATCTTATGTTAGGCATTCCAGAAGTGCAGGGTTAGATCGGTGCTGCTGCTCCGTGTCCCTGCTGCCGAACATGGGATCATGCTGCTCCTTCCCAGGCTTGGTGCGGATGGTTTTGCAGCCAATGATTCATCTTGTTTATACAAGCTATTTAAAAGCGCTGGCACAGTCACAACTTCAGCTTTATCTGCACAAATTTCATATTGGCCATAGACATATGCACAGTCAAGGCTTTCCATCCTCTGGTCTTCATGTGGTGCTGTTATTTGCAAAGATCCTAAAACCTGCAGGAACCTCTGGGCTGTTCACCACTCAGGGACTCGGTCGGGAGGCCTGGGCAGAGCTGACAAATTACTTTTTTTCCCCAAAACTTTGTGACAGTGTTCAGTTTGTCACCGCCCTGGATGGGAACTGACAGGCAGCGCCGGCCGAGCGCCCATCCCACCGTGGGAGCCGCTGGCTGCTGTGAACCTGCTGCACTTGCAGAGATGAGGAGCAGCGCAGTCGGGAAGCCAGTTCTTATATTTTTTGTAGTGGTCTGCATCAAAATGCTCATGAATATTACAGGACATATTAAGATGTTCAGGGGCATAACAGGCCCTTGAAAGGTATTGCACTGAGTTTTATATTGAGAAGTTTTTGTACATTGAGCAGCTTTTCTTGAGATGCTGGTGGAGCCGTCGTGCTTTGCTGCCATGGGCGAGCAGGAGCTGCTCGCTGCTTCTGGGCTGCTGCGCTCACGCATTCGTCTGGATTTTTCCTCGTGGTCACTGCCTTTTGAGTTTAATGTTCATTGCAATGTTGAGGGTGCAGGAAAACTTGTCAGAAGGCCTAAATCTGGAGAGCTTGTCTGCCTGAACTGCCCCACGGTGATCTCGGCCCTGGTGTGTGCACTTCGGCGGCTGCCTGCATTGCCCAGCCAGGCTGCACCACACCAGCACATCAAAAATAGTTATTCTCAGAATGCAGAAAAACATCAACTGTTCTTGTTTCTTTTAATTAAGTATTGAAGAATCAATGAAGCAATGTTACATTTGTCTCTCTACTATACTCATTGATTAGTTAGTTAAAAACTGACAGTCTGGGATTTCTCTTAGCTGTGAAGTGTTACTGTGGTGGGGACAAAGTGATGACGCTGTTTGCAGTCAGGATGTACTTTGCAAGATGTTGAATTTCGGAGTGTTCCCCTCTCTGAGAACTGGCACATTGGTTTATCACCAACGAATATTTTTCAAGTGCAGCTCCAGGACAGGCTGACTTTACGCAGTTGCCCGAGCTAAAGCTGTGGCTTCAGTTTCAAGGTAGTGTGTCTGATTAGTAAACTGATAAAACAAAGCTGCTTTATAAAGATTGGTTGAAAAGTAGGTATCTGAGCTATATGATGATTTTAAAATACATTTCGGTTGGTGAATGGAAAGCAATGCCAGTTTCATTCCTTATGTGAAAATGTGATGCTTAAAAGACCAGTAGAATTTATTACCCTGAAGAGATAACATTTGATACTCTGAATATTAGAAAATGTACCCAAAACAGAGGTAGCCAGTGTAGCATATAAGTGGCTGCCTTTATCTTTAGTAGTTTACACGTCCTGACAGTACGCACTGTTTTAACCAAATGCTTACAGAACTGCCTGATGTGATTCTTCCTCCCTTTCTTTTCCCCTCAGACAATTTATGAAAACAGAATATACAGCCTTAAAATAGAATGTGGGCCTAAGTATCCAGAAGCACCTCCATTTGTACGATTTGTAACAAAAATTAATATGAATGGAGTAAATAGTTCTAATGGAGTGGTAAGTTTTTTGGTTTTATTCATTTTAATGTGCAGTTTCAAATGAATGTTATGATTATCCTTTCAGCTTGCTTAACTACTTATTGCTTTTGCTTTGAGGAGAAGGAAAGGGCGGTAGAAGGGAAGCGAATGAGCCAAGTGTGTTCTGAAACCAAAACGCAGAATTGACTTTTCCTGCCTTTTTGCAACTCACGAATAGTTGCATCATGCGGGGATTTATTACGCTTTTAGGAAACCGCTTGCTTGCTTTTGCTTTCTTTGTTTTCTCATGCTCAGATTTTTTTATCAGATCTTTAGTTGGAGGGTGTGTGGGAAGTTACGTGTATCAACGTATCGATTCTGACAGGAACGGTTTTTTTGTCTGTTTTAGGTGGACCCCAGAGCCATATCAGTCCTAGCAAAATGGCAGAATTCTTATAGTATCAAAGTTGTTCTGCAAGAGCTTCGGCGTCTAATGATGTCTAAAGAAAATATGAAGCTTCCTCAGCCACCTGAAGGACAATGTTACAGCAATTAATTAAAACAAACAAACAAACATGCCCCCCTTATTCAATTTAAGCTGTCTTCATTTTCCACAGTAGTAAATTTTCTAGATGCATCTTGTAGACCTCAAAATACTGGAAAGGAAGTTCCCATTCAAAGGAAGTTTTTCTTGAGATACTGTAAATGATACTAATTTTTTTTTTTTCATTTTAAATATAAGTTGTGCTATAACAAATAATCCTGTTGTGTAACCACTGTCCACATAGCTGAACTTCTTGTATCAGGAAAAGTCTATTTAAATTTATTACTGTCAAGACCAGTGTGGCACATCTAACTTAACTGTGAAAGCATACATCCCACAATCACCTTGCTGTGTGTCTGGCCTGGGTTTGGGTTTTTTTGTTTTGTTTTGTTTTTCTGTCTTTTGCAATAGAGTCGAAGCTCAGGGCTATTTATTAGAGTAAACACAAAGGTTTTTGCTTCCAGTACTACACTGGGCTTTATGGACTACTAATGGGGATGTGTGCTAACCTGGGTCATCCCTCCCTTTGTGCTATCTCTAGTAAAGGCTGAATGTGACTGTGGTCATTTTTTTGGGTTTTTTTATTATCTTTTTTTAATGCCCCGATAATCTGGGGCAAGCTTTCCTTCTTCCCTTTGGCCAAGGCATAGATTGTATTTCTCTTCCTGGTTCCCCTCACCAGTGACGTGGGTTTGGGTGAGGGATTCAGGGTTCTTTTAATCTCTTCCCCCTTCCCCTCTTTTTAGCGGGGGTGCTGCTTTCTTTTTGCCCCTCTTTGTGACTCTTCTCACCCCTGCGCACCAGGGGTGAGTGTTGGGGCAATAACTTGACTTGTTCCTTCCTGCTTCTCATTTTGGTTTTGCAACAGATTTAGTCTTCACCAGCCTGGGAAACAAGAGTATCTGTTCTGCTCGCAAACTTGGATTTTCCCTGTCCCTCCAGCACCGCTGCCACACCGCCAAGCTGGCCACGGCTGATGTTATTAGATAGGCTTTGACGTGGGGAAATGAGCAGTCATTTACCAGGATTGCCGAAATCTTCTGCTGCCAAACTTTAAACGGGGAAACTCCGCACGTAGAGATTCTGAACACACACTCCCGCTCTCAAATAGTTGTATTTTGGTGCTTCGGATTGACCTAAGAATGTTAATTAATGAAATGTTGCACTTATGTTTGGCCCTTCTAAAGATGTGACGACTACAGACAAATCAGTGCAGTAGATTTTATTAGGATTCTGTAAGTCTTAGAAGAGAAACCTCTTCAGTGACGATTTTGGGGAAATGGTGCATACAGCAGATTAAGGACCTTAATTGGCTTTGCATCCTGGCAAATCACTGCCCTTTCTGGTTTACTGTTTTGGACCACTAACTGCTGAAATGTGGATGCAAGCTTACATACAACCAACCTAGTGTGTCCTAAGTTTTACGACAAATTCAGTGTTTGTGTAAAAAAAAATTTAAAAAGAAAAAAAGAAAAAAAAAAGGAAAAGTAAAAATAAACACATTTTAAAGCAGCAGCTATCAAGTCAATGAACAATTGATGTTTCCATTAACTCTTTTGAGGAAAATATTAGTTGTAAGGATTTAACATCCTCTGTAATTAAAGTTTGACATAACAGTATTCCATAAGCAGCCTTTTTATTGTATCAGACCATTGCCTGATTTTAATATAATAAAAAGTGTGCATTAATATTATAAGGCTTTAATTGTATTTATGTTTAGAATTTTGATCCCTTATGGAATTCTTGATTTGTTGGAAGTATCTTCCTACAGATCACATTTAGTAAGCAGTGTGTAAACTGGTGGCAAAAGGCAATTGGCTTTATCCAGCTGCTGCTGCTGTGCCAAGGAGAATCTTTAGTTTTAGTTTAAGCCTCAGACTGGCATAGGCTTGGCAGTCGGTAACATTACGTGATGCTGAGGAGCTGCTGAAATGAATTTCTGGATACATGTGCGATCTGCAGGTGCTGTTGTTGCCGTAACCTTTATGTGCTGTAGTCCTGAGGAAATCGAGTCCCTGTACAGTTGCATGTTACGCTGTCCGTCAACTTCAAGGAGAACTTCACAACCTGAAATTGTACTTGTTTTCCCTCAAACAGTGAAGCATAAAAAGCTGACCGTCTCTCCAAATCCAGACAAAAATGGGGCTGTGAAATTTTGGCCTTGCCGAGTGTGAAGTGTCTCCGCTTCAGAGGATGCCAGGAGGTCCTCGTTGTGCGTTCACCGCGACATGGTGGTGACACAAGGTTCTTCTGGGTTGGGAATGACAAAGGGAATGACCTTGTTTTTTTGGTGAAACTTTGTGAAACTTGCTGCTGGCTTCTAGCCCAAAATACTACTCAGTCCTTCAATAGCTCGGAGGATATCTATGAAGACAATGCGACTAATACTTTGTCAGCATCGTGTGTGCGTCTTTATTTAAAATAGCTTAGTATCTAAAGATGTCAAATGGGAATGGGAACAATGCTTGATAACGATAGCATGCTGCTCGATTATCTCTGGTTTTCAGAGCTATTGTAAGAGTGCCCTTGCCCTGGTCAGGAGGATATGGTTGGTGCATATTTGGGGCCTCTCCTAATCTTTGTACTTCAAGTAATATTTTTGAAACCTTGAAACTGTTTTGCTTTGTGAGTTATACAGGTTAGAGCATCCCACCGTGCCGGGGCCGTGCTGCGCCGGCAGCTGTGCTGGCGAGAGCCGCGGGTTCACAACATTTGCCATACGAGGCTGGGTGGTACTTTAAAAAAAAAGCGTTCACTGTAAATTTTCTCACCTGGGAGCCGCACTCTTTGAACACGTCAGTGCTCCCGTGCGCTGCTGTTCCGCTCTCAACCAGGTAGGAGCGGTTTGGAAAAATAATGCAGTAAAAGTCAGCTGTCATTGAATCCACGTGTTGTAGTTTTGTTGGTGTATGCGACCTACAGCCTACGTAGCGGGAGACCAGTCGTCCCACAGCCTGGTTGCTTGTTTTGTGCTTCAGAAATGAGGTGGGGAAGCAGAACCGTGTCTTACCTGTATTTATCCTACCTCTGGCAGCATAAAGGCAAAGTGTTCAGCTGATCCCTGCTGACCCTCGGTGTCCTGAACCAGAGAAAAACAAGAAGGGACAATAAATAGAGCAAGTGTATTGGCCATGAAATAAATGGTGTTCTTCGGAGCAGGAGCTGCTGGAGGAGACTGGCCTGAGCAGATCGCCCTGGGGCTTCTGCAGAGCTCGTAGGAGCCACCCCAGTACCAGAGGGAGCGGACGCCTCCAGTGAACCCGCTCCCCTGCCAGCGCTGCCCCTGATGTGCAGCTCCTGTTGCTCCTTCCTGGCAGGAAGGCAGTAGAGGGAGCCAGCAAGCTTTGCAAGGCTCGCGTCTGAGCAAGGTGCAAGTGCTGCTCGTTTTAAACCTCAAGTCCTCTTGTGGGAACCACTTTTTGTATTTATCGTGAATCAATTTCAGTTTTAAAAGCCTGTTTATCATGACTTTCTCACTCTACAGGCGTTAACTTGCTAGGGGGAAAACCAGCACTGCAGTGAGATCTTAATTGTTAATAAAGACTAATTGTTGTTTGCTTCTTGCTTTGTCATAATTAAGCTCTGTGCATGTACGTAGGGACTATATGCTCAAATATGCCTTCTCCGTGCTCTTACAGCTCCTTGCGCTGAACGCTTGACCTCGGCGCTGCCCGCGGCGCGGCCAGGCAGGTGCAACAGTGTGGAGTTATGGCAGGTTTAACAAGGGAAACAAACCCGGGAGAGGTGCGGTGGACGCACTCTTACCCCTTTGCCAAATACCCATCTTTGCGGTGTCTTGCCAGAACTGCAGGAGCTGTTTGTGGCTTACCTGTTTGCAGGAACTGGCCGTTAGGTGTTTGAGGTCGGGGCTTTGCCTACAGGACAGTGTTTCCTACATCAAGAAACAGCACAGTGAATTCAGTATTTTTTTCAACCTGGCAACCAGCTTACATTGAAACAAGGGAGTTCCAGTTCTGCACATACCTGTAAATATGTGTCTGCTCCAAGTTCTCCCTACTTTGAGCTGAAAGTAAGTCAAGAGAATTTGATAGTGATATTCTCAATATCTGGGTTTTTTTACATATCATTTTAGATTTAAGAATCTTTTTCTGATGGCTCAGAGTTTTCCTAAGTCAGTGGAAATTGCCACGTTGCATTAATCTCTGGCTCGGGTGCTTTCCACAAGGTCCCTTAATATCTTCTAGTTTTATTTGGTCTTGCTGTAGCAGATTGCTGGAGAATGGGCTTAACTTCTAAGCTTGTGAAGAGCCCCAGTGAAGTCAGATTGAAGTTAGGCGCATGCTTAAGTGCTTTGTTGGACCAGAGCCAGCACGCTCAGCCTTTGCTAGGACAGAGACTATTTTAGCCTTTATTGAGCATCTTCTGCCTAGTCTTCTCTTCTTGGTGCTATGTCCTTGGTGCTTGTGCCTTTACATTTTCCCTGATGTCTCCCACATTTGCTGTAACAAAAATGCAAAGAGCAGAAGACCACGTCGAAGATAAGGAGATAAGCTAGATTCTCATCATTTTATATCTGTCAAGCATCTTGTCACCTTTTTCTCCTTATCTCCTTTTAAATAAAGCCTACAAAGGGTTTTCAGAAATGTGAGTCCTGTCCTGATTTTCTGGCAGGTTGTTAGTGGCTTTGCCCTGGCATGTCTAGAAAGCCCTGCGGTACCTTGGCGGGTAATACGAGGGGAGCAAAAACGTCAGATGGTCTGTCAAAAAGTCCCTTCCCCCTCTCCGTTGCTCAACATTTGTTATTTTTTTTGTCTCATATCTTTAGCTCTCCGCTCACCAAAGAATGTGTCTGGGTAGCCCAAGCCGAAGTTTCTTTTGGAAAAAAACACCAAGCAGGAGTTTTGGGAAGAAAAGGGAAGCAAACTTTTGAGCCCATCGTCATCAGAAATGATGAGTCCATTTTCCCTTCTATTTGCTCGTTTTGTGGAGCTGCTCTAAAACCACGTGTTCATAATTGGCCTGATTGTGGTCTCCAGATTTAGAGAGAACAGGGATTTTTGCTTGCCTTATGGAGGCTTTCTGGGGCAGATTTGTGCTGATCTGCTGGCAATAAGCACAGGCGGGGAGGCTGGGGACACCGCTGCTGCTGGGCCCGGGGCAGGGTGACGGGACTGTGCTTTTGCGAGCTGGCGAGCGGCTGCTTTCTCCCCTCGGGGCAGAGGAAGCGCACAGTCACCTTCAGGAGCATTCCTGGAAATTAGGAGGAATGTTTGATTACAGCTTTTTGCAATCATCGGGGCTTGGGTGCCTTGTAAACGGGTTGGGGACGTACGGCGGCTGCGTGTGTCATCCGGGAGCGGTGAGCGGGGCTTGAGAAACAACCGCAGCAGAACGGAGATTTGTGGGAAGGTATCTGCCAAACTTCTGTCCCTCCGAAGAGACCTCTTAAATCCCTGGGCTACCAGATTAGACGTTGTCCAAGGTTAGCGGCCAGATGTTTCTCAGCTGTTTGGACTGGTTTCCAGCTGAGACCCAATGAGTGGCGATCCAACATGTAAGTATTAATATAAACATTTTAGAGGCCTTGCCTTGAGCGAGCCATTAAAAGCTTCCCACGGTACTGCGAGCGGCGCTGGTTTCCTTCGAGAGCGTCAGTGTTTCGTGTATCGCGCTGGAAACCCCGAGCGGGTCAGACCCGCTGCCACCTGCTCACGCAGCGCTGGGGCCACGGCCCCCCCTTGTTCTAGTGGCGCCAGAGCAGTGTGGTCCCTGGAATTTGATTATTTGTGTTAGCAGATAATTTAGGCCAGAAGGCTGAGAGCGTTCCCTTCCTTCCCTGGATGTCGTCATGCCTCCCAGCAAAACACAGGCCCGGGTCTTGTGTCCCTTCCCCTCCCCTCGCCCCGCAAGTACAACAAAAACACTTTCTACGTCCCTTCTTCTGAAGGGTCACTGTCCACTCGTTTTAAGCTTGGTTTTGGCTTGTGCAGGCCTGCCAGAAGGGGGGTATTTCATTAAATCCAGCATGTAAAGCCATGGTTTTAATTATTAAAAAAAACCCAAAAAACAAAAACAAAACCAGAATGAGTTTCTGATGTGTGGTTCTTCTGAAATATTCCTGATGCCACCCATGATCTTTGGTGTTCGAACATGAGCGATGAGAAATTACCCTTTCTGGTCTCCCACTGATGTGAAACGAGACCCTTCTAACGCCTTCCGTAATTTTCAGTGAATTTTAATGCTTCGGTTCTTCAAGACCTGGCCTGCTCTAGCCCTAAACCAAATTGCATTTTATGCCAAAGCCAGGTCCCACTGGAGGCGTGGGATATTTATTTGCAGAGGTAGATGCTGTTCTACAGACGATCATTCCAGGATTTTGGCTGGAGGGGTTGGGGAAGGTGGTGTCTTCATCCAGCACCTGGCGGCTTCGCTGGGGACAGTCAACCCAGCCAAACACTCGCTGGAATAACAACCCCCCAAAACACACGGCTTATTTATAGCTCTGGTTGAAAAACCCGAAAATATCACCATGGGAGTTGTTTGCTGTACTGGGGGCTGAACAGGAGCTCCTGAAATTGGGGGCCATAACGTCATTTACTGACAGCCAAAAAAATCCAAACCTGAGAAGGCCAGGGCAGCCTTTGCTTCTCGCTAGTCAAAATCCTCCTTGGCTCTTAATTAACGCCTGGTTAATTAGCACCTGGTGTTCCCCGCGGGAAGGCAGCGCTCCCATCGCCTGCTCCGGTCCTGCCTCTCCCTGCCAGGTTTTGGGTGATTTGCACAGCCGGTGCGCGACCCACAGGTTGAATCCATCCGTCTGATGGCCTCACGGCGTTCCTACCTGGGCTGCGTAATTACCTGTAATAATAATAAAAAAGTTCTGGAAAGAAGACTTCTAAAATCAGCTTCTCAGAGTAAGACGGTGTCCCATCAGTTCACGTGCGGTGGTTTAGATCAGTTATTTCTGTGTGCGAGCAATGAAATTTTGTAAGGCAGAAATGTGCTGTTAACCTGTAATTTTTCAGGATTTGGGCTGGAGTGACTCTGATAAGCCCTGCGTGTGGTTTTTATTGTACGATTCACAATCACGGGGTGACAGTGGGTTTCTGGAGGTGTTTTCACCCATCATTTCTTGGTCAACCAAACCGCTGCCGCAGAGCGTTGCCTTGCCATCCCCTGCGGCCCGGCATCCCGCGCTGGGAATAGGATGCAGTTTGGTTGAAAAGAAAAATGAGAAGTTATTTTCCCTCTCTCCAGCACAGAAGGCATTCCTGCAAGCGGGAACTGTCGGCCCTGGGTGCTGGGATGGGTGTTTTCAGTCATTCCGTTTCCTTGTATTTCTTGCTCATTTTTTACCGTTCCGATTTATTTTTAATGGCCCTGACACCCTTGTTTGTAATAATAAATAGCGAACGTGTGGACACAATGAGACTGTTTCAGGTTCAAGTGTTTTTAATAACCTTGCAGTGAGAAATAGACCCGAGCCGAAATCTGGAGAAACCCGATGAAGACTCTCTGCTGCTGCAGTGAAATACGATTTTGGAGTCGCTGCTGTGCAAACAGCCCCGGACAGCGATCGCTTCACCGCTTTGACTCCCGGCCAGTCTTTTTAGACAAGACTCCCCTTTGTATCATTCCAAACTCTGACTTCTAAGCAGTATTTTTGTCTTCCAGACATGCCCTGATTTAAGCAAACACAAGGGGGTAGGTAAAGATATCTTTATTATTATTATTTATCCGAGTCTCCGCATCCCTCCTCAGCGTACGCCCCGTCCCGAGCAAAAGCCGGGTAATTCCCATCTGGGATGCTGCAGTGGTGCAAGGCGAAGGGAAAAAGCGACGGTCGGCATCGTGAGGCCTCGTGCTGTTTAATTAAGTAAAACCTTGTTAGCTATTTTCAGGGGCTTAACAACTTTGAAGGAGCCATTGTTTGCCAAGAAGAGCAGCGCGGCCCCCGGGTGCATGCGCCGAGCGCTGCGCGTCCTCGGCCAGGGCTGGGAGCCGGGGCGTCCTCTCCCCGCTCCCTCTGCAAGGCCGAGCGGGGCCGCGCTCAGCCCTTTGTCTTCACGGAGTCTTCTGCCCTATTTATCTTCCCCACATGACATCTCCCCTCCCTGCTCCATGCAACACCCCCCGAAAAATAATAAACGGCGGCAGGCTCTGTAAACAGAGCCTATCTCCAAAGCTGTTTGAAATGTAGACAGGCTCAAGTGAATTAGTTCAGCGAGGACTTAATTGCCGTCCTGTCTGTCAGCGTGCAGCGCTGAGGGTTCGCAGGGGAGCCGGGAGATGGATGGGGTCCTGCGCCGGGGTGGCAGCCGGGGTCACCGCGCCAGAAGCCACGTCCCGGCGTGACCCCCGCCGAGATAAGCGGTCCCTGAGCCGTCCCCATCGCTGGCTCGTCCTGCTGCTCTGACCCTCCCCGGCCTCCCCCGAAGTCCAGCCTGGAATGAAAACACTGGGAGAAGGGCCCAGGTTTGCAAAAAATGGTCTGTTGTCCCTTCCCCGCGCCAGCTGGGGGGCTCGGGGCTGCGGGTCCCCACGGGCTGCGGAGGGGAACAGGGCTGTAGCGGCTGCCGACGGCAGCGTCGTGTGTCCCCGACGCGAGGCACCACGGAGCATCTGGCCAGGAGCGTTCTCCATCCGTCAGGGAAATACCCTGAGCAGGAGAAATTCCTTCAGTCATAAAGAACAAAATATGAACCCCCCATCCCTTCCGGAGCAGCAGCAGAGCTGTATCACTCGAGCAGTGCAGAACAACCCTGGTGACCCCAGGCAGGTCCCCAGAGCTGCAGCCCTTCTGCATGCTGCTCGAGCACAGCTGGTGGGCAAAGGTGCTGGGGAAAAATCGGGGATAACCATCCCCCTGCTCAGGGTTTTCGGAGGGGGAAGGTGGGAGATTTCCCGGGGAGGGCGGATGGGGGCCCGGCCGGGGGCAGCACCCTCGGGGTACGGTGCAAATGGGGTGTCGGTGCCCAGAGCTGCCACGGCACCGCGGGGGGACCGGGCTTTGGCGAAGGCAGCCGTCAGCAGGGCGTCTGGCCGGGCTCTTCCCCACCTCCCCGTTAATTAAACGGCAGCCTCTTATGCATGTGGAAAAGGAAGGAGAAAAAGAAAAAAAAGATCAGCAAGCCCAAACCCTTAGATTACTGTTTACCCCCTCGAGGAGCACAGAAGTATATTGTCCATTTAATAGAAGCCTATAAATCACTGAAAAACATTTATAAAATAATTGAAGGTAATGGGAACCATTTGTTTAAATAACATCACGTTCATGCCCCAGAGGTGCAATAAAAGTTAGATTAATTGATAGGATTTTATATCTCACTGTGAAAAACCAAGTCACATTCTAGACACCGACAGTTTGGGAAAGTTGCAAATTCATCAGGCACCCAGCTACTATCAAAATAGTCTCTTCCATGCGAAGAGGCACATTTATATGACCCTGAAGGGTTTTGGGATGAGAACTATTTACTTAAACTGTGAAGTGAACTAGCCAGTGTGAGATCCTGACCCAGATTGGGGGTTTTTTCCTTCCTCTTCTATCTGCTGTTTCATTTTTTTCCCATTATGATAAAAAGCAAATAAATGTCTCTAAACCAAAGGCTCGTTCCTAATCTAGGGCTCAAGTGTCCCGTGTCCCTCCGTGCCCGTGAGAATGGCACCTCCGAGGCACGGGGCGGGGGTGCTGGGGCTGGAGCGGGGCTGGCGGGCTGTACCCCAAGCCTTGCTGGGTGCCTGTCCCCCCATTGCCGGTCTCTGGCTGTGGCCCTGGCCCCCGCAGGGTTTGTTCTCCTTGGGCTCCTCTCCGCTGCCAGCCGGGGCCGGCAGCAAGCTGCTTTCAGCTTGTAAACCGTCCCTCCCTCCCATTTCACCCCTGTAACCGTGTTTTGTGGTTTATTCGGTTAAAGGGCAGAAAAATGAAACAAAGCATGGGTTTGAGCAAAAGGGCAGCTGGCGGGGCGATGGGAGCCGCAGGCGGGCAGGGACTCCCTGGCTCTGCCGCTGATCTGCCTCCCCCGGGGCTCCCCTGCCGCCCATGTTCCGCTCCAGTTTTGCCCTGGTTTTCCCCAAACTCCTTTGTCACTTCTTTCCCTTCCTTTCAGTGATTCTCTTGTGTGCCGCAGCAAGGCCAGCGGTGAGCCCGGGCTCTGCTGGTGGCCCGTGGGACTGTCACCCCCAGCCACCCCGCGGTCCTGCCGCCCCGTCACAGCCGGTGCTGGCATCGGGAGCAGCCGTCCCCCGCCTGAAACGCCCTCCGTGGCTTGTCGCTGCAACGGCCCAATCCACCCCGCTCCAGAGGTGCTCCTGTAGCATGAGTGTCCCCAGATGCAGCCCCCTGGGGGGCACAGCAGAGTTGGGGACCTGCCTCACCCGGAGCGCTGCTCCCAAAGTCTCCAGAACGCTCGTCCCCGGGGCAGGGCCGGCTCCGAGCTGCCCCTCGCCAGCCGAGCCCGAGCGCGCGGTGCGGCCGGGCTTCACATCAGCTTTTGATAAAGGCGCCCTGTCAAACAAGGGCTGAATAAATCATGATGTGTTACCAAGACGCATTACAGCTTTTAAAACAACCACCATGGCATTCTACCCCACGGACTGATGAGTCTGGGGATGCCAGATCCCTGGCGCTCCGCAGCCTTGCTGGAGCCAGCTCACATCTGGAGTGCAGTAAACGTACCCAGAAGCAAGAAAGCAGCTCTGTAAGGGTCAGGAGTACAGAGAGCGGCTGCTGACTCCAGGCGCCACCCCAAAACCCACATGCATTTCCTTGTGTAAACACATGTGGCCAAAAGGCAGCCATGGTCACCTTTCTCCAACGTAAGCCCTATAAAACCGCCAGCAAAGTGAGGAACAATGTCACTATTATTGTTTTAGAGGAATTCCTCCAAAGCTGAAAAGCATAGCTGGGCTGCCAACAAGGGTGTCTTTAAAAGCAGGGCTGACAATTGACTCCAGAGCCAAGGGGAGGAAAAAAATCCCCCTGGGGTTGATCGTTTGCAGTTGTTGGGGGCTTCCAGAGCCTCCCAGTAACCTGCTGGGTCCTGCTGCCGCAGAGGCACAGCTGGGCGTGCAGAGCCCTGAACTGCTCATCACCCCCGTGGGGCCGCTGCCTGGGCCTGGGGGGCTTTGGGGCCAGGCCTGGGGTGCCCCGGGGTGTTGGTTTTGGCTGCTGGTGGGAAGCAGCCCTGAAGCTCCCTCCGTCTGAGCAGCGCCCAGCGAATGGACCCGCCGAGAGCCCAGCACACCCTGAAACCGCTCCTAGACCCGGCGTGGGTTTATTGCCCGAGAAAGAGGATTTCTGCCCCCCCACTCCGTATCAGCTGTGTCTGCAACCCTGCTGCTGCAATCAGAGCTCCTCGGGCTGACATCCTTTGGGATGAGAGCTTGCCGGACCCGGGAAAGAAAACAACTGGTGCCTTCCCAAAGGGGCCAACCAGAGCAAATACCTGGGGTCTGGAGCTGCTTTCTCTCGGAGGGCCCGTGATCAGTTGGATCAAGACCTTAGAGCTGCTTCTCCTTGGGGATTTATTGCCCGACGGCAAAGCCAGACGTGGGCTGGCAGGAGCAGCAGGAGCGATAACCCAGGGCCAGATCCTGCCCATAAATCGGGAATGGCAGCCAGGAGCTGGGCATGGACACCCTGGGGTCTGGCAGCGGGCACAGCGGGGATTTAACCTCCGTCCAGAGCCCGAGCTGAGCCGGGCTCCAGCACCAGTGGTACTGGGAGAGGCACCACAGGACGCCCGGCCAGGAAAGTTTTGGGGACGGGGCCGAGAAAGGGCTGTGAATATGTAGCGAGGCGGGAGGGTGCAGATAGGGCGAGTCTCCATGCTTAACACCTGATTGGGATGACCTTGCTCCTGGATAAGGGATTGTCCTCCAGTGAACACAGATGAACATTTGAATTTCAGTGATAAGCCCATCAAATAGTTAAGTGTGTTAGAGGCTGTATGAATGCCCCACAGAAAAAGTTTCTCCAGTGAGTCAGGGTCCCAAAACCTTTCTTTGGGGAGCTTATCTTATCGGGCACGGGATGCAGCACTCCGAGGAAACGGGGCCAGCTCAGCCTGAGTAATGGCCTGAGCAAAAGCATTGCAAAACTAAAGGTGCTTTTTAAAGAGTCCTGACATCGCAGACAGAAGGGTGAGGAGGGAGGAAGAGGAGGCTTAGTCACGTTGGCCATCACCCAACGCCGCGGTGCTTCTCTAGGGCAAGGGCTTTAATGTCCTTCCTAGGAAAAAGCTTTACATCTGCCATCCCCCCTTCCCTTGTGAGAGCAACCTGGGGGCTGTTCCCAGCCAAATCCGCTCCTTAATTCCCTCCATTGGAGGCTGGGGCCAGCAGAAGGATGCTGCCAGCACCATCCACCGTTCCCAGGGCCACCGAGCAAGGGGTGTCAGTGGGGCTGGGGGTCCCTCAAACGTTGGCCGCGGTGATGCTGAGCTTCCCCGGACGCCTCCAGCAAAGGCACAGCCTGTGCCCTCCCGGAGGGAGGATGGAGCTGTCGGGAACCACCAAGACAAGCAGCGAGTGTGATCCTGAGTGAAAACAAAGCAGCTGGCGAGCGAGCTCCCTCCTGAGCCCAGCCTGGGCTGCTGGGAAGCTGGTGCTGGGGTCCCAGGCAGCGGGGCCATTCACCCTCCATGGCCCCAAAAAGCCCCTGCGGTCCTTCGGGTCCCCTTACCAACACGAGCCGGGCAGCGTGGGAACCTAAAAGCTGGTGTAAATAATACAGAAAAGCTAGCCAAATTTTTAAAACAGGAAAATCAGTGGCTGTGGAATAAGTACCCAAAACTGTTCCCAAAAGGAGGAATATGAGTGTGGAAAGACAATGCCTTCCCTGCTCCTTGTTTCTCTGTGTGCTGATGGAGATCCCAAATTTCCACCTACTTGGGAAATTCTTCCCATGGTAAGCACGAGCATTAAATTAAAACCTCTTTGGAGCCTTTCCCTAAAAGCCAGCGTGTCCCAGCCGACATCCGAGCACGCCCATGTGCGAGGGGCACCTTCGGGAATGCCTTATGTATGGTCCCTATACGTGCGCGTCGGGCAGGGCTCCTGGGGGCTGCCAGGGCAGGACGCCTCCGAGCTGCGGGAGCCTTTGGTTTCTGCCCATCGCTCACATAAAGGAGGGAAAGAGGAGGAAACTAGTGATTTACTGCACGTAGATGGTGTGACCAGGACAGACCAGTCATGACACGTCCCTAGCGCTGAGCGGGGCGGGAGGTGGGCTGGTGTGGGGACCCCGTGCTTGCTCCCAGCGCGGGTGTGCAAGGGTTAAGGCACTTGCACCTCTGGAGGTTTTGCAGGCAGCAGCTACAGGACACATGTGATTATTATTGTCATTCCCTTCGTTTTTTTTAATTTCAGAAAAGTATCTGCCCTTAGGACAGGGATTTAGAAAAGGCTGTGGAGGAGCCGGCAGCGTTTGCTGCTGGGCTTCTGTGAAGGTGGAAGAAAGGGAACTTTTAAATGTGGATTTTTCATAGTTAATAAAAAAAAAAAAAGAAGACGATGGGACTTTTTAGCTGTAGGGGAAGGAAGTGTCACAAATCATTGATGAGATTTTGAGGTCCGTGTTGAAATATGGTCAAAAACATGGTGTGGGAAACGTTTGGGGCCAGTTCTGCCACCTGCCCTCTGTTTGCTGAGGACCCAGGGCTGGCGCAGGGCTGCTGGGGGCTCAGAGTCTCCTCCCCAGGTGTCCCCGAGATCCCTCCGGCTTTGCCGTGGCTTGGCACAGGGAGCGTTTGGCGTCTCCCGCGATGCCCACGCACTGCGGGACCCGCGTGTCGGGGCTGGGAGAGCTGCCACGGCCGGCGCCGGGGCCGAGCCTGCCTCGCGGTCTGCCCTGCGTGGATGCGGTTTTGGGGAGGGACAAGAGCGGGTGTCAGGGGGACCTTACCGAGGGCACCACCTTGTGCAATGGCAGATCTCTTCCTCAGCATCCTGGGGAGACACAGGCAGCCCCAGATGCTCACGGAGCACAAGCTGGAGAGCAGCTGTGGGGGACACCGTCCGGTCCTGCGGGACTGGCCTGTCCCCAGCGCCGGCCTGGGGCACGTCACCCCCCTCCCCACGCGGCCAGGAGCCCAGCCCGCCTCTCTTTGTAGTGCTATTTTTAAAACACCAAAGGAGAGCTCCCACCTCCGTCTGCTGGAAACGTGGCGCGTCCCCCCCGCTATCTGCCGCAGCCAAGAGCCCTGCTCATTTTCAAACCCGCCGGAGTTAGCTTCAGATATAAAACCAAACAAGCAAACTGAAAGGGGCTTGTTGTGTAAAAAAAGTTCCTCCGAATTAGTTATATCTGGCTTGTGATCCCTTTTTGATTGAATACTTAATAGCAGCCAGGTGCAAGCAATAAGGGACGCTCGCCCGCGCCTCTGCAGCAGCCTGGGAACGCGGGGCGGTGGGGCAGTCCCCGGGCAGCTCGGTGTGTGGGCTGCTCCTGCCCTTCCTCTGCCTCCCCTTTCATCCGCGGGGATCCCAGCCTTTGTTTCCTTCCCTCGGCGCTGAACGAGCGCGGGAGATGCATACATACGCATCTATATGTTTGCACGTGTCCATATACGCAAAGGCAGAGCTCTCTGTGTTGGGGGTGCGTGCAAAAGTGTGGGCACGTGCATGTGTCCTTAATGCAATCGGGCAAGTAATGTGCACTTTACACACATGTGCGTGTGTGCATTAATGCATGTGCATGTATACAAACACGTTCCCTTCAGCAGCTGAAATAATCCGCCCTCCCGGCTCGGCCCCGGGTGCAGGAGCGCTCCCGCTGCCGCAGCAAGACAGTCACGCGGCGCTCGGAGACATTTTTCCATCCTGGCACTTCCAAATGCGTCTGCTGGTGTTTAAGCCCATTTCCATTCCTGAGTACGTATGTGTGCAGTTTTTACTGCATTAATTTTAGAAACATACTGCCTTCGTAGACAATAATAAAAACTGGATGCCAGGGTGGGAGACTGTCCAGAAACTACCAGCTTCTAGACATTGCTCTTCTGGAGCACAACCTGTCCCTGCAAGCGGGAGGTACAGGCAGGAGTGGTCCTGAAGGAATGAAAACTGGCGCCGTGGGCCCAGTTGCGGGTCAGGACGCAGCAGTGCTGTGGCGCTCGGTGGCCCCCGGTCCCGTCCCCACGCGGAGCACTGGGAGCAGCGCTGCGGGGCGGCGGAGCCGCTGCGGCTGGACGTGCCCCAGCTGCTCCTGGCTTGGCGTGGCCCTGCGGGCCTTTTCCATCCAATGTCCCTATTAAAAATGCACTTCTTTTCACACCCCTTCCCCCCATCATCCATTTATTCTTCCCGAGTGATACAATTTCCACCCAACGCTGTTCTGGATAAAGATCCTCAGCGTGTCACTTCCGATTATAACTCCTGGAGTGTTGGCTGTAGCCTGCCTGGTTACTTGATTTATTGAACTCCCAAATCCTCCGAAGAAACTCGATGATTTTATACAAACAATTCCCTTATGCCTGAAAATAAAGTATTTGCCAGAGCACTTTCTAGGTGTTAGGATCCAGAAAGTCATTAGTACCAATAGGAGGAAAAATTGCGATGAGCTCTTGAAATCTGGGGAACACACTCTGTTCACTGCAGAGGTGCGGACCGAGCATACACATATGCTATAGCTCGTTCTTTCTTGGGCTGCAGAGATCAATTTTGGGCTGGTCCCACTGCTGTTGCGGGGGGTTTTTGTTGCCTTTTGCAGGCCGTAGTGACCAGGCAAAGGCTGATCTGCTGTACAGCCGACATGGCAGAGACGGGTGGGATGTCAGCTGGCAACAAGCTGGCCAGACAAAATTAACCTATCAAAAAATTTGAGTATACACGCTTGGGCAGAATGCGTTTGCACCAGACCAGCATTTTGCATCGTGCAGTGGCAATGCTTTGGAAGTGCCGAGACCAGATTTCCCCTGTCGCTGAAACATAACTCCAGTTTTCCACCTGCGAGCGGGGCCGATAACACTTTCAAACTATGGAAAGGGTGATAAGATTCAAGGGGAAAAGGCGCTGTACCAGAGCCAAGCCGTTGTTCATCATCCCGAGGTTTCAGGTGTGTGTGCAAGGGGCTGCAGAGAAAAATCAGTGAAAGGCCTGTTCCTTCTCCTGGAGGGGAAGTGTTTGTAGGATTAGGGCATATTTAGACATGGCAGAAATGGGATTCCTAAACAAAGGGCCGGGGGAGGCGAGCCCCCGCGCCGCCGCCGCCGGTTCCCACACTGCAGAAGGTTTCCAGATTCGCTGCCTACCTGCCTGCAGAGTAAAGCTGTCCAGACCCACCGCCCCGCGCTCGCCGCTTCCATTTTAGGAGGTGCTGGAAACAGGGTGAGGCATTTCAGACCCCCTCCCTTTCTTACCGGAGTGGCCGAGGTGGGCTGGGGGTGCCTGGCTGCACCCACCGCTTCTGGGTGCACATCCATTGCCAGGCACCCTAATGAACCCGTCTGCTGGTTCCTGTGCCAGGACCCCCCACCCCGGCACTGTTGTGACGGCCGTACCGGCCAAAAATCCGGCACTTGCACCAGCCGCGTCCCCCGGCAGACGTGGCTTTGCCGCGCGGCTGGGTTTGGTGCTGGGGCCCTGCGCCTGCCAGGGCTTTTTGTTGGTCACGGGAGGAAGCCTGTTCCCCATTAATTGACATAAAATAAATTGGACTTAAATGCGAAATTGCAACACGGTGAGCAATTTATACAATTTTACTTTGGGTTTGTGTAATTAGCGGAGGCGGATGTGCATTCTCTGAGAGTGGGTGTGCGGGAGCGGGAGCCAGCCGTTGCCAATGGCAGAAATCAGGGCGGGCTGAAGAAAGGTGTCAGTGTGAGCTCTGCAAGCAGGGACAGGGCTGGGCTAATTAAGCTTTGGCCTGAGCCTAGGAAATAAAGATGCATGACGCCAGACTGCCGCTGTGGAGCAAGGAGGGGATGCTGCCCAGGATTTCGGATGTTGGAGGTGGAAAGAAGGGGCTGCACTACGGGGACAGAGGAGATGGTGGGCCAGCTCCCCGTGGTCCTTGGAAACGTCCTTCTGAGCAGGGGCCTTGGGAGCCTCTCTCTTTCTCCGCCTTGCTCTGTTTCTCCTCAGCTCGGTCCCCGTGCACGTGCGCGGACGCTGGTGAGCGCGGGGCGAGTCGCTCGCTGTGCTGCGCGAGCAGATGCATGGAGGCGCAGTGCTGGGCTTGGCTTGCAGCAGCACTACATATGCAATTTTTTTATTTACACCCACAATCAGTTTATAATCTCTGGCCAAAAACTTCATCTCCTGAATGGGAAGATTTGGCCCGCGGAGAGACGTTAACTCGAAGGCGAGAGGGAAATATGAAAGGGCCCTCTATGTGGAGAGCAATTCAGTTTGTCTCCAGTACACAACTGTGGTTTTTCCACCCCTCTGGCTTTCAGCTGGGAGACGTCTCTGCACCGCGAGCGCTGCCTGGGCTGCAGCGAGTGCTGCCCGCGGTGGGGCAGCCGCGCCGGGACGAGCCGCCGGTGCTGCGCCAGCGCTGCTGCCGGGGCTCCTCTCGCTCACCAGGGAGTTAATAAAAAAGATTAAAAAAATGCATCTCGCTATAAAAAAGAAGAATAAACAGGGGGGATGGAGAAGGCTGCTGGTGTGCAATCGATGTGCTGACTCAGCTGCCTGCCTGCAGGATGGAGGAAAATCCTCCGGCTCCGGAGCTGCCGCGCGCTGGGGACCCGGCGGTGGCCCTGCCGGCAGCGAGCAGGGGACCAGCGCGGCCACGGCCCCGGCGCGGTGTGCAAGGCAGATGCTGCTCTCACACGTGTAGTGAAGGCGTGGGGCCTCAGCTCACAGCCCGTTGGCTGCATCCGCCCCTACCCCAGCAAAACTTAATTGTTTTCTGCAAAGAGAGAAAAAAAAAAAATCATTTGGGGAATAGATGGAAAAAGGAGATAGCGTCAGGCAGTCATGGCCTGTTCTCCACCTGTTGTTATTTTGGTCTGGCCCAATCAACCTGCTAGCCAGGCTGGAGCCAGAGACCATCTGGAAAAACTGCCGTGTTTATAAAACTGACATGGAGCAGCACCCCAGGGCCCTGACCTCCCACACAAATCTGGAAATGATTAAAATGGCCCTGGCTGCCTTCGCGGCAGAGAGCTGCCTGCGGAGAGCAGCCCACCGACCGCATTTGGAGTTCTCATCAGTGGGGCTGGGAACACGCACCCTCCTGCCTGCCCCACTGCCGCCCACCCCACAGACCCCATGGGCAGGCGGCTCTGGGGATGCTCTGGGGATCGGGAGCACGGCCGCAGCAAAACCTGTCGATTTGTCTCATCCTACGGGGCGGGAGCCTGTATCCTGCTCTGGGTGATGGGCACACACCCCCAGGCTGGGGCAGCCCCCCAGTCCCTCCCCAGCCTGGCTCCGGTAGCCCAAGGCACCAGTCCCTCTGTCTGCAACAGTCCTCTGTTTTTATAGCTAACTGGAATTAAAAAATGAAATTGTATCGGTGAGTCTGATTTCAGCGGGAATTAGAAAGCAAGTCTCAGCGTCAAAGGTGGGGAGTGCGAACCCCGACAAGCTGGCTGCGAGCTCTGGTGAGCTCCTGCGGGCGCAGAGTGAGATGAACGCACTGCGCGGCTCCAAGTCACTGCTGCAGGACCAGAGCCACGTCCAGCCCGTCCCCAGGGGCAGAAAGGCTCTGGAGAGGCTTTGTGTTGGACCCCAGGTTTGGAAAAACCCTCCCCAAAGGGCTGCTGTCCCCTCTGCACTGCTCTCGTATCTCCCACCTCCAGGACTTTGCTTATCAAAGCAGCTCTGTGTCCTCCGTGTAGCGAAGGGTAAATGATGTTGCAGCCGAAACTCTGGCCACATTGGACCTTGCTGACCCGCACCGGCCAGGGGACATTTGGCTGGTTTCAGCCTTGCCTTGCCTGCTGGGCAGCAGTTTAATTAAAGAGGTGTGAATAATGAATTATCCGTGACTCCGAGCCATCCATGGAAAATTCAAATCAACCTGCTTTCAGTTTACAAGACGTCAGCGAACTAACTGCCAAGAGAAAGCGGGAGGAGAAAGAAAAGCCAGACTGTGTGCCGGAGGCTGACGAGCGGGCGGTGCTGCGAGGGGAGGCGATGCTGTGCCGCGGTCAGCGCGGGCTGCTGGTGTGCGCTGAGAACGGCGGCTCGGCCCCGGCGCGGGTGAGCCGGGGCTGGGGCTGCGGCCACGGCTCTGGCAGGGTGGGGACAGTGGGACGGCTGCTCCTCGCTGCCTCCTCGCCCCCGGTCCGTGGGGCTCACGGCTGGCAGGCAGGGACGGGCAGTGCAGCCGCAGCCGGCAGCTGGTGCGGATGGTGGGTCCTTCCGTGCGGGGTCCCACTCCAGCTCCCACCCGAGCAGGTGGCCCTGACGTGGGGACCAAGCCGGCTTTAGTCCCCACCCCACGGGTCCTGCTGGCACCCCAGTACGGATGGGGAGCAGGGCAGGGAGAGACCCGGCCGCAGTCCCACAGCACACATGCGGTGGACTGAAGCCCTTCTTGCAAATGGGGCTGCTGGCAGCTACAGCAACAGCTTCAGTAACCACTTGCTTCACGCCAGCATGACGGGACTTAATCCCTGACGAGGGCCCTGGTCTTGGGCCTGAGAGAATACTTTTTGCTCTGTTTGTCTTTGTCCCTCCTCTGGTTTACGTGCTCAGCCATGCTAAGCTCTGGCCCTGAGTTTGCTGCCTCCACTATTGTTCCCTGCGTTATCGGGAGTTTGATGGGGACAGGGATGGGAGCAGGAGGGCCGGTTGGTCTGCAGAGAGCCTGGCTGGGGACAGCCGGCAGCTTGAACTTGGGGCCACCACCGCTGGGCAGGATGCTCTGGGCAAGGCTTCCCGCACTTCTCCTGCCCTCCAGGTCCAGCCCAGACCTGGGTGTGATGGTGACAGGTCCCTTCCCTCCTGCCCCATCCCGTCCCGCAGGGATGCTCGTCCTGCTCCCATGTGCCAGGGCAGGGATGCTGGGAAAGGCACAGCTCCTGTGCTCCCCTCCCAGTGCAGGCAGGATTTTTGATGGAAAAGCATGCAAAAATTTTCATCCTGAATTTCAGATGCTTAAACCATCTCCTGACAATGAAGGGGAGCCCTGCGCTGCTTCCAGGGCCGAAGGCTTTGAAAGGGGCAGAAAATAGACCTGTCATGTCTTTTGTCCGGGGCCAGCTCTGCTCATTGATCTCTCTATCAGATGAGTAAACCGACACATATTAACCTGGAGCCAAAGCAAACATATTCTGAGTATCGAAGAAGCTCAGATAAGTCTTTTTCCCCCTCTGGGAAGTTGGAGCCCTGGATGGGGGGACCAACTGATCCCAAACCAGTTTCTGGCACAGGCTTTCCTGGAGCGTGTGGCTGAGCGTGCCTCAGTTTCTCCTGCCCTGGGGAGGAGATAAGACCCTTTGCCATGGGTTAATCCTGGGGGGCTCCAGCCCCCACCCCAGAGCCTCCAAGCTGCCATCGCCCGTCTGCGCGGGGGGACGTGTGTGACAGGAGCACGCCAGCCCTCCCGTCATCAGCCCCCTCTGCCTGTTGAGATTGTTAAATTAACCGCCCCCAGTTTGTAAAGGGAAGGGCCGTTGGCTGATAAACCTCTGTGAAAGGACGGGCGATAACAGCAGGTAGTGCCGCAGATAAACCGTCGTGCCAGCCCCGACAGCGGGGGCTCCCCCGGCACGCACCCACCTGCGGACAGCAGGGACCGCGAGGGAGCATCCGCCCCCTACTAGACTACAACCTCTCCTAAATTGATAATTCAAACCTATTACGCAAATAGATTATGGAAGTAAATTGTGCTTCAGGGAGGTTAAATACTTGAAAACACAGAAAACACCTGTGGCTGATTCAATTACTGGCCGTGGACAATAAGCACCTTGGCCGCGGCAGTGGGACCGGTCTGGAACAAACCCAAGTCCCTTGGTACTAAGTGAGCATCACCTGGCTCTGGGGGACATTTCTGGAATGCTGGGACCTGCCTGCCTGGGCAGTCAGAAGTGAAACACTTCACCGGGGCACGAGCATTTTGGTGCTTTTTCTCTGGGAGAGAGTCAAAATGACTCATGCTGGCGGGGGGTTTTGGTGCAATGATGTCCGTGCCTCATTTTTTTAATAAGTTTCAAAGTTTCATTTCCACATTATTGTCTTAGTTAATCTTGCTTCAATTTTTATATTAAGCATGGTGCTAGATACTTTTCCTTCTAATTTTCGATTAAATGGTGTGCTAAATACATTGTGAGTGAAATATATTACATGGACGTGTTCATTTACATGGTACAAAATTTGATTTCATATAAATTGCAGTCCAGGAATAATAAGGAGGGTGCAACCCTGCAGTGCCACATGGACAGTTCGTCACATCCTCCGTCCCCTCCACCGTCCCATTGCTGACCAGCCCCAGTCCCACTTCCCCCACCCTGGGGGCCAAAGGCAAATGAAGATGGTGATTGTCTTGCTTCGTTAAGGACAGAGAGGAGAGGAGAAGGGAAGTGACTCGTCTCTGTCACCACGGGGCTGTGTGTCACCGTGGAAGCCGGGAAGCCATCCACCTCCGGCTCGTGAGCAGCCGGCACTGCCCTGTCCAGCCGCACCCGACCCAGCACTGCATTTCTGCCAAACATGTAAAACAAAGACACCCACAAGCTAAATAAATAGGTGCCACTTTGGTACGGGTGGGTGGGAAGCTCTCAGGTGACCGGAGCCGGTGAGCGGGACCACTGTCGATGCCAAGTTTTGGGGTGCACCTTGCAAAGGCTGGGCAGGAACCGGCGGAAATCGCGGCAGCCAAAGTGTCCCTGGGAGCAGGGAGAGGAAACCGGGGCAGCCCCAGCGCCGCAACCTTTTGTTCCTCCGGGAATGCACGGCCGCAGCAGGAAACGCTGGGGGGTCTCCCGGCCCGGGGGCTGCAGCTCCCCGCCAGGGCTGGGCGCTCCAGGGAGGAGGTTCAGAGAAGCCCTGGCCAAGGGCATCCTCTGCTTGGTGAAGAGGGATGACTTTGCTGCACAGCAGCTCACCCGCGGCGGCTGCAGCAACCACACACTGAGTCATTTGATTTCTCACATGGGTAAAAGAAAAGTGATCTGGAAGTGAGCCTCAGTGCAGAACAACCCATCCAGTGGATCGGGCTAGCTGTCACATCCCACAGCGGGGTTTTTTGGCTTTCAAGTCCTGGTAACTAACATTTAGTCTTTTTCAAGCGGTAAGGAAGTTACCTGGGAAACTGGGGGAAAGGATGGGAAAAGCTGACATCGAATCCTGATTTCTGTTCTCCATCCACACTGTGATGCATATCTGGGGAAAAACAGTGCCCTGCTCAGGGTGCGGAGCTGCTGGCCCCACTGCAGCAGCTGCTCTGCATCCCCCAGCCCATCTGCTCCTAAGTTAGATGTGGGCATGAAATACAGGGTCACCAGAAGGACAGAGCGCCCAGCTTGGCTGGCAGAGCCCAGTGCAGACAGGGGGAGATCCTGGGCTCAAGCACTGCAGAGCACAGCTCAGCCCCAGCTGTGGAGCACGGCGTGGTGCAGGGGTGGGAACCACGCTGGAAAAATCCACGTGCTCCCCTCCAACTACAAAACAAAATGCTTGTTCAAGAAACAGCCGGTGCTCCCTTGAAACTCAGTGCAGGTGAGTCTGTAATGGGATCCAGGTTTCTGCTGAGCCTGGCTGGAGGTTGCCAGAAGTTCAGGCTGGGCTGGGGTTCGGGTTTGCGACGAACCGCATGGGTCTGGGGGCTGCTCACAGCGACTGAGCGTGGGGACTCCACTGCTGCTGCCTCCACTTGCCTTCAGCTGAGGATGAACTTGGGAATGGGTTTGGCTAGCATGGCACAGCTGCCATTGACAGTTCGATAGC
The DNA here is from genome assembly GCF_036013445.1 of Caloenas nicobarica. NCBI lineage: Eukaryota > Metazoa > Chordata > Aves > Columbiformes > Columbidae > Caloenas > Caloenas nicobarica. Next base: position 16,311,610 of record NC_088259.1, read on the forward strand.
AGCAGAATCAGCCTCTGTAGGTGAAACACCATAAGAGGCACCGGCACACAGGCAGCAGAAGACACCCTGCACAGGAAACAGGAGCCCATTCCGATGAGGAAACAGTGTGAATGCTATTTATTCGCAGAGTTTTGTTTTCATTAACTGCAGCGTGAGTCAAACCCTTCCTGTCAGTATTGTGCCCGGTGCGGTGCCTCCGGCTGGCACGGCCGCTTTGCAAACGCTTCTTTCCTTTGCCAACGGGAGCCGCGCGATGGGCTGGGCTGGGGAAGGCAGAACGATGTGGCTGGTGGCCCCCGCGGGTGCTGGCCGGCCCGGCGTGCCGCTGGCCATCGTGTCACCCGCACAGATGTGTCCGTGAGCTGAGCCTCCTCGGGGGCTTTCCCTGATGAGCTGTGTATGTGAATCACGGGCTGGCCGGGAAGGGGAGAAACAGCAATGCCAGCGGGAGGCTGGGAGGAGGTTTGGAGGTGGGGGGCTGCAGCAGCCCCACAGAGCGAGCTGCGGCTGTGCCTGTGCTGGGAACAGCTGCCTGTGAGAGGGTTTGGGCTGATTTTAGGGGTGGGGTTGGGAGGACACCCCAGGGCCAGGCTCTTCATGCCTTTTCGGGGCGGTGTCCCCAGGGTGACGGTGGATGCGCCCGCACCTTCCCATGCAGCTCCATGCCAGAGAGTTGTGTCTCCTCCTGTCCCATCTGAAAGCAAGAGCTGGTGGTAACCAGCTGCAGCTGTTTCAAGGGACAATACCAGGGATTTGAGCTGCTGTGGGACCATTCCAGCTCTGAGCCATTTCAACTCAAAGAATGGCCCCTTAGGGGTGAAGAAGCAGGGACATTTAAAACCAGGCTGGTGACAGCCATCAGAAATACCCTGGCAGGAACATGTTCTGGTTTCCTAGGCAGTTCACTTCCCTCCACAGACGCTCCAGCATGGGTAAAACCAAACTAAAGACAAGCTGTAAGCGGCTTTTACGTCTCCAGCTGGAAGATGCAGCCCTCACTGCCCCCACCCACACTGCGGCCATCCCCTACAAACACTGGGATGCCACAGCAGATATTAAATCCGTAGCCAGCCGCTCATAAAAACGCATCAGATAGAAACGGGGCACTGCAAACCACACAGCCCTGCAGACCAAAGGTCTTTGTGTGAGAAGAAGCTGGTTCCCGACGCTTCCTCTGCCCTGCTGCCTGTGACCCACAGCGTCCTCCAGGCCCGGAGCCGGCCCCGGCAGGAAACAGGTGGGATAAATATTTGTGCAAACCAAAGTGAAATTTCCCTTGAAGGCCATGCAATGTGTTTCCCTCGCAGTGGTTATGAATGGGAAGGTAACGGCCGGCGCAGCAGCAGGTGCTGTCAGAGGGTTGTGGGACGGGTGCTGCTGTCTTCCCTGGGAAAGTGAGTGCGTTACTCTTACTTCACCTGGAAAGCAGCATCAGAAAGCTGCTGGGGACTGCAGACAGAATAGTCCCGGAAAAGTCTAGGCACTTAATTGCTGTGGCTCAAACCCAAGGTCTGTGGGAGCCCAGCAGGGTAGGGGCCAGCACACCCCACCCAGGGAGAGCCTGGGGGCTGTGGGACCAGCACATCAGACCCCATGCTGCTGGCACAGAGCAAAAGCAGTTACAGACCCAGCACAATGTTTCTAAAGAACCGTGCTTTGCCTTTGCAAGACTGGTTAAGAAAAATCACTGCAGGCACAGCCAATACCCATGGCCCGGCATGAGCGGGTGAGCGCAAGGGCAGCACACCGGGGCCGTCAGCAGCCAGCGGTGTGTGCGGAAGCAGGTGCTGGTGATTTGGGGCCAGATGTTACCTATTTCCTGCCCTGGGCTGTTCTCCTGCAGACGTACCCCTGCCTGCTGGGAGGGGGCCAGGGTGTAAGAACACAAAGGGCTGCGTGGGTCTGGTGCCCTCTGCACCAGTGTCACTGGAAAGGATGTGCTGGTGGGGTTGGGGCAGATACAGAAGCTCTTGCTCTCCCCTTGTACAGCAGTGGTCAGGATTTGACGCTCTGAGTCTACCAGTGTCAATGAGAGGAAGGAGAGGAAAATGCCCTATGGCGATGCTGCTCCATTTTCCCCAATACAGGCTACAGTGGGAGCCTGCAGCTGTGGCACCCGTTCCTGGCAGTGCATGGGCGGATTCAGAGGGCTATCTCCAACTAGAATTGAAATCGAACAAGCCTGAGACCGCAAACAGCTTCATGTGGCTCATTTCACAGCCAGGCAGTGGGAAAGGAGTGGGAATTTTCTATCCAAATAAGTGGGCGAGGGGAGCGTGGTCAGCACAGGATACAGGCGTCTCTGAGCTAACACGCTCTCATTACAACCCCGACATCTGCTCTCTGACCTCTTGAGCTCTGCCTGCTGACAAACCTGCTGCGGCTGCCTTCCCCCGCTTGGGTTTCCTCCTCCTGCCTGCGGCAACCACGAGCCCCCCGGCCCAGGGGCAGGTGGGAGCCCTGGGCGCCCGCTTCCCCTGCAGCGCTGCGGTAGCCGAGCCCTGGGATTTGGGGGCTGGAGGGTGGGGACGGACTCTGCAAACCAACAAGGGTTTCACAATAGTTTGCTTAAGGGCTTGTGACTTACAGTCTCATGCTCAGGTGCTCCAGGCAGGGAGCAGCCGTGTCCCAGCTGCCCACAGGAGCCCTGCTCTTGCTGCTGTTGCAGGGACCAGGTCCCTGCGCCCCGCTTGGGGCACAGCGGCGCCAGGGATGCTGTGGGAGGGCTCCAGGGAGCCACCACCACTCCGCTCAACACCGGCTGCTTGTGCACACCAGACCTGTCAGATCCAGCCACGGTATAGAGCGGCTCAGCATCCCCAGGCAGCTGCCCGCACGGCCCCGAACGTGCCGTCCACCCAGCAGGAGTCAGCATGGCCAACGCAGCCCTTTCTCCTCCTCCAGCTCTCTCCCTTATTTTTCCTCCCTCTCCTTCTCCCCCTTCCCCCAAAAGCTCTTTGTCTCCGGGCTCTGTGGAGGAAGCAGACCTTCTGAAAATAAACTCTTTCTGCTTTGATCTGGTTTATGGGCACGCACTGTTTATAGCTCCGTGCGTACGACTTGACACCTTCCCACCTGCGGCCCCAGCAACTGCTTCTTATCACAGCCACTTTGGATATTAACAGGCTGGTGGGGAGGGCGATCTGGAGGTCCCCAAGGCCCCCAGCCCTCCCCACACCCCACTGCCCTCCCCACGTGCTCCCCCTCCCCAGGCAGGAGGGAGACATGCTGGTGTCCCCCTGCATGTGCTAATTGCATCAGCCCATGTTTATTGGGATGTTTATCTAGACTAGAGATGATGGGAGGGTCCTCAGAGGCCGGATCCATCCCTTCCCCACAGGAATTAGCTCATTTTGACCTGTGCTTTCAGCACAGCCTGGGACAGCGTTGGGTTCCCTTGCCTTCCTTCTGACCTGGCAGATAGACACATTCAGGAAGTGGGGGCAGGAAAAGCCTGGAAAGGCCCAAATTTGCTTTATTTTGACCTGCTGAAGCATATATTGAAGCAGGTGTCCCTCACCTGGCCTGGGGACCAGAGCCCATACAGACACCACAGCCTGGCTGGGGTCATCGCCACGTGAGGGCTTGGAGGAGGGACAAGACCTGCACCAGGCTACAGGGGACTTTGCTGCGGCTTACCACAAACCCAGAGTTTTGGAAAGGAGCTTTGCCATGCAGCGTCAGTCCTGCTGTTGGGCTGTGGCACAGCGGCGACATTGGGAACAACTGGGTCAGCCCCATCCCTGGGTGCTGCACAGGAGGTGCTTGTTCAGTGCAGGGGGAGGGCAAGGACCTCTGCTTTCTCTGGAGCTTGTTGCATGGAGTTTTCTGCTGTACTACAGCATCCTGGAAAGGGCCTGAGATGTTGCAATAAAACGAGTCTGTTAATAAACAACGTCAAGTCTGGGCTGTGCTTGCAATCATCTTTCTTTTATCCAGGCTTGCCTTCCAAACATCCGCCAACAGGGCATCTCTGCCGGTAACACATGAGTCAGTGGCACGTACCCAACAGCGGATCCAGGCAAGTCCCCTGCGAGGCCTGGCAAACACCCACCACGGTGCCCAGGTCACTTGACAACACAGAAAAGCAGTCAAGGTTTTGGAAATCTCCACTTCAAAAAGCAAGGCGGGAAAATGAAATTTCAAGGTATGTTCCCCACAGAAAGTCTTGAATTAGGTCAGCTCTGGTAAGTTCTTCCATCCTCATCCAGACACTTCAGAAATATTTCATCTGCACTTTGAACATACAGAATGTTTTAAAGTGCATTTAATTAGCTTATACTCCATGGGGAAAAGAAATCATTTGGGCTTGGAAAAAATGAAGCTTTTTTCACATAGCCACAACAGTGGGGGCATATTTTCAAGTAGAGAAATTAATAAAAATCAACCTTTTTCCACCATATTGATTGCAGCTCATTGACAGTTTCCAGTTAATGGCATCTCTTTAAAACATTCCCAGCTGGCTCCAGTAGCAACACTTATTTCCTGCTTCTTGCCACACAAAAGGAGACACTCGGTAACACTTGAGACTCCCATTTAAAGCCCATAAACAGGCATAACCAGGGGGACTCCCTGCCACCAGGTACTTCTGAGGCCAAGCACTGGGGAGAAGCGTGGGGAGCAAGTACAGCCCTGGCACTCACAGCCACAGGTGGGGACCCCCTCAGGGGGTGCTGTGTGCAGGGGAAGGGGCTCAAAGCCACCACCCCGGGCTGGGTGCCTGGGGAAGCCAGGGGTCCTGTCCACAGGCTTCGCCGGAGCACCTGCTCCAAGGTCTCGGGACAGGGTTTCTTAATCTTCGGGCAGGCTAATGCAAGCAGCGTCTTGCACAAGTGGCTGTTATCGGCATATTCTGGGGCTTAGTGGTGACGCGCAGGAAGGGACAGGGATGTGGATTGCTCTTGGCTGTCGAGCGTTCCGGGCTGCAGCCAGGCGCCGAGGCTGGGGGAACAGCCCACGCTGCAAGCCAACAGCTCCGGGGTTGGAGATACATGGAAAACAGCCTGGAAATCCCAAGGCTTGGCCTGGTGTGGGGAATGACTCGCCCTTGGTGTTGTCCCCCGAGTACATCAGCACCTTCCCAGCCGCCTGCGAGGGCAGGGGATCCCGCCGCCATGCAGACCCCCAGCATGGCAGGAGCTGCACCCGGAGCTGCTGGATGGACATGGGAATCGCTGGGTAAAACACCCAGGGGAAAGTGTCATCCTGCTGCACACCAAGTCCCACAGGTGCTCTGCACCGTGCATTTCTCACCCTTTGCTTTCCCCCCAGCCGGCTGCAACCCAGGCCGCTGGTGAGGGTGCACAGCCAGCCGGGCTGAGCGAGGTCCCTGCCACCCCTCCAGGGACCGTGCCAACCACAGCATCCCTTCAAACCCCACCCTCCCTGCCGCAGGGAAACGCGGCCCTGCTTTCAGGCAGACATTTGCCAAGGCAGCATTGCTTAGGCAGGGACTAGTCGTGCTTCATGTATTGAATATTTGTGTGGAACCCTCGGGAAGCAGCTGCACCAGTGCCATGGGGACCTGCAGCACCATGCGTGACTGGGGACGAGCTGGCCTGACCAAGGAGCTGCAAAGTGGCTGTCGTGCTGCCCCTCGCTCTGCTTTGAATTTTACCAGGGTAAATCACAATCCTTTGCTGTGGTTGCCGGATGACACTGTGGGAAGGCCCTTGTGCTCTGTCACAGCACCTGTGCACTCACAGCACCCACAATGAGGCGCAGCCCACCCGTGACCTCACCTGGCCCTCCTGGGAGGAATTCAGGAACAGTCCTATTTGAAAGAAAGACACACACCAAAATGAGAGTAAACAGGAAGTTATTTTGGAGGCAGGAGGAGCTGACCGAGGCACCGAGCCAGCCCAGCCCCAAACGCAGACACCATACTGGGGAAGCAGACATGAAATGAGGCAGGGGTTCTGTTTCTAAACATCACCTGTGAACCCCAAACAACTACAACGTGAAGCAGCGCTCACCCTGGAGCCTCCTGAGGACACGCTGTCACAGGCAGTGGAGCGGTACCAGCATCCCGCGGTTTTAGGGCAGCTCCCGGGTTCTGGAGCACTCGGAGCAGGACTGAGCAGCGTGCCCACCTCCCGCAGGGTGCGCAGCGAGGAGAAACCAGCCGTGTGTCCCCATCAGCCACGGTTCAGTGCAGAGGCACCTCTCCCTTCTCCTCCACAGCCTCAAGTTCAGGTGGCGATGGCCAGAGGAGCATTTTAGTGTCCACATGCACGGGGAGAGCATGGACTTCACGGCCAGGAGTGGCAATGCATGACCATGAGCTAGCTGCACACTATCAATCACTGTTAAACCACGTCGTACCTCCCACCCTGAGAGCTTCTTAAAAGAAACTCCTAATTTTCAACACCTACTTAAAGCTCTTGAGGCTGCGCCGCTGCCGGCAGACGTGAGCTCATGCTGACGCTCGTGGGCATGTGCCACCCCGCTCCAAGGCTTACGCCTACAGCAAAACATCTCCCCCAGCTCCCCACTGCATGAGCAGGCACCAGGCAAACATCACCTGAAAAGCAAAGGTGGAGTCACAAGCAAACCCCCCACTACCTGTGTGGATACTAGCGCCTCATGGTTTTAAAAGGAAAGTGCTAAAAGAACCCAGTTCCTCCTCTGTGCTCACTCAAGTGTATCTTCATAGTTCACTTGAAGGCACAGGCATTAGTGGATGTCCCCTAACCAGGGGGCACAGCACAGAGCCCATGTTTGCATCCCCTGCTGACACAGGGACAGCCCTCAGACCCTGCAACGTCACTGAGTTCATGACTCACCAGCACAGAGGTGGGGAGGGGGTTTCATGCAGCATCTCCCTAGAATGGTCCTGCTGCCCTGGGGTGCTCATGCTGCAGAGACGAAGGCTGTTTGGGCTAGTGCTCCTGCTTACTCCAGCCTGCCCTTAGGCAGCCAAAACCTTACCTCCCCAGGTGGTACAGAAGGTCCTATTTCAGCGGGAAGCTAAACGGCAGATGGTTTTCAGCTGCTCCTGAGCCAGGCTGTGAGCAATCAAGCCCTGGAGCTCCCGCTAAAGGGTCACTGTGCTTAAATGCCACCACCCCAGAGGTGCTGCCAGCCACAGGCAGTGTGGGACCCTGCGGTGTGTGTGCCACTGAGGGGGCTCTTCCAGGCACACAGAAATGAGGGAGGTGGCGTCCATGAGCAGACTGTCCCTCAGCCCTGTGCATAGGCTGGACTTGGGCATAAGGCAGGAAAAGCGCAGCCCTGCGGGCACCCATCCCTTCCCCTGGCACCCTGGGCTGGGTGAGCACAGCCAGGAGGAGTGGACAGCTCTCTTGGTTTCTCACCAGTCCTTGGCTACCACAAATGTTTTCTTCTGGCTAACCACAGCCCTGGCCACGTGTGAAGGTCCCAGGTCCTGGGGGAGGAAGGCCTTTGATTTCCTCCTGCTTTACTCAAGCTGGGCTCTTGTGAACACCACATGAAAGAGCTGGGAGGGGCAGAAGGCACAGGAAAGGTTCCCAAGAAGAAAAAAACCTGCACCCTGGCAATGAGTCATGTTGCCAAGCCAAAATAATGCTGCCCAGCTGGAGATGCTGAGCTGTCCTGTGCCACCCAGGCAAGAGATGCCCTGTGAGCAGGGCTGCTGAGCAGCCTTGGTGCGCAGGCTTCCGAGACATTTATGGTGTGTGAAATAGAAACCGTGCCTGGTACTGAACACATGTCTGGGGTGGGGTCCCTCAAGGGGCTGCACCCCACGGAGTCACCATGTACCCCAGGGGAAAGGCGGGAGCTGGGGGCGCTGCTCAGCATCGCAGGACAGACCGAGGCTAGGCGGGGATAAAGGGGTTAAAAATCCAGGAAAAGCTGCAGATGGATTTCACAGATGGCCCTTCAGCCACAACTGCAAACCTCCACAGGTTGTTCGCTCGGGTTATGTGTGTCCCTGGACACCACCGCTACCCTGCAGCGCTGTGCTGAGGGGGCTGGCTGGTTCTCGGGGACCCACCTCCCCTTCAGCACCCCAGGAGATGGCACGGGGCAGAGGCTGGGATGCAGCACCGTGGCCTTGGATTCAGCAGGAGGCATGGAAAAAAAAAAAGATGAGGTCACCACAAAGCGGTCGTGTAGGATGTGATACAGGAGTGGGGCGTATGGTGGAACAAGGAGCTATTGTAACCCTGCAAATCAGGGGAAAAAACAGCTGTGGGGGTGGATGGCCACTCACCTCACACCAGACACTTGGGGGTTAACTCGCCTGAGGTCACATAAACTGGGTTTAGAAGAAGAGTGGGCAAAAGGAGTGGGCTGAGGTGGGCGGGATGCTGTAGCAGAGGCATGAGCACGACTTTTCTCTCCCTGCTGGGGCAAGGTACAATAAGCAGGCAGGTCAGGTACAGCGAGACAACTGGAAAACACCTGGCACGGCGCTGGGAATGCCCCGTGTGCAGATCTGCCCTGTTCCACCCTCATCTTCCGTGCCCCCGGGCTGTTTGCAGGGAGTGGGTCATAGACAGGGCTGCTTGGACTCCATGGAGTAGGGGCTGGAGCGTGCTCATGGGGATAAAACCAAGAGTCTTTCCCTCCTCCCACCACCCTTTGAACCTCCCAATTTTCCAGCTGTGGCACGCTGTGCCCGGTTGGCAGAGGGTGGCTCCATGCCGTGGCATTGTATGTGCCTGCCCCATGGCACGGGGGACCCATCGGGGCTGTTATCCCGGGATGCTCGGGAGGTGCCCATTGCTCCAGCCAGGGCCACACACCAACCTGGGGGTCCAGCCCCAGATCAAGCCCTTTCCCTCCTCTGCCCCGGCACCGCTGCAGCCCCCCCAGCCGTCCCATCGCCCCGTCCCTGGCCCTGACGGCCCCGCGGTGGCACGGGGCGGCCGAGGCGGCGGTGCTGCAGACTTTCTGTCTGCACGGGGACTTCCCGTCCCCGCACGGCGCTGCCGGCCTGAAACCAAAGACCGGCTTGTTCGGCTGCCTGAGCCGCCTCTGCGCTGACTGCTGTTCTCTGTTCCCGCTAGGAATAATATACCCAGGGCTCTGAGCATAAATTGAGTTTCCCAGAGCCAGGCTGGTGGGGAGACTTTAATGGGAAGGAAAATAAACTGTGTACTCGGCGTGTGGGGAGAGGTGTGGTGCTGGCGGAGGGGTGTCGGGAAAAAGCTCCTCTTGGTGTTCTTTTTTTTTTTTCCTGACTTGTTTGCTGCGGGAGCACACGTATGCATGCCCTCCCATGCAAGCTGTTTGCTTCCCAGGTTGCCAAGGCAAAAAGAAGCATTTTAAACTAGCTGTTTGAGAGCTCTGGGGCCTCTGATCTGCCAAAGCATATCAGTGGCTCAGCACCAAGCCCAGCCCTCGGAGGAGGCAATTGCTTCAGAAGAAGCTGCTTCTTTTCTCATCTTGCTCATCTGGGGCTCTGAAGAGGCTGTCGTGGTGCAGGCACCAAGAAGGGACGTTGCCGTGCTGGGAGGGTGACGGCGCGTTTCTGATTTCTCAGCACAATGCTGCGATTCAGGGACTCAGGAAAGCGCATGAGTCACGCTGTGAACTTCCCCAGCCAGTCACCGCTGGGAAACACGCTCGCATCTGCTCAGCCAGCCTCAAAATTCCTCCTGCTCGGGAATAATCCCCGCTGCTCCTCCCCTCCTGCCCGCTCCCGGTGCCGGCTGGGGCTGCTCCCTGGGATGTTGACGGCCCAGGGAAGAGGGTGCAGGGGGAGCGGTGAGAGCATCCGAGGGAGAAAACAGCGTGGGATTTGGATGCAGCGGAAAAAAAGTGCCTGTATTTAATTGCTTGACCATGCACAGTGGACACCAGCAACCCTGGGTACTTTCGAGGCGGTTGAGACCCACACCCCCTGTGTCCCCCTCCAGCAGAGGAGGATCTACAGACTTAACTCCGGGGCTGCACCCATTTGTGTCTGCAAAGCCTTTGAAGTCCTCAGGGAGAGGAGCAGGGCCTTTGGATGTGCCTGTGACTCAGGAAAATCCGCCCCCTCTATGACCAACAACTATCTGAAGAGGGATCTGTGAGACCGCGGGTGCGTCAGGTGTCCCCCCACCCCCGAGCAGCCCCGGCTGGCAGGAGGGACATGGACGGGCTTCCCCGGGGCTGGGAAAAGCCTGTAGGTTTGGGAAAGTGGTACTCTTTGAGCATGTTCACTGTCAGCTTTCACCAAACGTCAGAAATAGAAATGGGAAGTGAAATCCCACTTTTCTATGAATATTTGCTTTGAGCTGTGAGGAGGCTTATTGAGGAAAAGGGCGCGCTTGAGTTTCTTTTCAGTGCGATGCTCGACTCATCCCGCCCCCCGGGAAGGTGGATTCCCCGCGCCCTGACGTGTCCCCAGGGCCATGTGCTGGTGGCCGCGTCCCACCTGTGTCCTCCCTCTTCTACGAAACCCAGATCAGCCAGAGTAGGCGGCCACAGGGGTCCTGGGGAGCAACCCTGGCACAGCTTGGGACAAGCCGATACAGTCAATGGCGCTTTTCTGCCCTGCAAACCCAGCCAGGGGTGCAGGGAAGTGACCCCCGTGCACGTCCAGCTTCCTCCGCCGAGAGCCGAGCCCCAGCGCCTCTGTCTGTGCCGCATCCTGCCGAGTAACGCGGGCGCACATCCATACATGGGGAAGAGCCGCGCGAGAGGCTTCTCCTCTGTCAGGCCTCCCCCTGGCTCAGTAAATAACATTCCTGCTCACGCTGGTATGTAGAAAACTTTCCAGCTCTCAGGCTAACATCAGCGTCACGGCTCCATCGCCCGCCCCCCGCCAGCGTCTGTGCTCCCCTGGGGGCCGGGGCTGCACCCCGGACAGACCGTGGGGTGCAGGGGGGTCCCCGCTCACCCGCCGCTCCCGACTCCACCTGCATGGGCAGCATTTCATTTTGGGGGAAACGCGAACCTCTTGGATAACTTGTGGTTCCCCGAGCCCCATCGGGATTGATGAGGGGATGTCTGCAAAACGATGAGTTCTCCAGGTGACTAACGCAGCAGCACAAAGCCTTGGCTTGCGTTCGGTCCCCCAGCTCAGGCTGTGCAGCCGCCTCCTGCCAAACCCCGGCTCCTCTGCTCCCGCCACATGTCCCGGGTCATTCGCAGGGTGAGAAAGAGCCAGAGAGAAGAGGCAGCGGGTGCAGGCAGGGACGTGAGTGCTGGCACAGGGCGACCCATGTGTCCCTGCCCAGCCCCACTTCATGCAGCCTGTGGTGGACTCGGGAACGATTCCCTCTCTCCTGCCCTGCCCGAGCTCAGGCTCATTCACAAACCCTCTCCCTTCGTGCCCAGGGGAGCAGCAGCAGAGGGGCGGGCTGGGGAAGGCGGCAGGGGCTTCCCTGTGCCCCCCTGGCCTCTGCCTGCCGCCAGCGGGGACCCACAGCTGTGCTGCTGCCCTGTCCTGGCATGAATCATCGGTGTGTGCACCGGCAGGGCTCTGCTGCAGTGACCCACTGCCACTGTCACTGCCACTGCGCTGTGAGCGGCACTTGCCTTTGCTGGTCTGTGCTTCAACAGCTCCGGTATACAACATCCACCTAACGTGGGGCTCGTGCAACACCATCCGGGTTACCCCACGATGCACTTTGCACAGAGCTACAGCACTTGGCCGGTGCTGAGGTGTGATTTTGATTGCTAATTAAGGCAGCGATCTCTACATGCTCACGAAAAGAGGTTTAGATTTGTCCAAGAACTGCCTGGGACAACTTAATGGTGTTGATACAAAGAGTTATCCGTTCTCCAAGGCTGTCTTGAGGACCTGACAAGAGCTGGCTCAGGTTTGGCGGGCAGGGGTGCTTGGTCCCTCACCCTGCGCATCAACTAACCAGTGCAGGGGAAGATAAAAACTGCCCCCAGGCCTGTGGTGGGGGCGAAGATGATCTTGGCAGGTGGAGCTGGGCTACAAAATCCATGCAGGATTCGTCTATGAGCATCTTCAAATCTTTTGGGTTTTGGTTCCAAGTTTAATCCCGCCTGGGGTGCAAGCACACACAAAAGCAAAGCTTTGGGCTGTCTCCAAACACTTGGCACTGAGCACCCCGAGCTGGGCTGATCCCGGGAGCGGGTGCCAGGGCTTTTCTCCCACTGCTGGCAAGCGTGGCCCTGGCCCTGCCCAGAACCTCCTGCTGTAGAGCTGCACCCTTGGCAATTTGGGAAAGCCCCAGCTGCGGACAGGGTGTCTTGTGTGGCTCTGTCCCACCCCGTGTGCTCTCACAGTGCTGCTTCCCGCAGCGCTGCCACTGGGAGCCAGGAGGGGAATTTTTGCTCTTGTTCCCCTGCAAGGGCACGGTGCCGGCCGCCTCCCCCCTCGCCGGGCTGCTGGCACGTGCCGCCCGCGGGAATCGCATCCTTTCCCCACAGTGCTCCAGTGAGGCTCCCGGCTCGTTTTACAGCCTCAGAGGGAACTCCAGGCTAGAAAAGGCTGGGGGATGAGCCCGCGTGCGGTGGTATCACAGCCTTGCATCCTCGGGAGAGCGTCCTGCCTGCCTATTCCCACTGCATGATAAAAGATGATAAGAGGGGTGCTGGTAGCCCCGGGGAGCCCACGTGCTTCGTGCACCACCACGTGCCAAGGTGCTGTCTCCCTGCTTGGAAAACAGGAGCAGGAGCCGGAGCTCCGGGGCTCAGCGTGGAGATGTCCCCAACATCCACCCGAGTCCTTCCCGGCCGCTCGGCAGAGGAAACGTGCTGAGGGCTGCTGGGGACGGGCCGTTTCCTCCCCTGGGCTTTTCCTTCTCTTTCTTTGCCCTATTTAGGTATGTAAAGATCAGGGGAGGAAAGCCTGGCCAGCGTGGGGCAGGGGCAGTGCACAGCCGTGGGTCCTGGTGTGGGGCTGTCCTCCTCAACATGGGGCCAGCCTCCCCATCTCCTCCTCTCTCCCTTTGGCCAAGGGTGCTGCGATGCATCCCCACAGCAGCTGTGACCCCGCACCAGCCCCGGGGCCATGGAGCACCCCTGGCCCCACACTTTGAGCTTCACGTGGTGGGAAAAGGCCAGACCCTGGCGCAGCGGTCGGGCTGCGCTCCCTCCGAATACGGCTGTGCGAAGTCAGCAGTGTGTTAGCAGCGGGGACCTGGCCCTCTGTGCGCGCCTCCCTGCCAGCTTCTCCATGAGTAATGACACAAACGTGCTTCTCGCCCTGTCCCCGGCGCGGGGCTGCTCACTGGGGCGTTCACATGCTCTGCTCTCGCTTCCCTGTCTCTGTTTTACATCAGAGCAGCTCCCGTCTGTCTGTCTGTCTCCTCTTCTCCCCCAGATGCATCTTCCAGACGGTGTTAAATGCCCAAAAGGAGAAGCGAACCAGGCAGGCAGGCTGCAGGCAGAGCTGGGGTCAGGCAGCACCCCCCGCACCGCATCCCAAGGGCCAAACCTGTGTCCCCACCAAGGTGACAATAAGGACATAGGCTGGTTGGCAAGTGCTGAGAGCTAATCCTGCCCCCAAGTGCCAGGAAGCCACCTGGGGACTCGCTGAGAGGGTGAGAAGTATTCATGGAGTCCCCTGAACGTGGGGGGCACCGAGGGGGACCAGAGCAGACCCCCGCCTGGTGGCACCCGCTGTCACCACCAGCACTGCTGGGGCCCAGCCGTGCCAGCGTCCTGCCCCGGCTGTGCTGCAGAAGGCTGGCTCCGCTCGCAGTGATCCCAGCAGCACAGCCCCAACCGGGCAGCTGCTGGGAAACACTTGGCCTGAAACTGGGGGGAGGAAGAACACACTTGGATGACAAAAAGGGGCTTCTCCCAGAGGGCTGGGACTGCAGGTGAGAGCTGGGCATTAGAGGACAGATGTTACAGCTGTGGGCATGACAGATTGACACATGGATGGCGGGATCCTGGAAACTTTGCACTGGCAGCCTAATTGCTCATTTGCTATGAGTCTCCACAGTGACATGTTTGTCTTAAAAGCAGCCCCTGGAGTTATAGAGTCGTTCTGAGATGCACTTGGCTGTTCACACTCGGGAGGTGGGTGAAGCACTGGGTTTCTGCTGCCCCTGGGACACAACTGGGATGGTGCGATGCAGCTGGGGGGGTGGCCATGGGTGCTGCACTGCCCACCCGGGAAGCTTCACAGCTGGGAAGTGGGTTCATGCTGAGATGTAGTTACGAGGAAGGGAAATGAAAGTAAAAGCATGGTATGTCCAGCTATCTCCTAACATACCCGAAGCTAGGTGGGATGCCCCAAGCCTCTCTTGCAGAGGGCGATGCTCAGCATCCCTGGGGACCAGTGGTAGGGGTGGGGAGGCGAGGGCTTCACGGGTCTGTCAGGAGGGCGAGGAATGTGTGGTTAGCTGGAGATGGCTCCTCCACCATGGTGGCAGCCGGGGGATGGTCCCCCCAGCGCGGCGGTACCAAAGGTCCCGGCACAAGCAGCTGTTTAAGGACCGGCAGGTTGCAACGGCTCAATCCTCCCTTGTTCTGACCCTGGCAGCAGAGTGGGTGGCAGGTGCCCGCGCTGGACCCAGGGTCATTTCCAAAGGTGATATTTCTCTCCAGCCTCTCTCTTAGAAAAATCCCAGCAGAAAAGGAGACACTGAGCAGAAGCCTGAGAGAGGGGACGGCAAATGACACCCACTGGGGCAGGGACATGGGACATGGGGCACAGGACATAAGGACCTTTCCTTCCAATGGACTCTTTGGGATGCTGGAATGTTGATTAGGGTTATGATTATTAGGCTTAAGAAGTATTAATTATTGATAACAATAATACTTTGGCTGACTACATGTAAGATGCCGGGGTTTTTTCACCCTTAAACTTCAAAGCTTTTTAGAAAAAACAGTCAGGTTCATTAAGGCTGTACTACAGATGGGGAAACTGAGGCAAGGAGGGGACTGAGGCTGGCACCATGTCTGCCTGGCCAGGTGGCAGCACCAGAAGGGCACTGGTCTGTGGGGACACTTTACAGGGTCTCTCCCAGCAGCAGGAGAAGCCCCAGGACGCTCACCCCACAGCGGGACTGGGGCTGATGTCAGCGTGTAGCCTCTCCTCCTAAGCCCTGGATCAGGCTGCGTTTCAAAAATGCTCCTAAGTGGTGCTGCAGCCCAGCTAGTGGGACAGGACTGAGGGGGAAGATGTGGCCAGGGCCTGGCCGCAATCCCTGCAGGAGCCCGGGGATGCCAGCGAGATAATGAGAGGGGATGTTAAACATTACTGCAGGCACAGGGCTATTTATCTGACACGAACAGAGGCAGCCAGGAATCCTCCAGGGTGCACAGCTCAACTTAGACCCCATTAAAGTTCCTTTTATTCCCTGTGTTTTGGCTGACGTTTAAACAGCGCCTGAATTGCTCCTGCGGGAGCCGGCTTCCACGCCTGGCGTCAGGGCTGCTGCTCGCTGCGGCCAGCGGCCGTGGGGCCAGGCTGCCTCCGCTTCGCCCATCTCCCCGGCTCCCCCAGCACCCCCAGTTTCCCCATTGCCCGGCCCCAGATGGGCAGAGCGGGGCAGGGATGGGCAGCTCCATAGGGCAGGGGACCGCAGGTGCGGGCAGAGAAGGCAGGACAGGAGCTGATGTTCCTCTTTGGCCATCCCGGGACTTGGGGGGCTCCTGGCTCTGGTGGGGCTCTGCAGGTCGGGGAGAAGAGCTACCCCAGCCGGCAGGGAGAAGCCGAAGAGGCTGTTTTTGCGGGAGCCAGGTCGGGGCTGCCTGCATGCAGCAGCATCCCCAGCACCAGCGCTGCCAGGAAAGGATCCTCCTGTGCGCTGAGATTTGCTGAGGGTTTGGTTTTTTTTCTATTCTGAAATAGGAGAAAACCTGAAAAATCTCTCTGAGATCACGCTGTACCTGCAAAGCCCCAGGCGGGAGCACAGCAGGCTGAGCAGGGCCTCCTGCTATCATCACTTCCGAACATCGATTAGCTTTTTAAAGAGCTTACCTTTCCAAGCAAAGCCTGTTGTGAACGAGAAATGTATTTAGTTTTGGGAGGAACACACCAAAATGAGAAACTCTCGAAACTTTTCAAACATCATTTGGACCCCTGAGTGCCAGCTCCTGCCCCACTCCTCCTTCCCAGCTGCTGCTCTCAGATGTGGCTTTGGGGCTACAAAATGCCCATGGCCA
This sequence comes from Caloenas nicobarica, assembly GCF_036013445.1. Classification (NCBI taxonomy): domain Eukaryota; kingdom Metazoa; phylum Chordata; class Aves; order Columbiformes; family Columbidae; genus Caloenas; species Caloenas nicobarica. The sequence continues at coordinate 16,327,627 of NC_088259.1, forward strand.
GGGACAGCAGCGACAGGGAGCTGCTCATACGGCCACGCTCTGTATGACCAAGCCAGGTGCCCACAGCAACGCTGAAGGGATGCCCAGTGAGCGCAAGGTGCCACCACACCACCATCACCCACCCCGTCCCGTCCCTGCCCGCTGCCTGCGGAGGTGAGCCGGAGCCACGAGCTGTTCCCGCAGGCAGAGGCCAGAGAATTCGGATTCAGAAGCGGAACAGACAATTTCCAAGCTGTCGTGTCGGTGCGCGGTGATGAGCCGGGGCTGCTTCAAAAGGAACCAGCTTTAAATGGATCAAGCCCCGAGCCAAAAGCATAAACACTAGGAGGAAGTTTGGCTAAAGTTAAATCATGTTTTATTTAAAAATCTCTCTCTCCCTGTTGTAAGATGGAAACTCTCCATCTGAAAAGTGAAACTAAGATTGGAAACAGTCCGCAGTCATTAAGTTTATGCCGCTTTTTTTTTTTCTCTCCAGCTTCTCAAGTAAAATATCAACTGGCTCCACTGTCAGGGACAGGAAACATTAGTAATAAGTTCATAGATTTACATTTTCCCCAGGGAAATACAGGAATATCAGAGATCAAAAGTTGGAGAAAGGAGTTATTTTTATACAGAGTGATTTGCAACCAGCATTCATTGGGGGGAGTAAATAAATTACAGGCCCTTCACTTTGGGGTTGTTTAAGTTCTTTTTCTTTAATGCCATCCCTTTTAACTACTGTAGAGAGTCTGTCAGGACTTACACAGAGCAGAGAGGCTTCCCGCCTGCAAAAAGGGCTGTTTTACAGCAAAAACAAAAAAAAAGAGTTAGGCACTGCAATTGGTTGCCATCTCTGAACATCATGTAAGGGCTGCAGGCCCTGCATCGGCTTGGCTTGGGGCAGGACAGGGGATGGGCCAGCTTGGGGTGGATGGGCAACGTGGGGAGATGGTTCTGTTGGCCAAAAAGGTGCTTTTGGGGGCTGTTAGACCCAGCGAGGTGTATCCACGGGAGGTGATACTGATGCAGCAGCTGGGTGCAGCGGGATGTGCAGCACCGGGGCTGTTTGGACCTCACCTCCACCTGCCCCTCGCGGGCAATGAGATGCCTGCAGTCAGGCTGATTCCGCCAGGGGAGGGGATGGCTGCAGAGCCCAGCCCTCCAGGCGGGCAGCGACGGCCCCGCGCGCTTTGCTGCTGCCCCGCGCGCTTTGCTGCTGCCCCGCGCGATTTGCTGCTGCCCCGCGCGCTTTGCTGCTGCCCAGGCTTGTCCTTGTCACAGCTCAGGGGGCGGCTTGCACCATCCCCAGCACCTCGGGGTGTCCACTCTCCTCCAAGCCAGTCCCAGTTGTGGTGGAGACACTGGAAACTTTGACCAGGTGTTTCGTCTTGTGTCATCAATTAAAGGTGAGACGCTCGCTGGCTGTGCAGGATAATGAATGATGGTTTTAAGTACAACTGGAAAAACAATAAAATACTCAATTAGGGTGACATAGCTGTGAACAATGAACATTAAACAACTTCGCGGCTAGTGGAGCTGCCGCAGCAACACTTAGCCCTGGCGTGTGATGGATTCCTGCTTGGAGTGCTCCTCGCAAAGTGACTCTCCATCCATCCCCGGCACGGAGGGCTGGGAACCGCTCTCTCCTTCTCCTGCTTAAAAATACATCCACATAAAATGCGCTTTAAGAATCCCTTAAGGTTCATTAATGTCACAAGCAGGGGAGGAGAAAAGAGCTGGAAAGCCTTGAAGTACATGTCGGAAACACTCTGGAGAAAACTGTAAATGCTGCTGGGATGAACTGCAGGCTCTGGAGGATCAGTCACGCTGGAAGACTATTTATTTTCCAGTCTATTTTAAACACTGGACTGTTTCAGATAAGAGTTGCCTGTGGTGGCAGACAGGATCGTGGGACTGGTGTGCAGGAACTCATGCCAGATTCATTTCTGGGGAGTATTTCCTCTCTGCCTTGATAAATCTGCCTTGTCTGCTGTACCAGGTTACTTCCTTTGGAGTTCTCTCTCCTTATTATTACTTATTAAAATTGCCTGCAAATAGCACTTGGGCTTCATGCAACATCCTGTAAGAACAATTCATCCTTCTCGTTATCTTGAAGCTGACAATTCCCACCAGAGCCAGAGAGGGTGGGTGGAAAAATGTCTTGAGAAGAAACAGAAATGGCCATCCCTTATTGCAAGGCTGGAGAAACCACACTGGGGAGGCTGGAGAGGGCAGGAGATAAGTGGGGACTTCTCCCCTTCAGAGACAAAACCATGAAAGGGAAGAAAATGAGAAGAAATGAAGCCAGCAATGCCAATGAGCATCCTCCCTTGACTGCTGGCGCTGGGGTCCTGGGCTGGTGTTCGGAGGGGTCAGCAAGACCCCCATGACCTGACCTTGCAATCTCCCCGCCTTTTGCCTAGATCTTATCTAGAAAATCACTCTCAGGTTACATGACACATTCGGTGCTGGGCTTTCAACTCTCCAGACAGTGACTGCAGAAGGCAAACCAACACCTTTTCTCTGCACCTCCCGACACGGCCGGGCAGGAGAGGCCTGGCTGGGGTCACCAGCCCCTGGACTTTGCAACTTCACTGCGTCCCTTTCGACAGGGAAGAGATACGGTGTTTTGGTGGCCTGGGGCTGAATGGAGGGGGAAGGTTTGTGGAACTGATCTGCCAGCTGCAGCCAGACGCTTGTTCCTCCAAGTGATCTGCAAACGGCACTTGTGCTGGGGACGCTTCTCCAGGAGGATGATCTCTCCTCGCCCTCCCGGCCTCCACTGCTTCATCCCTGGCATCACAAGCTGTCAGGATGCAGCTCCCTGGCCTTCGTCTCACACAGTCCTCTCAGCTTGATGGAGTCGAAAAAGTCCGGTTTGGCTCCCGCCAGCGTGGGGCACTTCCATCAGGGGAGCCGCACTTAGGCTGGGAACATTCCCACCCTGAGCATCACTCAGGGACAGGCAGGAGGGACAGAGGCAGCTCCCGTGGCTCCATCCCACCAGCTGCCCCCAGCCCCGGCCGGCAGGAGCCAGGCTGCACCCAGCGCCCCCGCCAGCTCCAGCCCGAGCTGCCCCTGCCCAAACAGCCTTTGCTCCAGCACGTGCCCCCGTCCCTGGCCTGGGCACCGCAGCCCGGCTCCTGCTGCGCATGTGGGCTTAATCACCAAGCATCTGCTTCCCATTGCGGCCGCCCCGGGCAGGTTTCCCCTCGCAGCCTCCTACCAGGGTGCTAATTTTATATAGGCAGGCTGCGTCAGCGTGGCCATCGGCAGAGCCGTGGGGCTGGGAGCAGCACGGGGGGACTCTGCCCTGGGCAGGGGGAGCAGGGTGGAGGGGGACAGGCTCCTCTTCCCACTGGGGCTGTGGGGAAGCTGGAAGCAAGTCTCGGAGATGCTTGTCCTGGCTCGGCAGCATGGAGGGGTGCCAGGGACTATTTTCAGAAACCTCGCTCATGGTGACATCCCAAGCGCGGGGTAACGCGAGCCTGGTGTTGCTGGCACGGGCTGAGCCATCCAAAGTCGGAGGGTTTTGCAAGACGACTCCTCACCGCTCGGTGATGGGCAGCCCCAGCACCAGGCAGGCATCTTAACTAGCAGTTCCCAGCCACAGCTCAGAGAAACGGCAAATGCTGCTGGTGCCAAATGACGAATAACTCCTCCAGACATTTTGGAGAAGCATCTGGAAAACAGCCTCTTCAAGGGATCTCAATTTTGGCTTTCTAAATTGAGGCTCCCCACATTACTTTTGGAAGCATTAGCCATTACTATTTTCCCTCTTTCTGTCTGATCACAGCGTTTTCCCCGATGCTCAATGGTAACAGGCGTACAAGCACTTTATGCCCCCCCCAGCAGGTCCCACACACTGTCACCCTCCCCAGCTCCCACCCTCTGGCAGTCACCGCTGCTGTGCCAAGCGCTGCCGTCACCCTCCAGCCATGGGCAAGAGCGGGCAATGCCGAGCAAGAGGAGACCCGGCAGCACCTGAGCGAGGGGCAGGGGAGCTCTGCAAAGCCAGGCACCAGGGCGGGAGCGCGGTGCCAAGCAATGACAAGGGTCCGCAGACCCGACCAAGTGCGATAAGGAGGCGGCTGTGATGGGGATAACCCTGTCCCCGCGGTCAGAGGCTGCTGACAGCAGCGTGTCGCCCTCTGAGAGCACTTCAGACTGTGCAACAAAAACCTCAGAGCGCTTTGATCTGCGCTGGGGCTCCTCGATGTAAAGCAGGGACGGGGTGAAGGTGGCTGCAGGATGAGCCTTTGGCTGCCGCCTCTCCCGGCGGGGAGGAACGGGGCTGGCTGCCCCAGGGCGCTGAGCGCTGCCCTCACCAATGGGGACCAAGCTGGGACCCAAAATACATCTGCATGAGCAGGCAAGGCTGGACTGCACAGGGATCAAAGGTCCCGGTGTCATTTGCTTTAGGCAATGCTTTGCATCCACCTCTGCCCTCCCTCGCGGAGCTGCCGAGGGCCACGGCAGACCTTCGTGGCGCAGGGCTGGGCTGCATCCAGCTTGGCAGAGCACCCCAGGCCCAGCACCAGGAGCCTGGCTGAGGGCTGACAAGACCTCGCGGGGTCTGCACCCCATTTAATGGGGGAAAATGGGCCACAGGAAGCAAAGCAGCCAAGCCTGGCACAGCTGCTGAAGCTCGAGTCTCTGCCTTAGCTAGAATGAGACCACGTTGGGAAGACCCCACGCAGCCCAACAGCAAATGGAGCCCTTGTGAAAAGTCTTCATGGCACATTGGAAATCCTCCCCTCCGTGTTGCGCCCAGATGCCGGTTTAAATATCCGCTGGTGGCAGTTCCCCAGGTTAGCAACCAGCTCTCTTCTCCGTCCTTAGCCCTGGGTAAAAGCATACCTGACAAGCATGCCTGCAGAACTCAGTCTACAAACCTGGTCAGTCAGCTTCGGGCACTGCAAACCACCCTGGAGAAAGTTTCCGTAGCAGAGCAGAGCCCTGTGTGCAGGGCAGGTGAGCTGCAACGCCGGCTCGGGGGGGATGAACACCGCGAATGAGACCATCTTTGTGCGGCACCTCTGACTGGCGTGGTGCATATGGTCCCTATTTATTTGACTTCTTTACTGCTGGATCCCTTTCAGAATGGTTCTCTGCAATTACTTTAAGTTTCCCAGTGCAGATTGGGAGTGAAACTTGTGCTTCAGGAGATAAACTGCAGACTGTTTGGCATCGAGGGAAGCTGTTAATTTGCCAGCAACAGAGACAGAGGGAAAATGAAAATGAAGAGAGATAATTCATTTGCATTGCAGCTTGGTTTTGAAGTAGGGGCTGTGGGCTGGGGAGACACAACTAGAGCTGGTTTTAATGGCTCAGTGCTGAGGCCAGGCCAGCAGAGCGCAACCCGCAGCCAGCTGAGCCGCAGCCCGGCGGTATGCAGGGCCGTGGGTCCCCAGCCTGCCCGTGGGGCTGCTGGCGAGGGTCCCCCAGGAGGGTGCTGGTCCTGGTGCCCCTTCTCGTGTCTTGGTTTGTCTGCTGGGCACACCAGCTCCCTGTTGCCAGGCTCAGAGAGCTCCTTACGGCTGCAGCTGCACTATGATGTTCCCCGCTGTGCACAGAAAAGAGTGGAGATGATGTGCCACGACCGAGGATGAAGTCAGTGTCAGAGCTGGGGTGTGACACCTGCACCTGCCCAGCTGTTCCCTGAGCTGCCAACCTGCCCTCATTCAGTGCCATTAGGTGGTTTTGCAGGTCCCCCCCTGTTTGAAGCTCCTACTGCAGGACAAAAAGAGCTCCGGGTGCCCAGGAGCGCTGGCTTGGGGCTGTGTACACGAGGCTCACTGTGGGGGCCGCTCTCAGCACCCCGCACCGCGCGGGACCTGCCACCGGGGGGGATGCGCATGGAGAGGATGTTCAGAGGGTGACAAGGGGAGGGCTGGGGGTGCCCCAGGCGTGGCCACATGTAAGCGGCTCCTTGGCATGTGTGCGCACCTTGGACCCTCTCTGCTCTTCCCCTTACTGATGTTATCCTCGGCTGTGAGCTGGAGCACGCCGGGAAAAGCTTTCCGCATCTGACTCGCCCGTGCTCGCGGCCTCCCCCACGCTCCCTCCCACCTTTCTTTATTTATGGGACAGCTATTTCCTTTCGGAGAAAAGTAGCCAGTATTATGAAATGGCAAAAGGGTTTGAATGAAAACAAGGTGTTTGCTTAAATCATGGAGGATTTGGATTTTCCGATGGGTGATGGTGTGTGACACTCCAGCCTTCCCTTCCTCCCGTGCAGTTGGCGAGGACCTCAGTCCCTGTCCCTCAGGCACATGCCAGCCATTGTTTTGGCTCCTGGGATGCTCAGAAAACCAGTTGCCATCTACCGTGGAAAAAAAATGGCCTTCGGGTCCTCACGTGAGTCACAAGTACTAATAGTTATTAATTTTTCCAGCAAACAGGGGCCCCACATTTCTGCCCTTCAGCCTGGTGGCAGTGACGATGGAAGGCTGTTGCTGTAAGGTGAGGTTTGAGGTGGGGAAATTTGGATGATACTGATCACAGACAGCAGCTGCCGTAACCAGGGCAATCAACTTTCCTACCCTGGTACTTCTTTTGACCTAAAATAACTTCTGTGCTCAGGCCGCATCTTTCCGAAGACCGAGCAGTGATTATTTTTTAGGGGGGAGGGAAAACGCCCAAGCTCAGCTCCTCCAAAAGCATGGCATGAAGGGGGCATCTGCCTGATGGACACCCCAGGAAAGGAGGACATGGGCTGGGCTGGGCTGGGGCCGTAGCTGAGGATGCTCTGGCTGTCATGGTGGATGGATTTGGGGGACCAGGTCCTTGCGGGGCACAGGACCCCACTGGGTTTGAAGCCAACGGGGTGGTCAGGACACGCAGGACACTTGGCGGCCCCAGCTGGGCAACCGTGCACTGGCTGGGAGCTCCCGGCACCTCCGGGTTTGCTTTGTCACCGCCTCAAATGGAAGCAGATACCTTTATTTATAGGGGAAGGGCTCCGTTTTTCTTCCTGCTCCTCTCACCGCGAGTCACGGGGCAGGGTGGGGGCAGCTCCCGCGCCAGCTGTTGGCCTCTCGGTCCCGCCGCCGGCGCTGACATCCTTTCCTGACACACATCGGTTTCCTGCGCGCGGCTCTCGCGCCACTTCCTACCCTGCTGCAGTTTCCACTGAGCCCTGCATGTCACGGAGTGGAGCAGGGCGGCGGGGGGGAGGGCAGAAGAACGAAAAAAAAAAAAGGGAAAAAATAAATTAAAATAGTAGCTTTCCTTTCCGCCCCCACCCTGGACCGCAGAGAGGTGCGAGCTGGGCAAGCAGTGCCCATCCGCACGGCCGGCTCCCCAGGAGCATCCCCGGCACCGGTTCACCCGTCAGGTCCAGCCGGGTGAGGAGGGCTCACGTCCCAAGCTACGGTCCGCTATGGTTTGACACCAAAACTGTTTTGTTCCCTGGTTAGCAGCCTGATTTCTGAGGTGGGAGAGCAGGGCAGGTGCTCTGCGCCCCGCACATCCCCAAGCTGTTGTCCCCACCTCAGGTTTGGGGGGGCTGCCCTGGCCGCAGCGGTGGGATCGCTCGCCCCTGCCCGCCGCGGGGCCACTCTCCAAACCCGCTTTCTGCCTCATCGGGAAAGCAGGAAAAGCGATCAATGGCTCCAGCCCTGCCTTTAGAAAGTGGATTAGGGCCAGTGAATAGGAACTGTCTCTCTAATGAAGTGCTATTACCAACAGGCTAATTGAGTAATGACATAATGCAGGCCCTTGAAGCTCTTTACAGCAGCCCATGACTCTGTGCCGCGACACACCACCACTTCCTCGCCTTGCCCCGCTCTGCCTCCAGCACATCGCCAGCAAAGGAGCCTTAATGTGCTGTACCGTCCTCCCCGGCGCGGCCAGAGACAAAGTGTCGCCAGCATAACCCTGCGTGGAAAATGCGGAGGTGGAGGGGAACCCGGATTAATTAGCTCAGGAGACGCCAATCTCCTCACATGTGAAATGTGAGCCTTTTTATTGAGAAAAGTAAAACAGGCCCCGCATTGCTTTCAGGGAGCCCAGTAAAACAGAAGGTGATCCATAAATATGTATGTTATGCTGGATTTAAAATACTTTCTGATGATTTTCTAGGCAGATCTCCAATAAGCTACAGCACAGCATTGCTATTGTGAAGCCGTCGGTGCAGGCTGGTAACTCCTGCACATCGTATTGTGGGGAGGACACAGGTCACTGCTGTGTGCGCTTGGGTCCCTTGTGCCAAACTGCTCATCCTCAGGTGAAGAAATTAAACATAACGGCTTTATGGCTTTCATTTTTACCCCACTGCCGTTACTGGAGCGGGTTATGAAGTGCTTGGGTGTCTCTGCAGAGGGGCTCTGTGGCTGCTCCAGGATGTTTGCTCAGCATCTCCCATCTGCCCGCACCAGCGGCCCCCATTGCTGGGACCAGCTGAGAGCGAAAGAGGAGAAACAGCCCTTTAACCCACGACAGTATTCGGCTTGTCCATCCTTCTGTGTTCTCCCAAAGCCCTGCGAGGACAGCTGGGCGCTGCTTGTCCTCCCGCCGGCCACAGCCACAACATTTGCACAGGGGACATAAATAGTTGAAGGGTGACACAGCCCGGGAAGGTGTTTCTCAACCCTGCAGGGTGAGCGGAGCTGCCCTGCTTGCTTGGGGTGAGGAGTTTGTGCTCACTTCACCCAGGGAGGATTTACAGCCTGGTTTTTGAGGCAGCGAGGTGCACGCTTGCGCTGTTTTGGCAGGCGGCTGATGCTTCTCCGGCACGCGGCACAGCCGGCGGCGGGCATTGTCCCTGGCCCCGTCGGCACAGGGGCAGGCAGGGAGCGACTCGCAGGCAGCGAGGCCAGGGAGAGGCGATGCCCCTGGAAAGGTGAGTACAGCTGGCAGCAAGACCACAGTGATGCTGCAACCCAGACCACCTGCATCTGCAAGGCAAAACCATCTGTATTTTATTCCAACAGCCTCGCATCCCTTCCCCAGGTCTCCTGGGCTCCCTCCCTCTGTATTTGTCGTGCTCTTTGTCTCCATGGGAAGTCTCGCAACCCCTGGCCCCACACTACCAGGTCATCATCTGATTAAAGATTAATTTGAGATTATTGCTCACATCTATAGCCCAGAGCCGGAAAAAACAATAGCTACACCTGCAGCTTGTTTGTGAACCCAGCTCCTTATGGGGAACTGTTAATGGACGGAGGCTTTCGGCAGGCCTGCCTGTTGACAGAGGTTTGCTGAGCTCTGCCCTGGCACCTGCTGCCCTCCTTGTCCAGCCGAGGATAAACACACACGTTGTCCAAGGCCTCCCGCGGTCCCAGGTGTCTCAAGCGGGAAACCTGTGTTGTCTCTGCCAGTTGCCCCATGAGCCATCCCGGCTCCTGCCACGGAGCTCCGGTCATTCCCTTCCCCAAATCAGAAACAGCCATCCAGTGACTGGTTTTAATAACGGATCTTTCCCTGGATCCTGCCTGGTTTCTGTTTGTTTATTCAGCTTTTTCTAGGCAAGGTAAGAGCCAAAAGAAGAATTAGGCTGCTACACTTGGTAGGGGCTGAGCTTTGGCTGCCTTCTCCCGGGGCTGCACGCTCGGATGCTGCAAACTCTCCTCTGGAGGCTGCGGGGATCCAGAAGGCCATGAAGGGAACATTTCTATCTGACGCGGGTTCGGCATGTTCCTTGTGTTTAAACACTTCCCAGTCCTTCTTTCTCCCTCTTTCCTCTTCTCAATGCCTGAATGCCCCATGGGGGTTTGCCAAGGGCTTTGAGTGCACTTGTCTTGGAGCTGCTCTTCACCCTTACTGCACCAGGCATGCCTCGTGCCCGTCCTCGAGGGATGTGGGGACAGAAAGGGGTGCAAAAGGCCGTTTTGGGAACTACAGCCCCCAAATCACCAAGCAGATGAAGCTTAGCCCTTGCAAAGGTGCCTGTAATCCACGCGCTTCCCTTCTCGTGCTCTCTGGGACACTCCAGATGCCCGCAGAGACAGGACAATTTCAAACAGTGTCATGGAAGCCTTAAAGCCCTTTTTAACCCGGTATCTCCGTGTGGGTCTGCCCCAGCTCTCTGCCCCAGGGGGATCCCACGGCAGGGTGGGTTTCCAAACACCCGTAATTCTGCATTGAGTCAGGGAAGGGGAGAAAAAACTACTCCTGCTTGGGAAGAAAAGACACTTTGTGGTTTCCCCGAAGCCTTTGAAAAGGCTCCAGAAGCCGAGGGGACGTACGTGCTTCTTTAAAGGTCCCGTGGAGGTCCGTGGAAATTAAACGGCGGAGTTCAAACGCTGGCTGCCGTGGCCGTGCGGCTGCCCGGGGAGCGCGGCAGCCCGGAGCCGGCACAGCCCGCACCCCGGCACCACAGCCCCTGCCAGCGGGGCCCCCGCTACCTGCCGGGCGCTTGATTGAATCCCGGCTTTTACGAGCGCTGACACCGTAATCTGTTACAGATGGTCACACAAGGTGGTCACCAAATGGTTCCTCCTGTTTAATCGCCGGCTGTCCCCCCGCCTCCGCCACCCCCATTGCCCAAACTGCCGCCTGCGTTACCTGGATGAAATAGCCGGGCTGCGGGCAGTGGCTTTACAGTTTGTTTAGTTCCTGTGGCATTAAAGGAGGAAAAAACAAGGAAAAAAACTGCTGAGGTTTCGCCATGAAGCCTCTGGCTTTGCCGTGCAGCATTTGTTGCCCAGGCAAGTGCAGGGGACGAGGGGCAAGGGACCACGACACTGCTGCCAGCTGTTCTTGCTGCCAGGGATGCTGCTCTGGAGGGTTTCCTTCTGAAACTGAAATTAAAAAGCAATTGCAACCCATCCTTAGGCCCAGGTTCTAGGTGCAATTCTCCGTCATAGAGCCCCAAAGCTGTACGAAGGCAGAGAAAGGACAGAGGGGACGACCCACGTCTGCAGCACGTTTTGGCTGGACATGAAGGTGTCCTTGTCATGGGCCCCAGTCCTCTGCTCACCCCAACGGCCCTCAGTGTAGAAATGTTTTTTGTAGTAGGAAAATGAGCAGCCAGTCAGAAGAGGAGGGATCTGGGCCACATCCATCACCCTGTGACGGGGCAGCAGCTGGTGCAGACCTGGGCATAACCTGGGGCGGTCAGAGGCACCACCCCGAGCCGCGGGGCAGCAGCGAGCAGCCGCGGGTCCCCGGGGTGCGGGCTGCTCGGGCAGGGAGCAGATGCAGCAGCAGCCCAAGTGCCAGTGGGCTGCTCTTTTGTGATTCAGAACAGGCAGCATTTCTTTTTTTTTTTTTCCAGTGTTTCAAGGCTGCATTTGTGTTTGAATGCCAGCGGGATTTGTCAGTCGGAGCCTAGGCTGTCCTCCACCCGTTTTATACCTTCTCTCTAAAAGCCTTGCATCCCAGCCAGGCTCTGGACAAAGCCAGGAACACAAGGGAGAGCAGGAAAGATTACTAAGGAGGAGGTTTCTCACAGCTCTCATCGCCTGCCTAACCAGTATTAGTCGAAGGCCATTGAGACGGAGCTGGCAGGGTTCCCCGCTGGGTGCCGACGTAGGGATGAAGCACCAGCCTGAATGATATGGTAAAAGGTCCCCATGCAGATGGGTGGCAGCCGTGACACGCATGGATGGGGGTAAGGCACAGCCCGTAAGGTGCGGTTTGATGCACGCTGCAAGGCCCTAAACCGAGCAGTAACCCAGGGCTCCTGCATGTCAGAGCCGCAAAGGCAACATCAGCCCGGGCTGGGGGGACAGCCTGTGCCGCCCCCCGGCAAGCACCGCTCAGCCGCTCCTGCTCCCTGCTTACCCGCTCCTCAGCCCTCCTTTCCAGCTCCTGCAGGTGGTCTGTTCTCAAAATTGGTCTTTTTTTTAACTATTTAGCTGCTTTTGCGGCTCCAGGATTTTATGGATGGAAGGCTGAAAGTCATTAGTGCCCCTCCCCTGCTTCCTGTTGGGAAAGGGAAGGAAAAAAGCACACACGAGAGCAACCCCAAAACTTCCTGCCCTGCTTAATAATCAAGTAATGAGTCCAACTCGGCTGGGAAAGTCAGTTTATACTGAGTGAGCTCTTAATTAAAGACGGGCCGAGCAGCAGCTCTGTTCACTTTTACAACCACACACGTCTTCCCGCTCCGTTCCAGCCCCCGGGAGAGGCGCAGGGAGCCGGACCCAGCAAGCTGGGGGTGCATGAGTGCTGGGGAGCTGCACTTTTCTTCCCCAGTTAAAAGCAATCTCCCAGAGATGGAACCGAGGAAATGTAGGAGGAGAAGGACAAAATCCCAGCCCCCAGGAGGGGCAGGTGACAAGACCAGCTGCACCACCTCTGAAGCACCCCAAATTCAGAGGTAGCTGGGAAGGTGCAAGGCAGGTGGTTTGGGGCATTGGGACAATTTCATTATGGAAATCCTAGCAGCAGGTACCTGGTATCCCAGAGTATCTGTCCCTCTGTGCTCTCCCAGCTGTGGCATGCAGGGGACAACTGCACCTGTGCTTGCCGAAGGGCTCTGCGGTGACAACAGGATGTGTCACCTCCGCTGCCACACCACCCACATCAGGTCACCCACCCAGAGGCTCGACTCAAGGAGGTGCGTGCTGCTTTAGCCAGCCCCAGGGAGGCTCTGCAGCTTGCCAAAAGCCAGAGGCAGCCCCACCACCGCAGCGAGGCAGTCCCCATGCTGCAGCACCCACCTGCTCCCCAGGGAGTGCTCAGGGACACGGGGGGGACAGGTGCTCCAGCAGCCCTGTGGGCTGGGGAAGGCAGCACCCACCCGGGCAGGCTGGGGGGGGACAGGACAAGACCTCACGCTTTCCCACACGGAGCCAGGGAGATCCACTGCACCCCAGCAGCCCGAGCCCCCAGCTGCATCCCTGCACAGCTGCCCCTTCCCCAGCCCTTTGGCAGGAACTGACTCAGCCTGCCTTTTCCTTCCCACAGAGACAACTGCTCTGCAGATCCCCTCCTGCGAATGCCACTCGCCCTTCACCTGCAGCCGGAGGCCAGGAGCACAGGGTGGGAGCAGAGGAGCCAAGCCCAGCACCCCAGTCCCTGCAGCACTCCCCACCCACTGCTGCATTTTCACCCTAAGTCCCCACAAAACCCTATTATAAATTAACCATTTTATTGAATATCAATAAACTGTATATAATTATATAAAAAAAGTTTCATCAGTACAAAATTGTGGCATAAAAATATAAATACCAGTGTACCTTTGAAATGTAAACATCCTCTTTGTAATGATTCCATGAAAACAATGTCCAAAGAAAGATGCATTCAGGAGGCACCTGTCAATACCCATAAATAGGGCTTTTGGCACACACCTGTCGATGGGCAGCCTTGGGACAGGCCACCATTGTATCGGCTGACAAGTGCCTGCTATTAGTCACAGTTCTCTTGAAAAGCAGTTGTTAAGAGTCATATTAACAGGTGCTTGAGTGCATAGCTGCTCTGTAAACAGGGTTGGCGTTTGAAATGGCTATCCATGCCTTTTATGGACACTGTTAATCTCGCAGGCATTGCAAATTGTCATTGTGCTGGGGAGAAGCAGCTGCTTCACAACTACTGGGATACTGTATTATTGCATAGTTACACCTTCTACAGGCAGCATATATACACTCAGGGTGGGGGTTAACATTTTGTCCTTCATTAAAAAAATATTGGTTCTTAAAAGTTACCAAGTGGTTATGGTAAAAAAAAAATAAAATAAACACAAAACCCCCTTGACCCGCCCCGCAAGCTACATGGTCGCAATGTTTGATACCGGCAGTGGGGCCGGGGTGCAGGTCCAACCCTGCAAGGTGCCGAGTGCCCCGCAAGCGGGGACGCCTGCTGAGGGGCTGCAGCAGCGGCCGGCAGGCCCAGGGCACCCCCCGACTTGCATGCACTCACTTTGCCACCCACACTTTGCACCGAAGTCCAATCCTGCACCCTCAGGCGCCGGGACAGGGGAAGGATCAGGCATTGCACAGGAGGCACCAAGTGAGGAGTGTGAGGGTCTCGAGGGCTGGAGTAGCCGCGTCCAGCCCGGTGCACACCGCGATGGCGACGCAGGAAACTAACTCCTATAGAAACTAGTTATGATATAGGCATTTGCGTGGTGAGAGGCCTGGGGGAGCGGAGTCCTCAGCGAGAGCCAGAGCAGCCCGTCTCTTGGTGCTTGTGGAGCAGGGACATGCGGGAGAAAGTCCGGGAGCAGGTTTTGCATTGGTACTTCTTTACATCTGAATGGGTCTGCAGGTGGGCTCGAAGATTAGAGCGGTCAGCAAAGGCCCGGTTGCAGTGTGTACAGGAAAAGGGCTTTTCACCTATGGGACAAAGAGAAACGCTCCCAATTAACCAGTGCATCAACACATGGGGAATATCAAAGAAGGAGCCATTCATTAGCCAAAGTTTGTGAAGAGCACAGTGAAAAGAAGTGCTGGCTGTTATTGTTCAGAGGGAAGGCCGGGTGAGGTATGTACAGCATTCCCTTCGGGGAATGCCACGGACTTGGGAATTTCCTACTCCCAGAAAAACTTCTCCTATGAACCACGGAAAATTAATGCTGGAAACATCTGCAAGCAGCAAGGCAGTTGCACATACAAACGAAGACACGATATTCGTCTCCCGCCTGGAGCCAAGGGAACTGTTTGCAGAGCGGCAGGAAAGCCAAGCACTACGTGTTAATTATATCATAGCAGGCAGCGGCTGAAAGGCGCCAGCGCCAGGGTGAGTATAGCTATTTCCTCCGACGAACCCCACGCTCCCCCTTCTCCCGCCCTGCTCGCATTGAAAAGCCTGGCCAGGGCGAATTCCTCCCAGAAAGACTCTTTTGGAGGAAACAAATGTGTATGCTCAATTTGGAAAGCACAATTAAGTCTTCCCGGCTTCCTTCAGCCACCATCTTTAGCACGTTAAGAGGGTGTGAAATCAGTGCCAAGTAACAATTACACTATCCCCGCCGCCCCACAAAGGATGCTCGGGAGATGCATTGTACGGGCAGCCACGGCAGCAGGGTGGGCTGCAGCTGCGGCACCCTGACCCGCACCAACAGGTGCAGGGGGTGGCCGGCCCTGTGCCCCTGCACCTGCCCGCAGGCTTTGCTGGGCCTTGCTGCGGTGCATCCCGGCAGCGGGTGTGCTTTGAGCCCCGCTCACCGCTGCTGAGCGGGAGGCCACGGTGGTGGGCAGCGGGGTCTGGGGTGCTCCCCGGGCTGTGCAGCCCAGCTGGGAGCGTTTGGTGCGGGCAGGGAGGGATGCTGCAGGCACGACGGCGCGCAGGGAGGGAGTGCTCCAGCAGTGTCATCGCTCCAGTTCAGGAAACTGAGCCGAAGCGTGCACCGTCACACCGTGGCCGATGGGCTGGCTCGTGTGCAGGCACGGCACTAAGAGCAGCCACACAGATTTATGAGCCGAGCCTTGACCCTGCGCTCAGTTCCAGCCAAGAGGATATTTAAAGGACGTTTTAGAGAGATGTGCCAAGGGGGTTTGGGAAGCCCTTATCTTCCCAGATAACACCTGGCCCACCGATTCGCTGGGGGCCACGGAGCTGGGAAGCGGGAAGCGATAAGGGAGGGAGGGAGAGGGGCAAGAGCCGACATTACCGGTGTGTGTCCGGATGTGGCCCTGCAGCAGCCAGGGCCGGGAGAAGGCCTTGCCGCACATCTTGCAGACGCAGGGCAGCGTGTGGCTCCGGATGTGCATCTTGAGAGCCCCCAGGCTCACATACTCCTTCTCGCAGTACTTGCAGCTGAAGGATTTCCTGGCCTGGGCGTCGCAGTGCAATTGCTTGTGCTTGGAGAGCCCGGCGAAAGTGGAGTAAGCCTTGGCACACTGGGCGCAGCGGAAGCGCTCGGCGGCAGCAGGGGCTGAAGCTGGGCTGGGGGGCCCCGAGCTCTTGCCTTCATCCTCCTCGCTGGAGAGCGCAGTCAGGTCCAGGGCAGGGGACGCGCCACCCGCTGCCTCGCTGCCTGGGCCGCCCGGGAAGAGGCTGGAGAGCAGCCCCGCATCCCACACCAGCGGCGGGTAGTAGGCACCAGGGCCGAGCACCTCAGGCGGGGGAATGACGGGCAGCGGACACGTCTCATACAACAGCGGGGCAGCCAGCACTGCGGGAGGAGGCAGCGCTCAGCGGGGGCCCAATGCTCCGCTCCCCGTAGGAATGGGGGCAAGGGGACCCCAACCCACCCCTGGGTGTTCTGCACTCAGGGGCAATAGGACCCGATCCCAGGCCATCCCAGGGTGCCCCGCTCCCCACCCTAGAGCCAGAGGAGCAAAGGGACCCCAGCCCACCCCACGGGGGCTCAGAGCCCCAGCCCACCCCACGGGGCAAAGGAGACCCCACCCCACAGGCACTCAGCGCCCCTGCCCGCCCTGCTGCGAGGGACGAGGCAAAGGGGACCCTGCGCCCCTGCCCGCCCCCATCACAGGGAGCTCCCCGCACACCCGTGCGCATCCCATGGGGGTGCGAGGGGGCAGCTCCACGCCCCGGGACACGGGAGATCCCGCGCCCCATCCCACTCGAGATGCAGAAAGCTGAAAATAACGCTCCTGCAAGAAGTCCCTCAGTCACCCACGGGCGATCCCGCACCGGAGCGCCCGCAGCACCCCACGGAGCGCCCCACGCGCGCGGCGATGCCCGTCCCGCCGCGCCCCGTGCACGCACCGGCCTGGCTCTCCAGCTCGCTGTAGTTTGGCTTCTTGCTGGCCGAGAAGTGCTTCTTCACCAGGAAGGAGCGCGGCATCGTGCTGCCCCGCTGCCGCCGCCCGCCGCGGAGCCGCCGCGCCGCCGAGCCCGCTAATATGGGCGCGGGGGCGGCGGGGCGGGGCGGGGGCGGCGGGGCGGGGCGCGGCCGCCCCCGGGGCGCGGAGCCAATGGGCCGGGCGGGGCGGGCGCCCGGCAGGTGTCGGCCCCGCGGCCGCCGGGGGCCGGGCTGAGCCGCGGGGCTGGTTGGAGCCGTGGGGCCGGTCCATGGGACTCCGCGCCCGCGCTGCGTGCCCGGGTGTCCGGCCTGGAAAACTCCGCTGGTGCTGCTGGTGCTGCTGCTGGTGACGGTGACGGTGGATGAGCCGTTTCTGGCTTCTCTCCCGAATGTGTCCTTGTGCCGCGCTCCCCGCGGGGACCAGCCGATGCTCCAGGCGAGGAGCCGTGCGACACACCCACGGGCTCTGTGCCCGAGCCGGGGACACCTGCAGCAGCGGGGCTGCAGCAAGGCGCCGTGCCGAGCGAGTCATCCCCGGGACCCCCACGCGTGGGTGTCCGTGCCCCTGCTGGGGACTGCGGTGCAGATTAGGACAAGTCTTTGCCGTGGCCCGCTGCTCCGAAGCACTGCTGGGACACAGCCCGGCACGGGGAGCACGCTTTGCCGCAGGTTATTAATCCTCTGGGAAGAGACAATAACTTGTGGAGGAGCAGCACGGATCCAGCACAGCCCTTGCCGACTCCCTCCCCCAGGAAGGGGTCAGGAGCACCTGTCCCAACATGTTTCTCCCTTCTGCTGGGCAGGTTTCAGGCAGCGCAGCCTCTCCAAGCCAGCTGCCCTCTGTTTTAATTCCATCCTGCCATCCCGGAGGTCACTTGCCCACGGGAAGGTGCCCAGGCCTCACTAGCGGGTACGGGGGCAGTGGTGGGCAGAGCTGGGGCGGAACCCCTGGCCTGGCAGTTAAAAGCCCAGCCTGGGCTTCCAGCTCACCCCGTCCCTCCAGCTCATGTGGGGACTTCCCCGCTGGAAGGGCCCGGGGCACTGCTCCAGCCACCTGCCGCGGGAGCCGTGCTGTGCTCCGGGCCAGGACAGCTGCCGGCGTGGGCGGCCGTGGGAGGAGGAACGGGACCTGCTGGGAATGCCTCCCCGCTCCCCGCCAGCGCCCGGCCCTGCCGCTCAGGAAAGGGCCACTCGTGACTCAGCCGTCACACACGGCTCTGCCACCCCCACTGACCACACGTTACTGTTTAGCCACAACCCGCATGAAATGCAGAAGTGGGGAGCAAATCTTTCCACTGTCACAGCTGCAGTGCAGGGGCTGAGCTCACTGTCAGTCTGTCCTCAGGGCAGGAACAGCTTGGAAAGCTTGTCCTGCCAGCTACGCACAGTCCTGCAGAGATGAGACGTGTTTGCAAACTCTTTCCCTGCAGCCACGTGCTCTGGAGCTGGATCCATCGCTCCTTTGCTGCAGAATTGCCCGTGGCTTTTCAGCAGGTGTTTCTCTGCACAACTCCCCTGGATCAGCCTGAAGTTCAAGGGAAAATGTGCCCCAAATGCCTTTGGGGGGTGCAAATCACAGAGGCCAGGTCCACTCCAGCTCTCGCGGGGGTCCAGCCCGGGCCCTAGAGCAGGTGCCTCCCCTGGCACCCCACCAGTGCCCCCCCGCCACACTCCTCCACCTGCCGCGGATGTGGTTACGCTGGGGACACTTGTATGAGGAACCCAAGTAGGTGGTTTTCTTTCAAGAAGCAAAGGCTGCTCCTCTGTTTGTTCTGAAACGTTCAGATCTGTTCCAACCACTGCGCATGGAAAAAACTTGCATGTGCTGGAGGAAAAATCGAGATCAAGGGAGGGAGCGACCTGAGCTGCCTGTGAGCCAGCAAGTGACGGGACAGAGAGCAGGAGACCAGAGGGGAGGGGAAGCTCTGCAGTGGTGCACGGGCTGGAAATGTCAGCGGTTTCTCAGCCGTTCCATCCTGCACCAGAGCCTCAGGGTGGTCTGAGCGGCCCCGCCATCAGCCCCTGGCACAGCTCCAGTCCCAGACCCACACGGACTGGCCCTTGGAGCTTGTAGGCACAGGCTAACCACCTCCAGAGTGGCGAGTCTGGTGCAAATTCTTCTTTTTACCTTCTTTGGCCCCATGGCTACATGAAGCCTCTCAAACAGCTTGCTGCAGAGCAAAACTCCTGCCGCCGAGGCCGAGTGCCATGGGGCAAAGGGGAGTTCTGGCCATGAGGCGTGAGGATGAGCTGTGCACCCTCATTGCAAGATCCGAGAAGCTTCGTGGAACCCACGGCAGGCCCCCGAGCCTGGCGGAGGAGGACGGGGACGAGCACGAGGCCGGGAGGAGCGAGCCCCGTTCTCTGCGAACAGCAAGACCTCCCTCTGCCGTCGGCGCACGCCGCGCTGGCCACCGCTCCGGCTGCTGCCGCAACCTCACGGGGCTTATTCCCCCCACACTCGGCTTATAGAAGGGAACCAAGGGAACCTCATTGTGTGGAGGTACTAAAACAGCTCCAAGAAGCTCCACTGTATTATTTTGTTAAAGCCCAGTGTCTGAGTACTAGGTAAAGACAGAATAAATGTGAGAAGAACTAGAAGAGAGACACAAGTCTGTAGTGATGATGCTTATTTTTGCTAAGCACTGAGTGTTTTCTGGAGTTCTGGGGAAGGAAAGGGAAATTTGCATAGTGGTTTCAACAGTCCTTGTTTGTATCACCTGGAGAATAATGTAGTTTACCCATTAAAAATGTGTTGCTTTTGAAGAATGAAGCACAGACAATGCAACTGTGACATGGAGCTCTGCATTAGGAAAACAAGCAAACCCCCACTCCTAGAACAGGCAAATGCCCTCTGGTCATTTTTAGTATATTTAACCAAAGAAAAGCTTTAGGGCTGTAAGCACATCCCTTATGTACTTTTCTGTGACTTAACGTAGCCTTGGTATTGCACGAGAAGTTAATCCTTTTACACTGGTCTTCGCAGTGACCATCCAGTGTAGCTGCCCAAAGGCCTCAAAGCAAATTTGCTGCGCCTTTGTCAATCAGGTGACATGAGGACCCAGAATATACCATTAGTGCTTTATTATAGATGGGATCCTTTACAAGATCTCATCCTCCCCAGTGTGAGGAGACCAGGGGGATTTATTGCTGTAATTCCAGATGAAGCGATCAATGGATGCCTTTGTGTCAGGCAATTAATGCTGACAACAATTTGTCAGACCTATCAAGGCCAGTCTTTGACTGGAGACAGATTCATTTAAAAAAATGAGCTCGCCTGTGAGCATGTCTCCTCCCATTCTGTCTCTCTGTGCTAATCATCTTCCTACAGCTGACTCCCTGTGCCAGACGCCGGGAATTTCGCGGGTTCAAGGTGGCCCGATTGCATTATCGCCAACAATGGGCGCTTGGGATTTGTGGTGGCTACTAGATCAGCTGCTGATGAGGCGAGAGCAGGTCTGGCAGAGCACTTCGCTCCCTGCTCTAACACTCCCGAGAAGCCCAAACTAGCTTGTTCTATAATAAGGCTTTTTTTCATCACCAATTTCTGCACACAAATGAGATGAACGAAGGTTGTACGCAGAACACACGCGCCTCTCAACATAACGTCTTTTTAAATCAACCAGCAAATATCCGTGAGACACACCACAGCGTGTGTAAACGTTTATACGTTGATGAAACGAGCAGCACAGAGACACAAAGCCCTTCAGCAGCTGGGGGAAGGCGAAGCCTCTGGCTGGGTTTACCTCCCAGTGGTTCCACGGCCGCTCACCACGGCGGGGAAAGGGGCGCTGTGAATCGGGCTGTCACCGAGCAGGTGCCAGGACATCGCTTCTTACCCACACGCTGACGCCAGCAAAGTTAAAGTAGAACTGGTGTGCATTTTCCAGTCATTATTTTTGGCCTGTACCTTCTGTGAAGTAACTCCCGAGGAATAAACTGATGCAAATCAACCCCAAGCCATGCAGTCCAGGAGCGAGCGGCACCGACACCGGGGTACGATCGGTCTGAGCAGTTTCTGAGCGGTCATTGCTGCAAGCCAGACCCCACCTTCTCACGTGGAGCTACTGAAACCAACAATGCAAACATGACAAACTTGACAGCCAGAGGAGTTAAACCTATGGGAGCTGCAAAGATTTTAAATGAGAAGCCCTGTGGGACAGCCACGCTTCCCCATTTCACAAGCAACTCCCGGGGGTTTGTTTCTGTGGTTTGTAGGAGTGTCACATACAAGACTGTACCTGCAGTATTCCAGCCAGCTCAAAAACTCCATCTGCACTATTTTTCATAACCTGCGTGGTCCACTGCTTGAAAGAATATAAATACAGTTGCAAGTAATCAGCATAAAATATTTAATGGAAGTCAAAAGCTGAAGTCTCCGCATTTCTCAATGTCTGTTGTGCTCCCTGCGGCGTTACACAGCTGGCACAAGGTGGTTTGAGGGAGGTGCTGAAATGAAACGTATGGACCGCGAGGAAGAAATTACAAGAGTTGACACAAGGATAGGATTTTATAAATTAAATTATCTTTATTTGGAACTTGTCTTCGAAAGTCAAAAACACGACAAAGTAATTGCTCAGAAGCTTCTAGCTGCTCCTTAAATATTTTATTAGAATTGCATGGAAGTGCACTTAAAATAGTAGCAGAAATCTAGATTCCGGTCAATGGGTATCACCAAACTGCGTTCTAGCCAGAACCCAGAAATCCCCATCCAATCCCTAATGCATTGTAATCTCTTTGCAGACCAAGCATTAAAAATAACCAACCCCAAACACAGTACTTTTTCCACAGTACCATGAGATTCCACCCCGCCAAGACTGAGCTTCCAGTTACCAAGCAGATACTTAAGAATGAGTCTATAACAGCCCACACGAAACTGGGGAAAACGTACTAAAACCAAGTGCAATTCAAATAGGTCAGAGGTCTGGCTAGACACAAGGTTTAATCAAGAAGTTTTAGCTGGGGTGCATTTCATTGTTTTAAGGGTAAGGCTATGCTGCAGTCTGCAGAGTGCAATGATTTTTTAAAGTTTACTGGTCAAATAAATTAATTAGTACTCAATTCTGTGATGGTGCAGGTCCACTGCTCCAATTAAACATGCTTAAGTTAGACTAGACGTCTCAACACTACTGTGATTTACGAGTTCTGGTCAGGTGTCTTAGATCACTAGATCTCAGCATCTTGATGATGCAGTTAATTAAAACCTTAAACTAAAAAGGAATCTCTATAGTAAAAGTGTAGACTTGAATACAGAGTAGTCATTTACCAAGTAGTGGAATTGTCATCCTGCTTTCTGGGTTGTATCGTACTTTTTCTTTGAAAGCTGTACCTGCATACTGTACATATTGTACAGAAAACAGTGCAAGTACAGCTTCAGCTACTTCAGTAACATTTAAATGAGGAACAGAAATTCAAAATACCTGTTAAAATCTGTAATGCAGAGGCAGTGCTATGCAAGTGCTATGAATCATTGGTAAGTTTTGCTACCACCTTGCCTTGAGAGATGGAAAAACTAGGAATATATACGAAAATTTTAGTTTAAATAAAAAGCAGAGGTATTGAAAAAAACCTTCTGATTTCCCCTATCAGCATAAGGCTTAAAATCACTAGAAAACTAGTTTCAAAACCACCAATTTAATCATAAAGCCAGCAAATATGATTAATATTTGCCAAGATAGTTAAAAAAAGGATGCATTTTAACTAAGACCAACATTAAAGTTTGTTTTCCAGGCTATAAATTATGGCCAGAGTATGGAAGAAAATAATAATCATGCATAGAACTAAAATATTCTGAACTAGTTGCTTACACAGGTGCAAGGATTTGCTAAGAAAGTTTGTAGTTTGAAGACTAATACTGAAGACGTGTTTTCCATATAGCTGAGAGTCTGGGTATAGGAATTTAAACACTGGGAAACATTACGAAATCACAGGCATCATAGGTCACTTATTTTAAATGAGAGCAGGTCTGACGATTACAGTTAGCACCTAGAGGTCTCACTAAAGGAAAACAGCTACAAATACACCTCTCCTACTATCATTTAAGATATGTAAATAAGATCGGGAAGAGATAATTAACTAGTTCAGGCCATTCTATTTTGAATGGTTTTGTCTTTAGACAGTCAAATGAACACAACTCCAAAGAAACCAGGAAATAGGCACAGGTAAAGGAAAACAGATTTTTCTCCTCCGTGTTGACCTGTAACTAAGCTTTGCGTGACAGGGTTGAATGGCATAGACCATGTTAACAAAGGACTGAGTGGAACTGAAATATCAAACCAGGATTTGAAGTGGAGATGGGGATTAAAAAGTCTTCCATATTTATGGATGCCTGAGTTCATCTTGGGATGCACAGGGAGACGGGCGAGGATGCCGAGCGTTTCCCCTCACGGAAGCTTGGTTTTACTGTTAATCTTCTAGCTGGTTCATTTATCCCGCAAAGAACGCATCAAAACCTGTGCCATCATATCATCTTCGTCGGCATCATAATCCTGTGAACAAAGGGTACACAAATCCTTTTACTGCAACAGCCATGCTGGTTAATACAACACCAAATTACAACAGAGAAAAAAAGCTCTCTCTTCCTTTGACTTGCCAATAATCCAATTTCTCTCATGATACCAGCTGCATGGACGGGATTTCCCAGCAGTGGCTATGTGAAAAAGCTGAGTTTTAACATCATCAGGCTGTACTCCACGGGTGAGGAAACACATACCACAAAAGTATCATACGAAAAGCGATGTCGTCTTTGAAGGTGCTCCATGAAGTTAGCACTCCTGTAATTTGGATCTCCCCATGGCATTGAGGCACAAATTGGGCAAACCTTCAAGAAAAATAAAAAAAAGACCAAACCAATTAAGCCTCAATGGTGAAGTGCTGTGATATTTATAGGAGGAAGGGCAGGACAGAGACAGCATGGAAGACTCAAGTTTGAGGTTTTTGACAATCATCATTCTATATGCAAAGTGATGCCAATTAGTTTGCTGGGACACAATATAAAAGCCTCAGAGAACCTCAAATTATTTTAATTAAAGTCTTAGACCTCTGAACTGCAATAGTTTACTGTTCTCTCTATATTCTCAGAGTCAGAACTGACTGCAGCTGTTTGCTTTAGAAGATTTCAGTCTTTATTTCTCAGTAAAGTTTCCTTGATCTCCCTTACGAAGATCACTTTTCTCCAAGGGAAAAAAAGAATCTTTTTGCTAAATAATTTGGAATTCAAATAACTTTCCAGAAAAATGAAAGGTTCAAACTCAGAGCCATGTTTTGCAATTCCTTTTATATGAGAAGAAATATCAGCAGATAAAGATTACTAGAATGATACACTATTTTTTGTAAGCATTTTTCCCAATGGTTTATAATATCTTCTTGCTGAAAACAGCAGAGGGGAAAATTAAATGCCTGACTTTTTTTCTAAAATTGATTTTATGATTGTTACTGTGTCTAATTAACTTTGAAAGTCTGCCATTTTTCAAATATGAAAGGAGGGTGTGACCTAGCTGCAACAGGAATAGAGATCAGCCACCTCCAGAGAATGTATTGAAAACCGACATCAAAATTATGTAAAAGTTAAATGCATGAACAGCATACCCACATTTGACTTTAACAGCAGTAATTATAAATATGTACTTAACTTAAAGTCTCTAATTCATTGTTTCAAAGGGATTTAAGACTAGACTTCATTGCAATTCCTGCACCAAGACTCATTACCACTTGTTTTGCATCCATGCTGTGCAATGTTTTGCAGTGTTCAACTAGTCCTTCTTGATCAAAGTTTTTCTCGTTGCAGTACGGACAAGGAAAGGTAAAGCGATTTGGGAAGTTCCTGGTTGGGGGGGGAAAGAGAGAGGTTATTTATCGTTGTAAGAAAGTTGAAAGTAAAAGCTTTACGATTTAATACTCAGAAATTGCCTTACCAGCTCTTAAGAATACAAATAATTTAAAGCAATAGTCTTATTCTATGCAATCAAGACCAGCTAATTTTGAGAATCAGCTATTGAATGCCCAACAATAGCTTAAGGAACTCTTAATATCGTTGTTAAGGTTTAACCCCTGCCAGAACTCAGCACCACACAGCTGCTCGCAACCCCGCCGGGATGGGGAGAATCAGAAAAGTGAGAAAACTCATGAGTTGAGGTAAAGACAGTTTAATAAGTAAAGCAAAAGCTGCACACGCAAGCAAAGCAAAACAAGGGATTAATTCACTCCTTCCCATCGCAGGCAGGTGTTCAGCCAAGCCCAGGAAAGCCGGGCTCCACCACGCCTAATGGTTATTTGGGAAGACAAACACCATCGCTCTGAACATCCCCCTCTTCTTTCTTCCCGCAAAATATGTACCGAGCACGACATCGTAAGGCGTGGAATATCCCTTTGGCCAGTTTGGGTCACCAGTCCCGCCTGTGCCCCCTCCCGGCTCCCTGTGCCCCCCCAGCCTGCTCCTGAAAAGTCCTTGACTTGGAATAAACACGTCTTGGCACCAACCAAAACATTAGTGTGTTATCAACATTCTTCTCATACTAAGCCCAAAACACAGCACTATGCCAGCTACCAGGCAGAAAATTAACTCTAGTCCAGCCGAAAACAGGACAATCATCCATATTTACACAGAATGAGAGCTCTTCTACAAATGTTATAAATGCCATTCACCATCTTTGTGTGGTTTCGTTTTTTTCCTTTTCTTTTCTCCCCTCTTTTTTTTTTTAATGCCCTGGGTACCCCCCGTACACTACAATGCAGAAGAGTGCACTGCAATAAGTTTCTATTAAAAAAATAGCTACTTTTACTGAAGACTCTGATCTTTAAGATGTCTCGTGCATGGACTACATAGAAAGCAGAATAGTTTGCCTGTGCACAGTCAGATGCAGGATTAAGGCTTAGTTTTTAACAATGTGAAAGGATTAGAACAATTAATAACCAAACTTAGCAAAGAGGTGAAGTCTGCTTTTACTCCAAAATTCTGTAGTTTGCATGAAACCCCACAATACAGTCAATTTTTTAAAGATAAATGGACTTGATCTTGAGGGTCTTTTTCAACCTAAATGATTCTATGAATCTTCTCAGAAGAATCAAAATTGAGATTGAATAACGATTAATCTGTAACAGCCCCGTTTTTGTGACAAAAAAGACAAGTATTTACAGGGAAAAGCTAGTTACCTGGTGTTGTAAAGTGGTTCTTTAGTTACAGCTTTCACACCTTCCATTATATAATTCTGGTACTTTGAACACGAAGCTGCGTGACTGCGCATCTTGGAGAGATACATCTGCGCAGGCAACAATTGCACAGCAAGGTTAATTTAAACTATTTGCAGTTACTTCGATACTTTTAAGCAGAATCAGCAAACATGTAAAACAAAGCAGCTTTCTGCAGACAGTGTTAACGCAGCACACAACCCAAACACTTCAGCCGGTGAGGCAGAAAGCTTTGAGATTATAGATTAGTTAACCTGTAACTTTGCTGCCTGTAATATTTTACAAATACAACACTGTTCAGGACAGCTCACTTTTCTTAACCTATACTGTAAAAAAAAAAAAAGCTTCATATAAAGCCAGTTTACCCAGTTAATGAAAATTCAAATTTACAACATGGAAATGTGTAATTCAAGGCACTACAGCTTTCTATTAGCTGGAATAAACACAGAATGAAGACGACACCCAGAAATAAAAAGTGAAATTAACTGAACTGTTACCCTCACCTTAGTGTGTCTAATTACCCTTTTCCTGTTGTTTTGCCACCTGCTAAGATATTTTCTTATACATTTAATTAACTCTAAGCAGCCCAGCTTTACACCGAGAAGGATGCCATACAGGTATTCAACACGCAGGACACTAACAAACGGTAAGTCTAGGGAATACACCACCCATATAGGACAACTATTTCAAACAAAGCAAATAAATTTCTGTTTAGGAGCCAAAGAGATCACTACCTAAAGCCCACAGTCACTGTTTCATTACGGTGTTCCTCCCACAGAGACACGCTCACAGAAGCAGCTTCGGAAGCAACGCTTTACTATAATTTAAAAATCAGTGTCTTTCATTTGAAATTCACTTCCTGAAGAGGAAACAATAAAAAACTGTGGCAAGAATGTCAACGTTTGGGTGCTGTCTATGTAAAATACCTCGAGCACATATCAGAACAAACATTTTGACCTGGTTCTGCAGAAAGCTGAAGAGCAAGGACTTTATTTCCCTCTAAGCAGTACAACCAAGCAAGCACACCTCACGCACTTAATTTCCAAATACTTTCATACTTTTTTATTGCAGCCATTGCAAGTGGTTTCTGTCATTTCGATCTGCTTTTCCAGATCCAGAGCTCTGGTGCCAGCTGACAGCGTGCTGCGGCACACCCCACACACCGGCTTTTTGGGCTTCAGACATTCCTGCAGGCAGGGAGTGCAGAAGCTGGGGTGGGAGAGAAACAGCAGGCGGTGAGAACGAACCTCCTGGACACGCGGCGCAAGCACAGGGCGGCGGGGGCTGGAAGAGCCCCAAAGCCCCCCCAGTGCCCCCCTGCCATGGGCAGGGACATCTGCACCCGCTCAGGGTGCTCAGAGCCCGTCCAGCCTGGCCTGGGATGTCTCCAGGGATGGTTCAGCCACCGCCTCTCTGGGAACCCGGGCCGGGCTCTCGCCACCCTCGGGGCAGCAATTCCTTCCTCATGTCTCGCTCTAAGCGATCACAGAATCTCAATAAATCACGCCTAACGAAACGGCAGCCTGTGGGCACCTGTGCATGAAGAGCCGAGCAGGACTCCAGCTCTTCATGCTCAGCGTTATCAGCTTTCGGGCAGCGCTCCGCTCGCCCCGTTTCCACCTCTCGCAGGAGAAAAAGCAACTGAAAGCGAAAGAGCATCAGCTGCTCCGTCGCTGCCGGGTTTTTGTTTCCCTTCCCCCGGAGGCCCGCACGCCCCCCGACGCTGTTGCGGAGCCGCCTGCGGAGCCCCCGAGCCCGGCCCCAGCGCCGCGGGGCGGAAAGCGGCGGGCTGGGGGCAGCCGAGCCGCGGCCGCTCCCCGCTCCCCGGCCCCGCCGCGGGCTGGCAGGCCCCGCCCGCCGCCCCGGCCCCCCGCGCCGCGCCAGCCGCTCACACGTGTCCGCAGGGCACGCGCACCGGGCTCTCGTACACCTCCAGGCACACGGGGCAGGTGAAGCGGGACAGCGGGTCGTGCCGCCGCTCCGGGGAGCTGGACGAGCCGCCACCGGCCACCGCCATCTTCCCGCCGCCGGGGTCACCGTGCGCCGGCGCGGCCCCGCCCCTGCCGCCGAGACCCCGCCCTCGAGGGCGGGGCCACGCTTGACGGGCGTGCCGCTGCGGGGGCGTGGCCCAGAGATGCCCCGCCCCTGCCGCCGAGACCCCGCCCCCGAGGGCGGAGCCATCAGTGACGGGCGTACCGCTACGGGGGCGTGGCCCGGAGCTGCCCCGCCCCTGCCGCCGAGACCCCGCCCCCGAGGGCGGAGCCATCATTGACGGGCGTGCCGCTACGGGGGCGTGGCCCGGAGCTGCCCCGGCCCCGGGCCCGGTCGCTGAGCAGCGGCCCCTCACGGTTCCCCCGGGCCGGCAGGTGCGGGCTGCAGCCGCCGGCACCGGGCGGGAGCCGCCTGGCTCTCGCAGCAACCACGATTACTCCCGAGCGTAAACGGCACTTCCGCGCTCGCAAACAACCGCCCGGCGTAGGAGCGAGAGCCGCCCCGGGCGCTGCGTGCCCGCCTGCCCGCCCGGCCCCCGCCTCGCCCGGCGCCCCGAGGAGGGGCCGCCCCGCCCGCTCGCCCCCCGCCCCGCCAGCGTCACGCGGCGGAAGTGCCCCCACCGGCAGAAGGCGGTGCCCCGCTCCCCCCGTCATCCACTTCCGGGGCGCCGCTGTCAGCCGCCGCTTCCCGCCGCCGCCGGCAGCCCCGGGCCGGTGCCGGGAGGCCGAGCCGGGAGGGCGGGCGCACCGCACCACACCGCGGGCCGGCTCGCCGCCCTGCCGGGGGGAGCGGCCCCTATCGGGACGTCGCGGGAGCGTGTGAGGGGCCGAGGGGGCCGCAGTCCGCATCCGGGTCACCGGGCGCTTCCGGCCGAGCGGCGGCGGGTCCCGGCGGCAGGCGCGGCCCAGCGCGGAGCGGTGAGGGACGGGCCCGGCCGGGGCGGCTCTGCGGGCCCTCGGCGCAGCGCCGGCTGCGGAGGGGAGGGGGCGGGTTTGCCGGGGGTGGGCGGCGGGCGCTGCGCCCGGTACCGGCGGAGAGGCAGCAGGGTCCCTGGCGGGGCCGGCCCGGGGCTCGGCGGGCAGCGGGTGGCGCTCAGGCCGGGCAGGCGAACGGGGTGTCCTGGGGCCGCGGCTCCTCGGCCCGGCCGGGCCCGTCCCGCTCTCCCGGCGTCTCTGCAACAAGTGGCTCCGTGAGAACCGGGGAGCGAAGCGGCCGCAAGCGGGTGTTAAATCGCGTCTTGCTTCCTCCTTCTCCCGTGTCTTGTGGTGCGAAATTCCTCAGCGGTGCGTGTGCTCCTGTGCTGTGAAACGCCGTTTGTGTTCGGGTTAATTTCCTCTTCAAACGCTGGGTGAAAGCCCGGTGTTTCTGGTTAGGAGAAGGTTGTGCCTGTCCCGTGTTCCTCCCCTGTTGCTGTGAAGGTTTTTGTGTGACCGTGCCCTGCCCAGAGCGGCTGGCTCCCTCAGCTGAGGATTTGACCAGGAGATGGACAGAAACACTTTCTTGTCTCGCCAGCAGAAACTAGACTCAGATCAGAACTCGCTGTTCATGCATCTCCATGAAATCCAGAGGTTTTCAGTCAATAACTTGCAGCAAAATGGCTTTGTCACCTTATCTGTTCTGTCAGCCAGTGTCTTTCTTAAAACTAGATTTATCTGTGCCTGCCAATGGGTTGAGGTTTTTCCCCAGCCTTGTAACCGTGGTTGTGAGCTGCTCAGAGCCTGGCTGGCGCTGGCTGGGCTGCTGGGCACGGGGACGTTTTCCTTCTGGCGGCTCTGCCCGTGGAGCAGCAGCTCTGCCAAGGTTTCCCAAGCACTTGGCTTTGTTGTGTTTCGCCTTTGTCCATGTGTACAAACCACAAGTCGAAATGGGAGCTGGCAGTGGCTTCGAGTGTCATAGTCTGTAGGGCCTTGATGAAGGATGCTCGTTTGGGGACTTTCCTGATCCTGATGTCTCATACGTGTAACCAAGCGCTTTTCTTTATTAGTTATTAACAGCGGAGGCAGAGAACTGTAATATTTAATCCAGCCCCTCATCAGCACAGGATCATTCCTTGTTCTGGGGAGGTATTACTGACATGCCAAAGATCCTTCTCTGAAATTCTCTTGTGGAGCTCTCCTTGCTAAGCAACAGACTTTCTGTTGTCTTTGTCCACAGACTTCATCTTGCGCAACTTGAGGAGGAAAGATCTGGGGAGAGAGAAGGGTTTGCTCCTGTCCCTTCTGCTCAGATGTTAATTTAGAACTCCACATTTCCTGTGATTCACAGCTTGTCTCTTGACATGGGTGCGATTTCTGATTGTGGAAAGCTTGAGATCAGTGTGCCTTTGAGCAGAAATTAAACTGCTGGTTAACTTTGCCCACACGGGCTTGTCACTAAGTGCAGCCTTTAATCAAGTAATATTAACTGCTAGGCTGTTGATTTTTTTGTTTGTTTGTTTTCCTGGCCTCTTGTTTGTTGGTTTGTGGTTCCTCCTCTCCCCCATGTATTTTGTGTTATGGCTCCTTTCGTTCAGTTAATTTTGCTTTTAACAGTGATTTTCATTTGAACAGGAGTGTGTGGGGGCATTGATCAGTATTCTAGCAGCTGCAATTAATGTTGGGTGGAAAGTCTTTTCTAAAGTGCTGTTTCAGACTGACTAGAACCGAAACAGAGCATTGATTTCCCCCGCCTCCCTCCCTTTGGTTCACAGTTGGGAAGTCCGTAAGGGCTAGATTGCATTTTCATTTTAAAAACAAAGCTTGTGGTCTGTGTTCTGATCACAAGTTCCTCAGGAGATGGAGCCTGTTGGCCTGTTAATTACCTTGGTTTTGGTAAAGTAGCATTAGGAAGCTTCTTTTGTCACCACATTTTTCTCTGTAGTATGTGAGCTTGGTGAGGTAAAAATGTAGATCAGGGAATGCATAAAAACAACTATCCCTGCAAACAAAAATGTACGTGATGTAAAAACAGAATGGTTTTGCTCGGTTCTAATAAAGCAGCTAAAAATGGCAGGTGTAGCTTTTTGCTGAAAAGATGAAATCTCAACAGCTGCCAGCATTCAGCTGAAACTTCGGCTGTGCTTGGCAGCGTTCGGGGAGCCTGTTCTCTGCAGAGCCCGCCTGGCGCAGGACTGGCCTGGGTCTGCCATCGGGTGCAGCGGGAGCGGCAGGCAAAAGCCTAGAAAGTGTTAGAAACAGAAGTGCAAAGTTGATTAATCTGCTTAGTCTATGGGCAGTCATGTGCAGCTGGAGGAAAAAAAGGTAGATGCTTTCCCAAGTTGAGCAAAATGAAGCTTCTTTGTGGGATCTTTTTAATCTTTATATCACTGTGCAGGGCAAAAACCCCCAACCAACCAACCAACAAAATCCCAAACCAAAACAAGCAAATACCAGAAAACAGTGACTGATGAAAATAATGTTTGTGTAAGTTGTTTAAACTGAAAGGGCAAAATAAAATGCAGAGAAGCAGCCCTGAAAACTCATGATCCTCCTTCCAGTTTTTTTCTGAGAGTTACTTTTGCCTTGGTTCCCTAAGCCAAGGAAGCTTCAGTCTAGGCTTGAGCCTACACCAGCTCTCGGTGCCTTGCTTGATGTAGGCTGGTCATGCTGTTTTAGGCGGATAACTAGAAGAGGAGTAGAGAATGACAGTGAAAAGCAGGACAACAGCATTTCTGTAGACTCTTGCGCTTTTTCAGAAACGTAAAGAGGCTGTTCCGGGAGCTGCTGCTCCGTGAACCATTTTATAGAATCCTGTGGAGATAGATGCTGTGGACATCTGGGATTTATGCAACTGTGATGACTTGTCTTTGTTTTCAATTTTTATTCCAGAAGAGTTGCCATTACTGAAGATTCTTAATGCCAGATAATCAACCTACTGCTGAATAACCATGAAAGGGGCGAGGTAGCTGCCCAAGTGTGAGATAAAAACTGATTTCAATGGATACAAAATATAAAGACGATTTATTTAGGAAGTATGTACAGTTTCATGAATGCAAACTGAATGCCTCTGACAACAAGCAGCGTCCTATTAATGATGAGTATTTGCGAGTGGCAGCGGCAGCCTTACTTTGCCTTCCCAAAATCGATCCCTTTTATAGATTCCGGCTGATAAAATTTTACGAGATGGCTGAAAACTCACTGAGATCTGTGAAATCCTCAAGTTTACATTCTCTCCATAATGCATTCAGCATGCTTGAGACAGTTGGAATTAATCTCTTTCTCTACCCCTGGAAAAAGGAGTTCAAAAATATTAAGGTAAGACATTTTATGTGTGGCTATAGTGACAACGTGATTTGTTTTTCTTTTAACACATTTCGTGCATGTCCTTTAAAGGCCTTTTTTTTTTTCTCACCTATTTGCATGATGTATATATTTGTCTATATATAGTTGGTAAACAGAAGCCATAGGAAAGTTTCTATATAAAATAAGTGAAGTTTGTGCTGGTGAGAGTATCCTGAGAGCAGAAGTACAAGTACTATCTGCATTTATAATGTAACCATAAAATAGAGGAAGAGCTTATTTAAGGTTTTTGTTCAGCCTACCCTGCTACAATGTCTTAATTTCTAATTTGAGATGCTTTCACTAGGCTGAGCGGTCAAGTTGTGTTTAAGCTCACTCAAAGTTTGATTTTTTTTTTTTTTTTGGTCTTGCAACAGCTGTTAATGGAGCACAAGTACTAACCACCAATGCATGCTTTCAAGTGGGTGCTTTGCTGAGGTTCCCACAAGTTATGTGATAATGGTAAAGGAACTTCTCTGAAAGAATTGTTTCCAGAATATCTTTTATCTGCTTGTCAGTTCTCAGTTAATGAAGTTTTGATTTTAATGTACTTTCAAATTATTTACCTATGCCAGCATCTCAGAGGGAAAAGTAGGAACTTGTATATTGCTCTGCTTAGGTGCTGGAAGTCAGATAGTGAGTTCTCTGCTGTTGATTTTTCTGTTTTATCTTTTACCTGTGCTTCTATGCTTATTCAAAACTGCTGCAGCATTTCAGTAACGAATGCTGCAGGTGACCGACGAGAACAGTTTTGAGACTGGAAAGCTGGATAAAACCACTGCTGGTATAGGTGTCTAAAGTCATTTGCAGGTTGAGTGTGCTAGTAATGGGTGTTTTTGTTTGTTTTTCTGAAAAAGTCTCTCTTTCACTGTTTAGCAGAGAACTTGAACATTATTAGAACATTTGAGAGTTCTCTGTTTTTCCAAGGGGAAACTACTTTCTTTAAAATCTCTCCATAAATCTTCTTCATCGTTATGCTTAAGTTCTGACCTTTGAAATACTGACTGATCCATTGAGGATATCTCTTGGTGCACTGCCGATACTGACTTTGGTTGTGCACTGTGGATCCAATGCCTGCTCCATACAAAGATGTGATGGGCAGGCCACCCCAGTTTGAACTGGGTTAAGAACGTACCTCAGGTATGCCACATACCAAGGATGTTTCAACTTGCACAAACTCATATCTTTGTTTTTGGGGGCTTCTTTAGTGGAAGTTCTTAACCTAATATAAAATAAACCAGACATTTGAAATGGCATAATAATAGTATGCAAGAAAGTATGCACCTCAAATACACTTGAGGCTGAGCTGAAGAGGACTTTGGTACTCCCGCAGTGATTCTGAGTCCCTGTTCTCTCTACAAGGCCCCTGCCAGGGGCAATACATGAAATCTCTGCCTTTTTTCTTTTCATGGCAGACTTACTTGTAAGTGCAAACATTTATGCATAAAAGTAAATGTCAGTGTATAGCATAGTGATTTAAATCAACAGAGAGGATGTTATGCTAATCAGGATTTCAATTTGAATGAAAATTCTCCTATTTTGAATTTGCCTCATGAGGAATTTCCATCTGCTGAGCAGGAGGGATGCAGAAATGGAGTTCATCTTGCCGCAGGAGTTGCATGTGTTCCCTGTCATCATTATTCTATTTAGTTATATAGTATCTGTCACTGAATGATCTGGATGTCTAGTCCGCCACTGGATTTGTAACCTAGTTTTCCTTTTATTTCCCCCCACCCCTCCTTAGACCTACACTGGACCCTTTGTTTATTATGTAAAGTCTGCTCTAACGGAAGATGATGTAAGGCAGATTTTGAACTACATGGGCTATGTCCAAGAACTGGGAACAATGTATAAGCTCAAAGAGCAGGTCGATGCCATTCAAGTGAAAATGGTTTCATTTGAACTCTTTTTGGCCAAAGTGGAATGCGAGCAGCTTCTTGAAATTCACTTGCAAGTGAAAGATAAAGGTTATTCAGAGATTGATGTCATAAATGAACGAAAAAATAGCACTGAAGATGTTAGAGGCTGCTCAGAAGCCATGAAACGGCGTGCAGAGTGCAAAGAAAACTTAAACACTTCCATGGCACGAATGGTACTCCAGAAATCAGCCAGTGAACGGGCCTCTAAAGATTATTTCAAGCCAAAGGTGAGCAAACCTTCTAAATCAGTGGACACATATGATAATTATTGGGAAAGTAAGAAACCACCTTTGATGAGCTCACTGAGTCTCAGGAAAGAACCAATTTTAGTTGATGCAGAAGATGACATTAAAGATGAAATTATCCGTCCGTCACCCTCTCTTCTGACAATGTCAAGCTCCCCACACAGGTGTTCAGATGAATTCTTGCCAACTTCATCTCATCACAATGGCATGCTAAGAACAAATGCTCCTTACAGCTCCTATTTTTCTGCTCAAGAGGACTTAGATTTATATACTGATCCCGATTCTAGAAGTGTGTTAAATTTTAAAAGACAGGACGCTATTAAGCCTGATGTGTGGCTGTTAAGAAATGATGCCAACCCTGTTTACCACAAACGCACCCACCTCGCCAAAGAGACAGCTTCCCTCAAGTGCCAAAACTGTGGCGTACCTTGTGGCACTTCCATTTGCCAAAAGTGTGACAACCTGTTCGGCTCTAGGCAGGAATATCCAGCAGTGAAACAGAGCACCTATTCAATCAAACCGCTTCCAAATGACGGCTTGTCTCCTGCATCTGCTTTAAGGGAGAAATCTCAGTACACGTCACAGACTCAGAGCCAAGAGAGAGCTGCTCAATTCAGTTCAAAATCCAAACCTTCAGGCACCTTGCGCTGCGGCTTTTGTAACCGATCCGGAGCTGCAAACACTTGCACGTTTTGCTCGAAAGTCTCATGTGACACTTGCCTCAATGCTTACTATTACGATCCCTGCTGTAGAAAAAGCGAGCTTCACAGGTTCATGCCTAACAATCAGTTAAACTATAAATCGTCCCAGCTATCTCATGTAGTTTATAGATAGACTTGATGAGGCTGTTTTGGAGGGGAAGGAAAGGGGGAGAGGAAAGGGCTATCCTAACTCATGTACTGACTTCACTGATAAGAAACTACACTGACCTCTTACAAAAACGTCATGTCCAAATATTTGGAACCATGGTCCAGTGATCAGGTGCCAGTTCTTGATTTTTTTGTGGCTTCACAGATGCTGCAGATACATTAGATTTCATGCTGCTATAATTTAGGTAACTCCTAAATGATCATTACTTTTCAATTTAAATGGGGGAGAAGAACACATTTTTCTTTAAAACTTGGCAGCTGTTGCATTTTAGAAAAGTGGCATTGCACATTTCTGTTACATTGCAGTCATCTCCTTGCCCAAATAAAACCATGCAAGGCTTGAAAATAAAATCTAAAAACTAAGATTCTCATTTTCTATGAGTGATGAAGCCACTGCCAGCTTTCGATAAAGTATGACTTTAAAATGTGCAAGAAATATATGAATGGCTTGTTTTGCCAACAAGGACTATTTTTTGAAGTGTGTCTGCATTTTTTGATCTCCAAAATGCAAACACCACAGCATCTCTTCCTTTTGTCTTTATATTTCTTCCTTCTCCCCTTATCTCCCGGTTGTTTATCTCAAGCTTATATAATCTGGACAATACGTGCTTTATTTTTTTGGTGTTGCCAATATCATCCTACTGGTTTTTACTGTATGGTATTTTAAAAAGGTGAACGTGTATTCATGTCACTTAAATTATGCCTAGAGTGTTGTCCTTCCAGATGGGTACTCATTTTCTTTACTTCCTGTTGCACATGTATTAAGTACTGTTCTTTGTACTGTAAATAGGTAATTTGGAAACAGTTTATTTTTAATAAATATTTAATATGTTGAGTTCTTAAAAGTGGTAAAATCATTATAACTATGAAGTCTCTCTGGGTTTTTTGTTCAGGTGACTTTTTGTTTTTCTTTGTACTGTATTTCATAGCTTATTATAGTCACTGTGGCAGACTGTTCTTGGCTCTGATCAATTTTTCGTTTTCAATCTGACTTTTTTTTTTTTTTTCCCCTCTGATAAGGCTACCACAAGTCTAAGTGGAGTCTTGTCTAAGAATTTCAGGCTTTTGGTTCTCGGTGCACTCTTTTCCTTTGTGGTTATGGAAATTGTAAGTATAAATGTTATGCTTGCTTCCGAATTCACTGCAAAGTCTGTAGTGTCATCCAGCAAGTAAAGCACTGGCCTGATTAAAAATCAGAGCTCATTTGTGACTCCTGTTGAAGTAAACCCATCACTTATGGACGTGAATCAGACAATAATATTTATCTGTATTAGTGTAGCACATAGGAACCCTAGCCGAGAACCAGGACTCTGTTGTGCTAAGCTCTGTACAGTTTCACCCCCAAACAACACCCGATTATGAATAGGCTTTAGTTTTTTATCAAAAGGAAACCCACGAGAATCCTTCTAACTTCCTTATTCCAACTAGCTAGTTAGAACAAAGCATCAGGCACCCTAATCTGATGTGCAGAATTAAATGTGTTTAAAATATCTGTAAAGAACTCTAGCTGAGATGTAAACTATGTAGTCCACTTTGCACTAAAATTATTCACTTAGGTTTTTTTTTAAACACTGTTAGAGTCTAGGCTTCTAAACTTAAATGTCCGTTGATCCCTGTGTGGCAGAAACATGCATGAATGATCATTTGTCTTACATTTTTGGGGTGGGGGGAGGGCTTGAGGTAGGTAGAAGGGGAAACTATATAGGCTAACGTTGTAAAATACCTAAAATAATTTTAGCCATAAATGGGTGTCAGAAATGTTACGGAAATAAGATGAAACCCGGGTCTTACAGAGGGCTGAGAACAATAAGTTACTATACAGTTTGCACTAAGAAAAAGTGAATGGCGTGTGTTTAGCAATCAGGGAAACTTCTGAATCAAGCTACAGCAACTGAACACAATGTTACAGGCAAGTATTGCCTTGCTGACCCTGAAGGCTGGGGTGAATATTGGTTGGGTGAATGATTTTAAGGTTTTCAAAATCTTGTATTTTTTTTTAATAAATATATATATATAAATATGACACAAATGTAGATACATTATGTATATAGTGAAGAGTTTAAAATCAATTTTAAAATACAGTCTAAGGGTGGTTTTCATTTCGGTGGTTAATTAGGTTTTGTCCATCTTCTGACCTGTGATGCCTGTTTGGCTGCTATACGGTGTATCTTCTAGTTCACAAGTTCACTTTCCATATGGCTACCACACTACAGTGAATAATTAAAACTGTGATGCCACGTAATTTTTACGGTGAACATAGCAGGGACTATACTTGCTTTGAAAAAGAAAAGCCCTGTGTATATATGTCATGGAATACTGTAGTACGAAACTGTATTGAAGTGATACCATGCTCTATTTTTGTGTATCTTACTGTATGAGGTTGCTGTGATTGATACAGTAAAATATATGCTAATTTAAAATGCAGGTGTTTTGCATCTGATTTGTTTAAATTAATTTGTTTTGAAGGAATTTAAAAATAAAGCAGCCTTTAAGAAAAGGCTTAACTCTTTTCTTAAAGTTGAGTGCATGATGCTGTCTGTTTCCCAACCGTGTTTTGCATGCAGAAATAAGCTGGTGCACAAAGGTAATCTTGGGGGCAAAATGGGCAAGTGTGAGTGTATCATGAGCCTCAGCTTGATGAAATTGGATGTACTGCCTGCAGAATGCAGAGCTTTTTAAAAACATTTATTTTCATGTCTTAGCAGCATGACTCAGTTTGTTCCGTAAGAGCATGTAAGCCAATATGTCAGCAATCTGCAGCAGGCAGACAAACGCGGGGCGGGGAGCAGGTTTCATGTGCGACGTGAAGTTAACCTACATTGATTTCCAGTCTCAACTCTCATGTCACATGCACTTTTTCTAACTGCTTCCTGGCGTAAGCTGCGTCTCACCGAAGATGTGGGACACTCCTGATGGACTTTTTGGCACTTGACTTAGGCCTTCTGGCTCCTTTTCCATCCTGTTAGCTCTGGAGCAGGATAATTTCTCAAGTTCCGAACCAGGTTATTTGTTTGTTTGTTCTTTGTGTTAAAGCATGTCAGATGAATACTTAAACACCTGAAGTGCCGTTTCTCCAAATCCTCTAATCTTACAATCTGTTGAGGTTACTGGAAGTATCAGAGATGATTACAAAAATCAGGCTCAAGGTAGCTAAAATATTCTTGCAGGAAATCTAATGCTGCTGTGCTGCTTGTGCTGATGTGTTTCTGGAGCATATAAAACAAGACTTTGCTGTCTTACACTCCTAATTATGGACCTAGATGTGTATCTGCTGTGTCCTTTGCTCTCAACGGAAGTAAAGGTTCGATATACTGTCAAATAGTTTAGATTTGACAGTTTGAACCAACAGCTGCTTAATTTTTTTTTTTTTTCTGGGAGACGACTGTGGATTACAAGCGTTTAGTGCATGTTGCTAATTATGCTGTAGAATCTTTTTAGGGGAAGAGATTCACCTTTCCAGTATTTGTTTAGAAACAGGAGCTAATCTGAGCATGGTGATAATTGGTATGTTGCCAGAGTGACTGAGAGAAAAGCCATGAGGTTACTGCAAGTTAAGGTAACATGTTGATGTACCTGTTTTGGTTCTAATTTAGTTACTTCTCTGAAATCAGTGGGAGTTAATTAGGCCTTTTAGTATGGCCATTACTGTGGTATCTAAGCAGCAACTGAGGTGGGCTACGAATGTTCCTGACTGTTATTTGTGAAGGATGTTGCTGCTTCATTCTGAAAATCGTGGGATGTGGTCGTGTTTGTCTAAAGATTTCAAGTATAGAAATGTCTTAGAGCTCTTCTACAAAAATTAAGTAAAGTTGGACATTGCAGTTACTTTTAATTACTTTTTTTTCTACAGTTGATCGTATTCTCTTGCCAGTCTGAAAACGCAGGGGCAAGGATTCGGTAATTAAATAGCTTTCTGGTTTTGTGCCCCTATACCCCTGCTGTGAAAAGCAAAGTCTGAGGGCGACCTTTTGTGTTGAGCCACTGTGTGAGAATGAGCAGACTAGTGCATCAGATCTTCTCACCCAGCGCCTAGAGGAAGGCGAAAGGTTGGAGTCTGTGGTGCCGCAGCAGCTCTTTTAACTCTGAAATCCTGCAGGCATGGCACATAATTGAAGCTCTTCCATCTGAGGAGAGATGTAGGAGAGCCAGGGAGCAGCTGCTTTGTTTGACAGGCTTGCTGTACAGATTGAATGTGCTAATATGCGGAAAGCAAGGCTGTTCCCTGCAGCATCGAAAGCTCTCGGCATTGAAAATATCTGAGCATGTTTTATACTGGGTAATGGGTCCTCGGTTCAGACCAGGATCCAGAGCCCTGTGACGAGGTGACCCGAGTGGCTCTGAGGCTGTGCCGATGGGCAGCCGCCTGCGCCAGGCTCTGTGCCAAAATCGTGAAAGGCGACTAATGTCAGGCTGTCCATGTAGAGCCGTGGGGATAACTGACCCGGAACCAGGAATTTAGGGCACATAGCAGTGCCCGAAGTGGGGCAATCCTTATAGTTTTTCCCCTCCTTCACTGCTTTTGCTGTTTTCACAGTGTGAGACAGGCTGTGGAGGCTCTGGCATCGCTGTGAGTCATCGATTTTTGGGAACAGTTGCTTTGTTGCCCTGACCCCTGCAAAAGAAAGGATCTCATCTCCTTAGGTGTCCCCGCAGGCAGGGGAGACGCTGCCTTGCTCAGGGACAGTAGGCTGCTGCCAGTTGGTTTCTGACCCAAGCTTTTTTCAGATTTTCAGGCAAAATGCTTCACCCATCTGCGCCATGCTGCCACAGCTGCCTTCCTGGAGAGCCAGGTTTGCTGTTTCCTTCCCGTGAGGAGCAGCAGGGTCAGAGGCTCTGGGAACTGCTGGTCCGCAACTACAGTCGGCTGCCCCTGCTCCCAGTCTGCTCTCAGCCCACAGCAGCGGGTCTGGCTTTCCACTGCAGAGCCAAAGGGGCTTTGGAAACATGTCTGACACCCAGCAGCTTCCTATGTTGCCTGTGCTTAAAGCCAAGCATGGACTTCACTGAACTTGGAAAGGCTTTGTGCAGAAAAGAGGTGGGCAGGTGGAAATGTTCCAGATAAAATTGAAACAGCCTGCTCTGACTTTTTTTCCCCTTAGCATCATGAAGAAATTTCTCTTGCAGCACTTAGAATCTCGAAGGCACTGCAGTCATGTTGCAGGGCACTTCAGATGAGGTTAGAGGTTGTTTTAATTGCTGTTATTTCTTTTTGGTGGATCCTTTCTTAGTGCTGCAGTTCCCTGATTGTGAGTGGTGGTGGTCATGGTACTTCTGTTCAGCCCAGGCTCTATCATAGCTATTCTTGCTTTGACATGAGAGTGTGAAATACCTTCTTACTTGGTTAATAGCACCCACTTGTTTTTCCTCTCTTATACTGGGCTTTTAGTTAATTCTGCATTGTGCAGGTCACTGCGTTGAAGACAATGTCAAAGCTCCAAGGAGCTTTAAGTAGTGCAGGATCAGACCTGCAGCGTGTGGCTGACAACTTGCATGTGGCAGCTGCTTCTGCTGTTGTGGGTGTGGGGCTGTCATGCTTCCTGCTTTAGAAATCTTTCTCATGATAGTCATACTGTTCTGAGATTTTTTTTTTTTCATCATCAACCTGCTTTAAAAAAAGAAAAAGAAAAATCAACCCACAACTGCTCATCAACTCCTTAGTGAAAAATGTTGCTTTCCCCAAAGTAAGTAGAATCTGTTTTGTAGCTTTGTTTGCAGCACGCTCTAGTTTAACTGTCTTACCTGAATTTTTTGCAGACCAGCTCTCTAAAGCATGGACAGTACTGGTGAACTGTTGTCACCTAAGCATTGATCTCTGCACATCCCTCCATCATTGCGCACGGGTAAACTCTGCTCCACACTTCACCTTCTAGCTCGGCAAGACTGAGCTTCTGTAGTGACCCAGTTGTGGATCCTTGCCAGTGGCATGTGTAAACCCCAAACCCTAATAAATGAACCGTTCATCAAAATAGATGCTGCCAACCAGCAAGCCTAAAAAGGAACAGCCTGTCTGCACGTCTTAGTGCGCCTGTGCTGACTGGTATATTTGTGGTGAACCTTTCCACGAGGCAGCTCTGTGATGGAGAGGAGAGGAGAGGCCACTTGCCCTGCCCTGTGCACCCCTGGGAGCGGTGGGTCCCACCGCGGCGCCACGGGAGCTGGTGGAGGCTCACTGACTAATAACCAGCATCTGTGTGGTCCCGTAAAGGGTGCGGAGAAACCCTGTTAAACACCCACGTTAGCACAGGGGCAGAGGATCTTCTGGAGAGCCAAGTCCTGGCATGAAGATCCACTCTGTGTTCCTAGGTGGAGCATGGCTGGGTGGCAATGTGAACGCAGCCCCTGGAAATAGCTGCATAACTGTTCCTCAGCAGTTTCTGACACTAGAAGCCAGCAGACACCTGACAGCGCTTTTCTGGCTTGATCAGGGTGTGTAGGCGGGGTTGTCTAACT
Organism: Caloenas nicobarica; assembly: GCF_036013445.1. Lineage (NCBI taxonomy): Eukaryota > Metazoa > Chordata > Aves > Columbiformes > Columbidae > Caloenas > Caloenas nicobarica. The sequence goes on from NC_088259.1 coordinate 16,369,123, forward strand.
CTGAAGCGATGGGTTTTTTGTTTGGCTAGGGGTTTTTGGCCGTGTTCTGCAATACAGCCAAGCACGCAGTGGAGCCTGTAGTTACTGACATGGAGAGGGTTGAGTTGTGACCCCACGGGTGGTGGAGGGAACGGGCAGAGAGCCACCGAGGGCAGCGCTAGCGCTCGGGTGTGCCCGAGGAGGAGGGTGGCTGTGCGCATTCACTGGCCGCAGCCAGCACAAGGTGACTCAGTGGCAGAAGCAGAAGGGGACAAGGATGCCATCTGCCACATCACCTGTTCAGAACCTGTTTCTTCAGGCTGTGTTGCTGGGGTCAGCTCAGCACCGCTACGAAACACTCCTCAGGAACTTGGTTTCCCTCGGAAAGAGCTGTTGGAGGTGGCTCATTCTCAGACCTGGGATGTGCACTGGGGGGAAAATGCCATTTCCATCTCTTTGCTTTATGCTCAGTTCCTGGCCCTAAGAATGCAAACCTGTTCTAGCATGTTTTCACACAGTGTTCAATGAGAAGATGTATTCTTATTGCTGTAACAAGCCTGTTTTATAAGCTGGCTTTGGGCCACCTCAGCAGAAATCAGTGGGCTGGATGCATATGCTCTGCCTCTCCTTTCTAGGGGAGAGCGGGGAGAGGGGCTTTATCCCCCACGCTCCGCCTCTCACTCTGCGAGAAGTAAAGCCCCTCTTAGGGCAGCTACTGTTAAATCTTTTGCTACGATTAAATTCTCTTATCTCCAGACCTTAATGACAGAAGTTTCTTGGAGAGGTATTCCTGATGCCAGGAAGGGGAATAAGCCTGCGTGTGCATTTTCTACTCTGCTTTGCTGCGAAGCCATGTGAAATGGCTATAGATGGCACTCTGGTGTTGGCTACTGCTTGTGCCTGCCTGTTTTCATGCTGAGAGGACAGAGCACAGTGAGACTCTGTCTTGGCAGAGCAAGATCAATTTGGCCAGCTTCTGAGAGAAGATGTATGTATAGCTTCTGCAGCGGACACACAGTGTGAGCAAGGCTATAGTTAAGGGTAGAAATCAAGTTTAACGAATAAGGTAAAGCCCAGTGGCAGAACAGCATCATGCTGTAGAAATACTGTTTTCTGCTATACATATTTTTATAGACAGTGCTTCCATGTAGATGATCTGTGTGCAGTCAGTCTCGGGGATCCCTTTCTTTCCCATTCTTACGCCTGCATTTCAGTGTTCAGGTAGATTCATTTGAAATGCATTTTCTACTCCAGAGATCACTGCTGTGACAAGTCTGCCATGTCCAAGTTGTCAAAGCTGCCATTTGCTTGGATTCTTGAGTGACTTTGTCCTGTTTCAGGAATCAAAGTCTGATTTACTTTCCATTGTGACTTGTAAAGTCTTGGACTATTTAGAGGCACATCAAAAATTAAAAGAATCTCTTCTGGCAGCATTGAAACTTGTGGTATTTGAATCTTTGATATGAAGATTTCTCCTGCTTGGAGAATGGTTCATTTTTATGCTGTGAAATAGCGGATGATAACTGTGCTGCTGTATGTGCTGCAGGGACCATTATATGCATTATGTGCATATGTAAAATGATGCTCCTGTCCAAGAACTTTCTTTCATAATGAAAGAGGGAAAGTGCAGTATTCAGATGTGAGTAACTCACACCTAAAACTTTTGGCACAAATTTGTCTTCAGTTCTGCTGCCTACAGCTGGAGTTAAATTGTTTCTTGCTGGTTTGGTGCTCAGTGCTTAAAATACAGCCTGTTAAATGCTGCAGTGATCTAGATAACTTTGGAACCTGGTGTCTGTCTGGTCTTGCTCTGCAGGGAATTTGGTAAGCAGGTGGGGTTGAGACACAAAGATGTGGTTTGTAGCCATCGTTCTACTTGGGTTTAGCTGCAATACTGAGGAAGAAAACAACCTGTTTTCCTTAAAGTCATTTTTGCGATGTGTTAAAATGCAGTGAGGTCTGTAAACGTGATTTGGGGAAAAGATGAGAGATCCTAGGAAGCAACATGCAGCTGCAGAACTGCAAAACCTACAAGACTTTGCCACCAAGAACTCTACCTGCTAGGAATGATCAAAACCAAATGTTCTTCGTTGTAGTACAAGCCTGGGGTATAATCACTGTATTTTGCTTCTTGGCTGTTCCCGAGTTTGTAGTCTCAGGGCAGGTTGTAGGCATCTTATGGTACTTTTCAGTGTTTAGTTTAAAAATCCTCTTTTTCCTTTAATTGTGTTTCCTGCTTCTTTTCAACAGGCTCAAAGCCTGTTGGCAAAATGCCTTTTACTGAGCGCAAGTAGGATGCTCGTGTCTTGGGAGTGAATGTAGGTTTGACACTGATTTGATTCTGCTTTTTCTGCCTGCAGCTTTTCACTCAAGCTCTCCAACGAAGGACTTTATTTCCTCAGTCAAATATTTTCCATATGACTAGATAATAGCTAGAGACAGTGTTTTTTTTTTTCCATCAGTGCTCAGCACTGTGGATTTTCTGTCAGAAATTGTATGTCCATATGAAAAGTATTCTTAAAACAAGCACTGCTTGTGTTCAGAGTGACAGGATAAAATAAAGCGATGGAGTATTTTTATTTCCATGGCACTTAAATTTTGCCCTTTTGTCCCCAGCAAAGCTTGAAGTCACAGGGAGATTGATTCATTGCCAGCAGACACCTTCCCCGTCAAACTCAAAGTCACGTCCCGGTTTCTCCGTTTGCACTCCCTGCATCGTGGCGCGTGTGAAAAGCACCAGTGCAGCTGCTGGGGATGTCCGGATTTCACCCACCTCCCCGATGGGCTGCAGCTGAAAAGTTGTTTTCCTTGATTCACTCATGTCCTGACAGGCAGCAGCTTTGCCCCAGCAGCAGCTTTGTGAAGGGGAGCCTGATTTCTAGTTCTGTTCAGTCAACACCTCTCCTATCACCAGCAAGCAAAGAGGTTTTTAAGTGGGTTTGTGATTAGGGTAAATTGCCTGCTAGAAACCTGATCGAGACACCGAACTAGCTTATGTACCAGTTGCTAAGGCATTGTCTCTTAATCATGACTGACACAATTTTATATTGAAAACAAAGCCTGGCACTGTAACCTTTGCTTTGCCGTGGTTTTATGCCAGTGGAGGACCACTGATTACAATGTGGTTAACCTGATCTGTACAACAGGGAGAGGAACTGAAGGTACAGAATTAATGTGAGATAAAACCGCAAGCGTGAAAGGCTCATTAAAAACTATCAAGCCATGAAGTAAAGAAATGTAGGAAAGAAATTATACCAGTGCCAAAGAGCAGTACGAAGATAAGGCGAGAAAGTTATTGGCCCAACAGTCCTTCAGAGAGGAGGAGAAAAAATTGGCTTAAAAATTGAGCCTGATAACAAAGTGATATCTAATGACTCTACATGCAAAAGTGACTTTTTCTTGAAATGCTAGTTTTGTATTCTAATGGAGAAAAGGTAGCTAGTAGCAAAGGAAGTTGATAGATTTCAAAGGGAATATAAATCAGCAACAATTTGAAAGTCCTGCCAAAGATCTATTTAAATTGATGCATTTCTAATGGAAATTAATCTGCCATGTGTTTTCCTAAAATAAAATAACTTGATAAGATATTAAGTCTGCATGTGTTCAAAGTGGACTTTGAACATTAAGAACGAACAAAATGAAAATTAGAGGAACTTGCTGCAGAGTGTGAAATGGCTGTTGTGCACTAATGCCTGGTGTGGGGCTGCTGGCATGTCACCTGTCCCCGCAGCGCCGCCCTCGGGGCTGGGGAGCACACCGGAGCAGTCCCTTCAAGGTCTCCTGGCTTTCCACCATGTTTTGAGCAACTCAAGTTTGCTGAAAAACTATGGCAAGGGGTGGGGTGAGCTCCTGGTTGCAGGTGGAGAGGGAGCAGCCTGGTTGCTGCGCGGGCATCGGGTGGGATGCAGCTCCTGGGGACGCTTTGGAGCATCCTGTCTGGGGCTGTGGAGCTGAACAGGGCGGAACTGGAGAGAAACTCGGAGAGGATCTTGAAAGGTAAGGGTTAAACTCTGGCCAGCTGGACTTGAAGAAGCAGGCAGCATTCAAAGTACAGAGGACAAGTGGGATGTGAGAAGCCGGGATATTCAGGCACTGGGAATTGTGGGTGGCACTGAAAAGCCAAATACGAGAACAGAAACATATATTTTAATATATATTTCCATTACAGTCACAAGCACAAATTGTGAGGGGGGAAGTGCATCTCAAGAGCAACATATGTGTTATCTCATGCCTCCATCTAAGTATACAAGCATGGGTTTTGTGTCTATTTAACATAAAGCTGGAAGTTTGGTGTACAGATGGTAGGAAGTTGGGCAACAGCATGTGTAGCTTGCAGCATAGATCTGTCTTAAATGAATGCCATCACCTAGCGTTGTTTCTCGCAAAATGTTACCCTTCAAATCCGTCCGTAGCCCACTTGCGAAGATGCTGAGCTGCCTCTTAAGCACAGAAGTACTCAGGAAATTAAAGGCCAAGCCAGCCTGACCTCAGGCGGGCTAGGTAAGGATCTAGTGACGGTAAAATGAGATGAGAACGCAAAGCAGTGGCAGAAATATGAGTTGATAAAAATCAACTGGCGTGGCTAAATCTTGTCAGACAAGTGTAGTGGGGTTTCTCCTCCTGCTTTTCAGGTGATGACGCAGTGAACAGAGTTGCGCACGAGAAGCGATGGACACGGACATCTGCAAGACGCTTGACACAGCGAGGCACAACAGACTGGTGGGTAGGATTAGTAGGTACAAAATGTGCCTGGGAGACACCAAAGGTGAAAATGTGACTGTCACGCTGAGAAACTCATTGCCTGCAGATTCCGGAGCCATGCAGACAGGTAATAAGCAGAATCTCATACCACACTGTGGGAGAAATAAATATTATTAATGCCATTTGCAGGTGAGGAGACAGAGGCCCAGTGAGATGATTCATCAAAACAGGACTAGAAGTAATGCTTTCCAGATTAATTTCATTAAGATGATGTACAGTAACTGTGTTGGTGCATCCCTGCTCCAGCCAGGTTGTGGGGTACTGAGAGAGGGGATGAGGCTCTACAGAGAGCCTCACTCAAATTTCAGGCAATTTTACTTCAGAATTTTTTTCTGTGCCTATTTATGGTGATTTTCTTAGGCTTGGTCAGATTCATAAAGACAATCTTGAAAGAGAACTTATATTTCAATCTGCTGTTATTGAGGTCAAATGTTAGGAGCATGCTTTTAGGGAAATATCTCTGACCTCGTTGATTGTGTTGTAGCTCTGTCTTTTCTAAAGCTGACACTGACTGCTTGATGAATGCAATTGAAATCAGCGCCTTTATTCTCTGCTCTCCGTTTGCTCTCTAAAATTAAATGCTCTTGTGGTCTGAAGGAAGCCAAGAGTGGTAGTTGCAACACTTCAGCTGTAGCTGGCTGGCTTGGAGACCTCAGCTGGTCTTCACGAATTTTGCACCAAGTGGGGATGATAACGCCCAGCTGCCAGAGCTGGGAAGCGACTTGTGAACTATCCGCAGTGTTCAGTCCCTCTGAGCCTCTCTGTAAGGGGCATGAAACAGCCTCCTGAGCTGGTTTCCATTATATTTAAAATTAATCTACCTGTAGACCTCTGGTTTTAGCTGAAATAATCCCCAAGCTGTCCTTCATGGGCTCTGTTCCTTCACAAATGATCCTCTTGTCTCATCACTGCTTATTTTTATAGACCTTTCCTTGTGATATACATGATAATTCTTTGAGATACTGGTCTGTCACTTACTGAAGACTATAAATTTCTTTCAAAATCTTTTTTGTTGATTGTCCTGAATGAATTTTGCCCAGCAGCTGCTGGTATTCCTTTAAAATTTCCCATGGCAAACCTGACAAAAATATCACTGTGTCAATAGCTTTGAGGTTTCGTATTCCTGGGCCAGTCATGGGCCGCAAGTCACATCACTGTTATCCGTCCTCTTGAGTGCTTACCAGTAAATGGGTTTAACAGCAGGATTTTCACAAGGAGTTAAATACCACCTCTGTCAGTGAAAGGTTTTATGTCTAACGTAAGGAAGCACGAGTGAGGATTTGTACTGACCCAACTCTTTGTCTCAGTTATGGGCACTTCGTGTCACCCCAAGAGCTGTAAAAGCTGCACTGTCAGTGCTGTGTGATGGAGGTAAGGAGGCAGTTTCGGTCACTTGCCTGAAGTGACAGGACAGTTGGGCAGCAGAACTTGGAGCTGTTCCTGCGGGTGTGTGTAGTGAGGTCCGTAGCTTGCCGTGCAATGCACAGGGTGACACAAGAGCTGGAAGAAGGTGGCTGTGAGAAATGTCTTTGTTTGGGAAAATGAGTTCCCAACACAGGCTGAGGAATGCTGGAAAAAGGGTTTATCCAAGAGTTCTGTGAGGGTGATATTGTTAGTGGGAACGTGATAGACTGCAGCCTCTGACTCTGAGAATTATCATGGAAATCAATGTCAAGATAATTTTTTCTGTGCTTGCAAAGCTTCAGAAATGAAGGCTCCACTTGGGTTTTGGCCGAGAGTTTGGCTTGTGGGCAGTGTTGCCCACCATCTGATCTCTGTGGACTTCTGTGCCTTGAAAAAGAAACAACGTGTTATTGTCCTTTGAGACGGGATGTTCTAGGGATGCGGTTTGTCTAGAGGCTGGAGGAGGCGGCTCGGAGCAGGGCCCTGCAGGGCTCTGAGCTGGCTGTCCTGCAGTGGTCAGGTCCCTAGCCCGCTGCCAGCTACGTCATCTTTGGGTTTGATCAGTACACGCATTTACTTTGGTTGCACCACACGAACAGTGTGTGAGTAAGTAAATAATTGTTTAGAATGGCTTGTTTAGTCTCACGTGGCCTTCTTCGCCCATACACCATGCCAACAAAGGAGCGAGTCCTCCCAGGGGTTGCTGTTTCCTTCAGCTCCCACCTGAGGCTTCTCCATTAGCTCGGACAGCTTTGTGCGCAGTTGCGCTGGTAGCTGCGTATGGAGAATGCCAAACGAGGGCAGAGGCGAATCCCTAGCAAGGATGTCGTGCAGGTTCTTGCTTTGGTTCTGATACCGCGCGGTGTTGTGCTCTATACGTGACTGGCAAAGCGGGTAATTGTGCCCATCTGCATATCAAGACCTTTCTGCCCTACCTGTGGCCGTTTGGTTGCTGCCCCTCGTGCTCAAAACAGAGCTGTCTCTTAGGGAACTCCTCGTCCTACAGCTGCTGGCACTGGCCTGCACGGCAGAGATAGCGTTTGCATCTGGTGCTGAGCCTTTTGCTGCCTGCAGATATCCTGGGTATCGGACACAGCTGTTTGGACAGTTCTCAGAGCCATTAATCCAGGCGAGTGTTGGGATAGTTTCCTCCCAATTGTTTCTGCTCTCCCTGGTCCCATGAATACAACCGTGGAGTAATTTTTCATTCGACTGAAGGATGAGGCTCCTTTCAGCTCCCTGACAATGCAGGACACAGCAGCATTTGGCTGGGTCAGTGCAGGGGGCTGACTCGCGTTCCGTGCGACCTGCCCTGGCAGCGAGACCTTTCACAGGGCTGTGCTGTTCCCGCTCACTCAGATTCGTGACCGTGTCCCCCTTCACACAGCAGTTTGAATTCCCATCTCCCGCTGATGTGCTGCAGGGGCTGCCGGGGCTGCCCAGGGTCGTGCTGCCTCCTCGAGCCTCCCGCCCCTCAGGTGAGCAACTGTGGGGCATAACAGCCCGAATTCCTCCTCTCCGTCCCCTTTCCCTGCTGCTCACCTGCTGGGGAGGTGATGGAAAAGACACTCATGTCTGAAACACCACGAAGGGCAAGGCCACCCCCGAGTCTCCATCTTCACTGACGAGCACAAGGTGATTATTCAAGCCTCTCTCTTTCATGAATAGTTTTGATATTGTGTTTTTTGAGCACAATATCCTCAGACCTGTTTTGCCACTTAAGCCCTGGATCCCTGATCCCTGTCACTTTATTTTTGCCTCTCCCGGCTCGATTATTGATGAGAGCAATTTGCAGTATGTGCTGTTTTATTCGACAGAAACAAACTAGGTGTACAAGAGAGAAAAGTATTCCCGTCCTCTTTGTAGGGGGTTGAGCAATGCGCTTCCAAATCTGTGCACACAAGCGCTGTCATTGATTCACGTTTCTGCGGACGACTCTGTCATTTGCCTACAAACGACTGTGGTTCTTCCAGGCTTTGCTACACCTCAGGCTGCAGCTGGGCTTCATGTTCATGCTATGGAACATGTTCCCAATCTGTATCTGTCGTCTGTCACTGCTACTTAATGAAAAAGCTAAACATTGCTTCTCTTGCAGGCTTCTCTAATGGTTCAACTTTAATTTGCTTGTTGCTCACTGATTTTGCTGTTTAGGCTATGATAAATAAAAATTAAACATTCGGAACAGATCTCTAGCTAGTGATGTCAACCCATTTTGCAAATTTAAATTATACCTCCCAGAATCCCTGCAATCTACTTTCTTCCAAGAGGGGAAACTGAGATTCCTGATACTGGAAGCAAATCTATTGCTGCCAGCGCAGGGTTACTGGTCATGGTCCAGTTAATGTCCCTGTGTGCCAGCCAGGAGCTGGTCTGAGCTGCCAAGGACATCAACTGAAAGCTCTGGAAAATGTAGTTGCAGCAACTTAAGGCGATGCCAACCATAACTGTCTGCTCTGATCCTGTGCCGGACATGAATGTCGCTGCAGCAGAGACTGCAGGGAGCAGCAGACTCCTCAATGTCAGCCCCTCCGTCAGCTGCACGTCCCGTTATAAACCTTCTTTTAGCTGAAACCCCTGACTTTGCAAAGAAATGGTTCAAGTGTGGTAGGATTTCTTCTTTCTCGGCTTTGTGCTGAGGGTCTTCTCGTTTGAGAGGTTTCTGCAAGGCTTTGTTCCTAGAAGTCATTGGAACAGAAGTGAAATGTTTCGCCGGACATGTGGATGTGCCGCTGCTGCTGCGGTAGGTGCAAGTGATGCATGTGCACAGGTTTCTCTTCCTGGCATCAGTGTTCAGTGTGTTAAAACCATGTTCAAACTCCATAATTTTATGCTGAAGGGGAATTATATTTTTCTGTGGTGTTCAATACCTGAGTTTCGCACATTCCTGGATGTTAGTAGGTGTTAAATAAGTGTTGTCTTATTACAGTTTTCTAATAGAAATGCCCGTTCCTTTTAAAAACTGAAATGTGTGATTAGAAGAGTTGTATGAGTTTAAGTTCAAGGTGTAGGCTGAAGCTTTCATTGCCTGTAAAGGTCACTCATGTAAGTAGGAACAGCTATTTGTAGGCAACATTATCTGCCAACAATACAGGTTTCATGGACATTTTTCCTGAATAATTACCTGTCTTTATACTGTATTCAGTGCTGCCATTGCCAGAGACCTTTAAAATGGGTGTAACCGTGTCTGTTTTCATAAAAAAGGAAGAGAAACACCATGGTTTAAGCCTTGAGGCATAAAATTGTGATTCAAGACTCAGCTCAAGCCAAGGAGATCACTAGGAATGAATTAAATGCCATTACTAATCGGGAACAGGCCACTTTCAAAATTCTTCAGCCCCTGGGAGTCTGTGGGTTTCAGGATAGTCTCAGTCTCATGATTGACTGCAACGATGTAGAGTCTGTCCTGCTTCTTAGTGCTTTTATCAATGGTGGAAGTGCTCACAGAGGATACTGGATAACATCATCTAATTTTAAACTAAAAGATTTGTACCACCAAAGCACTAAAATCCAATAAATTCACGAATGACCTTCCAGCTGTAGTGTGGTCAAAATCTGAAATGGAAATCTCAACCCTTTCAGCCCTTCACTTCTTAAAAACAAAACAGATAAATAGATGAAAAGGACCCATAACAGTTTGGGAATGTCGGGGGTCTGTGCTAAAATGACACTTGCTGCCTCGGTGACGGATCAGTAACAAGGAAAAGCCTAATAGCATTTTAATGTAGCCAAAGCAGCTTGTGGATGTTTGTAGCACACCCAGAGAGCTTTCTGTCCAAAAGGCAGAAACCAAAATCTCAACCTTGGCCATTAAAGGCACCGTGATGGACTAGAAGGGCTGGGTGATTCCCTGTCCCTGCAGCACAGCCCGTAGAGGATCCTGTCTGGTGCAGGTCACCCAGAGCTGTCACCGGTGCCAGCACAGCCACCTCGCCGTGCGACGTGCGCTGGTTGGCCGCAGATGTTCACACTGAGCAGCGTCGGCCCGAGGAGCCGGCTGGGGCGTCCTGAGCCGGGGCGGAATTCCAGGCTGAGGCTGGAGAACCTCTGCGAGCTGCTCACTGGGCTGCTGAGCGGGACGCCCTGGGGGCATTGATGGGGACGTAACTTGGGTCCGGTTGAAGGCGGCATCTCTGTGTGACAGTGACTCCGTTTGACTTTGTTTATGTGGCCTTTGGTGGAGGAAGACCGAGATATGAATAAGGGTTTAAAGATTTGAGCTTTAGGGGCAAGGCGCACAGTTCATGCCGCCTTCTCGGGGATGTTGGTTTAGTTAGACCTGTCTGTGGTCATGGCAGGTGGTCTAGACTTTTATGTTATTGAGGAAATAAATGGCTAATTAAAAATTCTTTAGTTAGATTAGTACCAGATGTTTAACAAAGCACTGTTTTAAACATCTGTCCAGCCGCCTTAGCAGAATCCAGTTTGATAATGCAGAGTCCTACTGGTCTTCAGTTTGAGAAAACATACTTGACAAAGTTTTCATTTTTGGATCAAGTTTATGTAAATATTTAAAGATTTAAAGGATTAATAGGACTTCACATAGCTCCAGAAGCACTCTCCCACTTCACAAGTACAAGTAGTGTCTTTTTATGCACAGCAGCAGCCTCCGAAGACGGATGACAGCTCTCAGTTTGATTGTCAATTACATGTTTATACTCTGTTTGACAGATAATTTTTTCATCATGGTTTACTCTTCCTTATAATTAGATATAGCAATTAGAATATCTTATATATTATGCTGGAATTTTCTTCTAATGATGTTGTAGCTGGATGGTCTCTCAGACACCTGTCCCCCAGCAGAGTGAGCATGGGAATTCACTCTCCACCACACCAATCTGTTTCTCTCCCTCCTACCCCCCACTTTGAATCATTTTAGTCTCCTGGTATTGGGGAACTTCCACTGTTTTCCCGGCATATTCCCTATTCTGAGTTGATGTTTGTTTGTCTTATCTTCATTTAAGTTACTTCCTTACAGATCTGATCAGCTGGCTTGCTATCTTTTGTGGGCAGCAGCATACCTCCTCCTTTGTCTCAGAAAACAGATGCTCTGCTCTGTCTCTTTGGTACCCCCAGGAACGCGTTTTCATTTCAATATCAATGCAAAAAAATGGCCAGAGATGGAAGAAACATACAGAGAACTGAGCACCTGGCAGCACTGCCCGCAGCTCTGTATCCTCTTGTCCCTGGCCTCTTAAAACCAGGTTTCCGTGCTCGCTCCCGCAAAGCACGTGCTGCAGTGAGGCTGAGAACTCCCAGCCAGAGATTGCTGCTGGGACGGTGTTTGGCATCTGGGTTGATATGCAGAAGAGAGGCCTGGCTGTGTGTCTATTTTCCAGGTACAGTTATTACAGCAGTAAATGAACTGTAAACACATCTCCGTAATGAATGCTTGTGTCAAAATTCCCGGTTTGCATGGAAAAGGTTGTAGTATTTGCACATACAGATTAGGTGCACAATTATGTAGTTTAAATGACTGAATGCACTGGTAGGCTTACAAATTCTTGCAGTCAGTGTGTTCCAGCACAGGAGCAGAACCACAGGGAAGGATGTTGAAACACAGCCAGGCTGGTGGTTCTCAAAGTCTCATCTCCTCCTTATCTCCAATACTATCAGAGCTGTGCTGCCAGCATTTTAACGGGAAAGGGCCCTGTGTCTGGTGGCGAGCTGGTAGTTTCTAACAGTCAGAGGGATCTGAGTTTCAGGTTACTTCCCACCATCTGAACTGCAGAAATGCAAAGCCGAGGCTGGGCAAGGACACGGTGCTGCAAAGCTCCTCAGACAGGTAGCAGCCGGGCTGCTGTGTCCCTTTGTCACCTGCTGCCAAAGTGACCGCGGCAGCCTCGCCGGGCCAGCTGGGGAGCAGCAGAGCCTGTCTGCGGGGAGAGCAGCTGCCGAGGAAGCAGCAGCAGGGAGTGTAACGGTTCATCACTGAAGCTGCAAAACAAGGCAACTTTCGTAGGTTTTTGTCACTGGGTGGAAGCTTTAGAAGGTGAGCCATGTTTTTCTTTGGCTATAACGTGACTTACTGGGTTTCTCTGGACACGTGTGCATGTGGATTTTCTTTCCTCACTAGCTTTCCTTGGCTGAAGGAGAACCCAGATACCCACTTTAAAGAGCCATAGTAATTTGACTTCGTTTCTTTGATTTTTATATTCAAGTTCTGTGTAAGAAAAAGAGCCCATAAGCTTCTTTTGCAAGTTGGAATCTGGAATGCTCGCTCCTAGGTGTGGAGGCTGGTGTTGTTAAAGCAGAGGTCCCACCAGCTGCTGCGATGGCCTGGCTCACCGGTGAGCAGGGAGTTCCCCTGTCCCTGGGCTCGCTGCCATTCCTCTCAGTTTTCTGCAATTATGCTGCAAATTGTGCAATCGTATGCTTAAAACCCTAAATGTTTAATTACATGAAAAGGCTTGTTTGATTTGATCAGCACAGACTTACAAAATCACCTAGAGAAAGTGTCTTCCCACAAGGAAGCTGTTGTTGACAGAAGAACAGTTAAACAGGCACTTAGAGAGTTAAACCCTGGTCTCTTCTTGGGGCATAGCTGAAACCGAGACCTTAGACCAACAGATCTGCTGTACAAAGCCACCTCAGCTGCTGAAAATGGGCTCCAGTGGATTAGGAGAAAAACCAAATATTTACAGTCTCGACTTTTAACACAGACGGTGTAGATGTCCTCAGGATGTATCCAAAGAAGAATGAAAAATTTCTGGTTAGCCTTTGCCTGTGCGGCAAAGGGAGAGACAGAGAAAAGTGAGGCAGGATTACAGTCCCGATGCTGTGATTAGTGTTGGTGTTGAAAGGGGAACAGGGTGCTCTCAGTCGCCTGCCCAAGCACAGGCTGTTATCTGCTTGGCAGGTCTTCTCCACTTCAGACTCTCCTGGCTGGCAACCAGAAATATTAAATTTGGGACAGATGACATTGTGTAGGTTTGACATATTTCTTCTGTTGTCTTTGTAGCTCTGCCAGCATCCTGTGGCCGTTTGCTGTCAACTGGGCTCTTGTTCCTTTGGGGAACGGAGAGCTTGAATATTCATTCTTTCTGGTGGTTTTTTGAGGGAGAGAGGGAAGAAGAAGAAGGGAGAGCTTAAAAACAAAAATTAGATGGTTGAGATAACACAGGCTATGCTGGAATCTCAAGGATTCACAGCAAAGAATAATGCTTCAGGTCAATTTTGATTTCTAGAAATCAAGCTGTTGGTTAAATCCCAATTCAAAAGTGCTCCTCTAAAGACTTGCTCTGCCTTGACTGTTGCCATAAAAAAGCAATGTTGAAAGCGTGTGGTAGGTCCAAGTCTAAGCATGGCTCATTGTGTGCTTAGGCTTTGAGAAAAGAGCTGTTCCACAAACAGCCAACCTTATGAACTTTGGTTTTCTGTCCTGTCACCTCCATAACCCCTGGCTCCTTCACCCCTCTCAAGGAATCTCTTCCAGACAAGAAAGGACTAAATAATCTCAAAGAATTCAATCCCTTTTCCAAATCTGGGTGAGAAGGGCTGAATGAATGAAGTGCTATTGGGGAGGAGCAGTGTTGCTGAGGAAAGACAGACTAAGCTGGAAGGCTGTTTCCCAAGGAAACTGCTTAAAAGATAATGCAATTGTGCAAACCTACCCACCGAGTTCAATAACTGTTTGCAGTCCCTGTGCACAGCATGGAGTGGGAAGTGCCGCTGCTCCTGTTCGAGCTCGTGACTCTGCCGAGGACTCTGTGTGTCCCTTGGCGTGTCACTGAACGTCCTGCTTCAGGTCCATCCCAGGTGAAAGGGAGAAAACGGGGCACATTCCCTGATGGATGTCGGGCTCTTTGGGTTAACGCTGGCCATGTGGAGGGGACTGCACAACGGGGCCTCAAACTTGGCTGAGGCCTTTGTGTTTCTGGAACACAAACGACAACTAACTTTGTAATAATCTCAGTATGTATCTGTTTACATAGCTGTTTAGTGCATAAATGTTTGTCATGAAGGTTCTTTCCAAAGTACGTAGAGTACGTGAAGCTATTTGCTGTGCTATTGCTGTCCATTTCTCCAGCTTCAGGGTTCCTTTCTGAAGCAAATTTGAGCACCTAAATCCAAGCTAATCAGTTCCTGACAATATTTGGAGCTCTAAAAATGAACACTAGGGTTTTTTGTATTATTCCCATTTCTAACTGGCAACCAAGGGAAAGGTCTTGGTGTGGAGATATTTAACAAAATGCGTGGCTAAGTGATGGTTGTGACTCGTGTTTCACCAAGCAGAGACAGGTCGAGTTATTTAGGCGGAAGACAAAACCCAGCTCCGATTGGCAGCAGGCTCAGCACAGCGATCCCCACCTCCTCGTCTCCTCTGTCACTCCCAGCATGTCCTTGGAGCACCTCACGGCACAGCATGGGATCGTGCAGGGTGGCCAGCCAGATCTTCAGCGAGAGGTGAGTGAATTGCCACCCTGTGTCCCTTGGGGAGTGGAGCGATGGCTGAGAGGAGCCAAGAGAGCACCTGGGGATGCTGAGCCCATGGGGCAATGCTTGAAACTATGCTCCTTGTGCCTTAGTTTCCCTTGCTATGAAAATAGCGGCTCTGATGTGTTAGCGGGGATGTGCGGCTGGGGTGAAGGGTGCCTGGGCTGAGTGCTCGGAGGGGAGCGGGCTGCTGGGGAAGGACGGTGCCCAGGCCGAGCTGGCCCTGCGGCACAAGAGCTGCCCTGGCTGGGGCGACCGGCGCGGGCAGGGCAGAGCCCCGATGCAGGCAGGGCAGAGCCCAGTGCGGGCAGAGCCCGGTGCGGGCAGGGCAGAGCCCCGGTGCGGGCAGGGCAGAGCCCGGTGCGGGCAGAGCGCCGGTGCGGGCAGGGCAGAGCCCCGGTGCGGGCAGAGCCCGGTGCGCGCACAGCCCGGGCAGCGCGCGGCGGGGCGGAGCTGTCCGCGGCCGCGGTGCTGACCCGCGGTGCCGAC
This sequence comes from Caloenas nicobarica, assembly GCF_036013445.1. Lineage (NCBI taxonomy): Eukaryota > Metazoa > Chordata > Aves > Columbiformes > Columbidae > Caloenas > Caloenas nicobarica. The sequence continues at coordinate 16,384,189 of NC_088259.1, forward strand.
CCGCGGTGCTGGCCGGCGGTGACAGCCGCCGCGCTCCCGCGGCCGAGGAACTCGCGCTCTCCCTCCCGCGCCGCCGCTGCACCGCGGAGCTGCCGGGGGAGCCCCGGGAAGTTTCTGTCGGCGGAGAGCGGAGCGCGCTGCGCCGGGGGCTCCTCCGGGAAAGGTAAGAGGGGCCCGGCCGGGGGGAGGCGCTGACCCGGGCATCCCCGGCACTGGTGCGGGGGGGACGCGGTCCCCGTGGGTGTCTGCAGGTGCAGCAGGACAGGGAGCACGGCCCCACTGCGTTCCCGGGGCCGAGAGCCACAATTTGCTGGGGGGTGACGGAGCACAGCACCGGGACAGCGCATGTCCCAGGGTGGGCATGGGGGACCGGCAGTGCCACCTCTGCTCCCCGCCTGGGCAGCCTTGGGCACTGGTGCGTGTGTGACACATCTCACCAAGAGCTGTACGGTGCGCAGGGGCATGGGGTTGCACCCCCTCCAAAGGGGTCCAGGGCGGCTGACGGGGGGGCAGAAAACAGGCTTGTTTTGGCTGTAACTGATGCAGATGCACAGCCCTGGCACAGGAAAACCCTGTAGTCTACAAAGTGATTTCTGGAAGTGGACTGAGGGCTGCCTTTCCTTACACTGCAACCTGTCCTTCAGATACCGAGCAGTCCCTCAGCTATGCTCCTTTGCTCTTCTGTGACTTTTTAAGGCTTGCTTTATTTGCTAGGCTGGCAGCAGTGTCTAAGCTTCCCCTGTGCTAGGAATTGCAGAAATCGATTCCTGCTATTTACTATTGAAAGGGACGGAAGGTCGGCTGAGTTTCCAGGCTCACCAGGTTTCTTCCTCTTCTCCAAGAAAGGCTCTGGCTTTGTGGTACGTAGGCTGAAGAAAAGCAACTGTCCAAGTCTGGACAGGAAAAGGGCAAACCCAACAATCTCACAAAATAAAATGCAGAGTTTTTGAGGTAGACAGAGTGCATGTGATCTGTGCAGCCATGCCGGTGTCCTCCCAGGTGCCAGATGTGGACATGGGATGTAGGTTTAGGTTTGATTCTTCCTGTGAACACAATAGGGTCTGGGATGCAGAATATGAGGGTTTCCTGGTAATGTACCTGTGGCAGCAGCTGCTTGGAAAACTTTATCTCATTTTGAACTCTGATTAAATTGAGGGGAAAGGAGCTTTCACAGTCTGTCTCTTCTCAGAACAGAGTCTGAGCACTGGAGCTTAAATCAAATTTAACAGCAGCTTTGTATGCCCAAAGACTACGTGGCCAAGCAGTTTGATTTTAAAAGCTGCATTGTGCTGGCTGGGTAGCCCCAAAGGAGCCATTCTTGTCTGAAGTCCCTCCCAGGGGAGTTACAGATTTAGTTTTGATTGAGCATAGCCATGTTTTTGAAATGGTTTTGAGTTGGAAGAAAACTCCAGCAGCTGCTTCTGTCAGAAATGAGTGTGAACGTGTTTAGTACCTGCACTGATGCTGCCGCAGCTTGTGATTCTCCGCTGAACACAACAGCACAGGGAAAGGCTCACTGGAGGGAGCAGCTCAGGTAGAGAGAGGCCCGTGGGCAGGTTCCAGCAGGAAAGCACAACCAGAGCAGGTTTGTGAATTGGCAGAGGAGCAGGTTACACACCGGCCCGTTTCCACAAAGGTAAAAACCATGTAAGCATCTCCTGGGATGAGGAGGCCCCAGCATCCCCCTCCCAGAGGAGCTCAGGCAAGCACGCCACCTTCTCATCTGTCTGGGGGGTGAAGGCTTTACAAACCCCCAGTGAAAGCAGCAGCGGAAAGCCTGACAGTTCGGAGTAGTGTTTGTACTGATCCTAGTTCGCTTGCCTGCGTGCTGCACAAAGCTATGGTGAGTTCACAGGATCTAGTTTATTATTTACTTTCAGCCACAAAAATGATAGCTCTCCATGTCTCCATGGAACTGATTTATTCTTCATGTGTCAATGACATCATATCTATCAGTGCGAGAGATGAATTTTTATCATTTTCTGTATTACAGTGAGAGATGTGTACTTTACAAACAGCTCAAGCACAACCATAAAAACAAGGCCTATCCCAAGTAATATGTCAGAAATAGAAGTTCCTCTGCCCTGGGTTATTGCTACTTTTTGCCAGCTTGATCTCACGGGACACTTGTAGCTCCCCTGATGTATTGCAGGATGGAGACCTGCCAGGGATCTGAAGGAAATAAAGTCCTGCAAGCTTTGCCAGTTCTCTCCTTCCTTTGCTGCGTGTGTGCACGCACACTGGCGAGCAGGAACAATTCCTTCCAGGCTGTTTGCACTGGGCCCTGCCCTGTCTCGTCACCGGTGCAGCTGTGTGACCACAGTCTCTCCTTTTTCCCAGGCTACATGTTCTTAACACACGGATGCTTTGCTGAAGCATCTCAGAGAGGTGGTGTGCATGTGCTCTGTTCAATGTATCTGCTTCCAAGGGCTCTTGAGGAAGAATGAAATATGGCCTAGGGGAGAACTATGCATTATGAGAATCTCAGGAATGATTTGCTCGGCCCTAAATAAAGGTTGCTTCCAATTAGGTTAATGAAGGACATCATTCTCATGGCCAGAGTCACTTGGTCTTCTACAGGGAGGTATAAATTACCTGTTCCTGTACCATGGACACTCTTTACCCTCCAAAGAGCACAAGAGAGTAAGGGAAACTATTTTCATCATGCTGGAGCTCAGTGCCCCAGACAGAACTATAACTGTCTGACGGTGCGTGCACTTATCCCAAAGGCATGGCCCTGTGTCTTAGTACACACATCTAAAATGTGCCTGTGGGACCGCTGCCCATTTTTATCAGTCTGTGGTGAAGGGGAAAGAGCCACTTTCTCAAGAAATTCTGAAGAGAAGCGTAGAAGCTGATGAGTACGTAGCAAAACCTTCTTCCTTCTTCCCATTCCACATCCACAGTGTCATACTGTGAGTCTAGTAGGTTGGTGGTTTTCTAATAAATTTAACTTTAGCATCCATTAAAATGCTTTGGCACACAAGGAAGGGAGAGGTGGGCTCCTAAGGACATTTGTCACAGAAAGCACAGTGAGGTTGGATTTTCGTTAGCTTGAGGTGGGCTCACTGAAAAGCAGCAAGTGGGACTATATGAGCTGTAAACATCCCATAGGTTGTGTGCCCACCTAACCCATGACAGCCATGATGTAGGCCAGAGGAACCATGGCCCATCAGTATTTGGCTGTATGGGCCAATAACACAGAGAATGAAGAACTATTGGCAGGATCTCTTGGCAGTTTGACACCAATTAGTGTCTTAAAATACATTTACACTCAAAGATGATTTACTTGTTACTTCAAGTAATTAGCTCCTTCTGTCTGAATGCAGCCTTGGATGTGAGGTGGGCATTTTCACCTGATTACAGATAACAAGGGTGATTGCTCTGTTTGTGAAATCCATGTCAGCATAATTAATGTAAAGAAAGTCTCCATCTCCCGCAGCCCTCAGCCCATCCCATGGCTCCCCAGCCACCCCACGGCAGTCAGAGGTCAGGCAGGGACCTGTGCTGGGGGTATTATTTTTATTCACCTCTTCCCCATAAGGCCATATCTGTTCCAGCTGGCCCTGTGAACAATGGGCTATGGGGCAGGGCCCAGCAGCCCAGTGCCGCTGGCGAGGGTCACCCAGTGCCATTGCTGCCCCCAGCTGTCCCCCAGCTGTCCCCCGGCAGGGCGCTCCTCAGCTCCCCGCAGTGTGCAGCTGGGACGTTGGGGAAGGCGGCAGGAATGCTGTGTGCATTAAACATCCCAGCAAGCAAGCTAACAGCTATCGAAACATATAATTAAACCATTATTTTCTCCCGCCCCCTGTCCTCTTTTTTCATCACCTGAACAAAATATTTTTCCATTTATTTGTTATCAGTGAAGGGAATGAATATAGCGAAACGTGTCTGCTGTTCTGCTCCACTACCCCCTATTAACTTTCCAAGCACTTGGGAACCTTTGGCTCAGCTGCACAAAATAACAGGGAAATGAATTAGGCCCATAAAACTCTATGGTTGAGTCAGGCACCCCAAGAAAGGGAATGACTTTTTACTATTTTTTTTGTTAATACATGTGTTCACCTCTGAGTTCTTCACCTCCTGCACGGCTGGCAGCACGGATCACATCTAGTTACAGCCGAAGAAGGAAGGTCCCAGCGGGGCTCAGTGATCGGGGTGACAATTCCTTTCTGTCCCCAGCTGTGGGGTCTCCTGGGCGGGGGTTTGATGAGCAGCTTGTTCCAAGTCCCTTTGTCCACACCAGCCCTTCTCGGCACACGCTGTGCTCATCTCACGGCAGAGGCAATTAATACGCTGCTGCAATGGCACGTGAACAGGTCTTGGCTGCATCGCAAGGACAATTTGGGCCAAGTCTCTCTGCCGATGTGGACACAGGGACAGGCAGAGGCATGCAAAGGACGGCGCAAGCCTGGAGGATGTGGGGGACTTTGCAGAACCCAAAGCTTCCAGCTCTGAGCAGCTGGTCCCTGTGTCCCAACGCGCAGCCCCTGCTGCCATCTGTGCATGGCTGAGACTTGCAAAGAAAATTTAGATCCAAAGGCTAATGCATCAGTAAAATCCGTAATTGACAAAATGGTAATCAAGTGAGATTAGCAGCCTGGTCTTACGATTGTCCTCCAGCCCAGGCCAGCGCTGTGCGCAGCGCTACCGAAGCAGGTCCCGCAGCGGTGGGGCCGGGGGGTCCCACGGGGGGTCGGATGCTGCTGGCCTGGCCGTGGCACCGTGCCAGGCATGGGTGACAGAGCTGTCCCCCTGCAGCCGGGGAGCCGAGCGCTCCTTCCTTAGCCAAGATTCACTCTCACTTGTATTTGTGTCTTGCTCTGCAGATGGGAAATACGTCCAACGCCTCTGTGTTCATCTCCACCTTGTCGGAGAGAGAAGACCTGATTTTTGGCACGCTCTATTTAGTCTTTGGTAAGGAAAGGTGGGCTGTTTTACCCGTGTCCCTGCTGCAGGCAGCCCAGTGCCTGCGAGAGACATTCAGGCCTTTTGCAGTCACTGATGCTCCCAGAAGTGGTCACTCATTAGCAGAATAATCCAACTGGCCCTTCCCATGTCAGCCCTCCCCACGTTACTCAAAGGGATGATCTGGCCAAGGCTTGGTGACTGCATTCCCCTCTCAGGGGAACTGCAAGTACCTGTCATGCTTTTAAATATTTGGAAAGTTGACAAACAAGCTTTGAGGAACGTGTTGTAACTTCTGCTGCAGCCGCATGAGGTGAGATGGCTTGGGACTCTGTGTTAGCGTTGCCAGCTTCATGGCTGCTGGAGGTGGTTCGGACCTCCAGCTGGCCCTTGCTTTCCACAGAAGATGCTGGTCAATGTCCTGTGGTTTGCACTTGGCACTGAAAAGCCAGTGGGCAAACCTGAGGGGCTGGGTCGTGCTCTGTGGTGGCTTAGCCCTGGTTGATGGGGGCCAGAAGTGAGTGGTGGGCAAGAAAAAGCGAATTTTCTGAGCCCTGAGCACATTGTTTCCCAGATGCTAGAGGTTTTTCATGCCTGCGAACATGGGGGACCCAAGGGGTGCTCACCCCACTGGGGCTGCCAGCAGTCCTATAGGCACCTCCAGCTGCCAGGAATTAGTAATGCTCATCAAATGTACTTAGTACAGATGTGAGACTGCTCTGTGGGAAAAACTCCTCGTGAGGCTGGGAACAAGGGCACACATCTCAGTTCTCCACCCTCCAGCAGCTCCAGAGCCCTGGATTTGGCCAGGTCTTGCGTGGGAATCCTGTTCCTGAGAGGAACTTCAGTGTTGGCTGTTCAGCAGCTTTGGAAGCTGATTCTTACCATGATGTTTAATTTACAGCCTAATCCATTAGGGAGAAACTCTTGTCCTACCCAGCCTGCTCCAAAAGAAGCAAAGATTCCCCTTCTGAGGACACTGAAACCTCTTTTCAATGAAAGGACAATTACGTAATTAAAAAAAAGAGTGATAGCCCTTGTTATAAAATTTTAATCACCACTGTTGTTTTAAATGCATTAACAGCAAACAAAGAGCCTTTTTTGTTTAGTCTGGATTTTCCTTGATCTCTATAATGCCTTTCTTCTTGTTTATTTTGTTACCATGATAGTGGACAACACGTACTCACAGGAGTGACACTGCCAGGAAGAAATTAAAAAGGCGAAGGAGCCCAGCTCCTTGGCCTCACATCAGAGGAGCAATCGCACAAAGCTCCCGTTATTTATCCTGCTGGAAGGAAGTTCCCTCTGGCTCCTTCCAGCTGGAAGAAGTGACTCTGGCCAGATCCTCCTGCACCCGGAGGCCATTGCAGTCTCATCCCATCGCTGCCCTCCTACCAAACACCTCTGTAGGAGCTCAGGAAGGGGAAAGGATCAGATTTGATGTAAAGCAGCTCCAGATGTGCTCACAGAGCTCTGCAGGTCCCGCGGGCTCCCCTGCTCAGCCCACTCTGGACAGGGAAGCCTGCAGCCCTTTCCACCCTCTGTAGACATCTCCGGTGTTTGCTTCCAAACATCTCAAGATGATTCTGGCTCCTTTCCTGGCTCTGTTACATACAGCACTGTTCCTCTGCCTTCTCCACAGGCATCATGTCCCTCTCTGGGAACTCACTGCTCCTGCTGGTGGCCTATCGGAAGAGGTCCGTGCTGAAGCCTGCTGAGTTCTTCATCGTCAACCTGGCCATCAGTGACCTGAGCATGACAGTGACGCTGTTCCCCTTGGCCACCTCCTCCTTCTTTGCGCACAGGTACCCTGTGGAAGCGGCTCCGCGCCGGCCGATGGCCCCGGGCACAGCTCACAAACCGTGTTGTGACACGTGGAGATCGCTGACAGGCTTTCCCTCGCAGGTGGCTCTTCACCCAGGCGGTCTGCACCCTTTACGCCTTCTGCGGGGTCCTGTTTGGGCTGTGCAGCCTCACCAGCCTGACGGTGCTCAGCACGGTTTGCTGCCTGAAGATCTGTTACCCAGCATATGGTAGGTGCTGGGATGTGTTATCTGATCTGTGCTTACGCCCCTCTCTGTTAGCGTAACGGGTTTTTTTCTTTCCTTATGGGCCAGATCCACCTCTTCTGGGAAAGCTTTGCCGCAGGGCAGCCCGTTCCCAGTCAGTACATGGTGCTGCAGACTCTGGAGGCTTTTATCACTTGTGTATCCAGCCCCTTCCACCTGCACGGGGCTACGGAGCCCCAGCACCCTGTGCCCATGACCGTGCGTGCATCTGAGCCGTCCCTGCCTCCAGAGCCGGCTTTGCTCCAGGGCTCAGGAGCATCGTCCAGAAAAGTATCAAGGAGGGTGTCCTGCCCCTGTAGAAAAGTCCCAGCTGCTGTATCACAGCAGGTCACAGGGTTTTGAACACCCATACACAGCCCTGAGCTTAGGCCAGAGCAGACTCTGCATCTGGGAAGCCACAAGCTCTGGCAGCACGAGGAAGAGCCGCTTTCCCTTGTCCCTGCTGGGAGAGCCACAGGCCGAATGTATTTAATTCACTGAAATAATGAATACAGGAAGGCTGGGTTTGCAGCGTTGTAGCTCGCTTCTGTAGCCTATTTTCACCTGGACTTCCTCCGCAGAGCTGATGTGAATGTTTGCAGCTCTAGGCTTGGGCACCAGCTCTTTGTGGAGGGCATGGACTGCAGGGAGCACTCGAGGAAGCGAGGGGACCCAGGGGTGTCCCCTGCACAGTTACAGCTCCTCCTATTCGGAGTTGCTTCTTTATTTCCTCAGCTCAGATCCTAATCCTCCATCTAGCATTTATCTTCAGAATAGACTCTGGATTAAAGACCAAAAATAGAAATTAAATGGGAAATCAAAGATATTAGTTTGATTTGCAGACCTGCACCCCAGGGTGCATCCTCAGCCCCTCTCCCCTGGTTCGCTGCCGTCTGCCCACAGCCAACATGCTTTGTCCTCAGCAGCTGACAGTGTCTCAAGGACGACGCCGGCGCAGAGGCACCTCGGTTATGTGCCAGCACAACAGCTCAGGAGACGGCTAAAAGGTGGAAGGAAAGATAAAGATAAAAGCGGGCTGTTCAGAGGCAGCCCAGGTACTGGTGGCTTTTCCCTGCGCAGGTTCTGCTCTCGAGATCAGGCAGCACTCAGCACTAGGCTGAGCTTATCTCCCTGTGACACCTCAGCCCGTTTCCCATGAGGAAATGTCTAATCTCAATGTGCTCTCAGTTGCTTAATTTCAAAGAAAAACGTTACTCCTGTGTATGACTGAAGATTTAGCACTTCATACTGAGCTCTTGGAAGATCAGGGAGCTTTAGATCGGATGTGGCATGGGACAAAAAGGAAAATAAACCACCTCCCCCAGCGCTTCAGTCAGCCAGAGAGGAAAAGGTCCTTCAGATGACAGTGTCTGGGAAGGCTCTGAGCCGTCCTGGAGCCACCGCTCCGCCCGTACCCAGGCTGCTGCGGCCGGGCAGCCTCCTGCCCCTCTGTCCCGTGGGTGCCACCGTGTCCCCGAGGGGACAATGTCCCCCCACGCCACCAGCAGCCACACGGCGTCCCAGCGATTGCTCCTGAAGCCGAGCGAGGCTGCACGGCTGATCCTGCCGCTTGCCGCACAGACTGGTGCAAACTCTGACGTTTCTGGGGCTCCTTACTCTGGCTGCCCGGCCAAGTGGGACAGGAGGATGTCCGTGTGTCCTGGGGCCGGGGGTGAGCGCTGGCACAGCTCTGCTGACTGCACGGCCCCTCTCTCCACTGCCACGGGGAACCGTCCTCACCATGATCCCTCTGCCACAGGCAACAAGTTCTCGCCCTGCCACGCCGGAGTGCTGCTGCTGTGCGTCTGGGCGTACGCCCTGGTGTTCGCCACGGCCCCCTTGGCCGAGTGGGGCAGCTACGGCCCCGAGCCCTACGGAACGGCCTGCTGCATCTCGTGGAAAACCTCGAGCAGGGAGGCCACGCTCTACATCCTCGCCCTCTTCATCTTCTGCTACCTTCTGCCCTGCCTCCTCATCCTCGTCTCCTACTCGCTGATCCTCTGGACGGTGCGGGTGTCCCACAGAGCCGTCCGGCAGCACACGTCGCCCCGGCGCGCGGCGCGCAGCGTGCACAGCCTGGTCCTGAAGGTAGGGGGGCTCGGGGGGCTCGGGGTGCCCCCTGCCCCAGCCCACCGCCCCGCGGGCGGGGGAACGCGGCACGACTCGTTGCCGGGGTGTTTGCTGCTCCCAGTGAATTCTCCAGGTGTTTGTATCAGTGTGGGTAATAACACATTTCTCCTCATTTAAAGCCATCATCTGGAGGAGTTTTCATTTTAAATTACATTGGAAAAGATCATAAAAGGAGCCTGCATGAGTCATTGTTCCCCAGACTACAAGCTAATACTATAATTTACCAAGGATATGTCAAAAAAAAAAAAAAAAGCGGATACCCTTAAAAAAAAGAAAAAAAAAGCCTAGCTTGCAAACCTGGCCTCAAAGGAAACATTCGTGTCTGCCTAGAGGAGGAGAGTCTGAGCGTGGTCTGTCTCCAAAGCCTCTCGGTCAGGCTGCTCCGCAGCACACAGATTGCCGGGGGGATCTTGGGTGCTGCCAAGAGGCTGTTGGAGCCTGGCCTGGTCCCAGCTGGGTCGCCGGGTGGTTTGTACCCTTTTGCTGCGGTGGCTGAGGTGATTCCCGAGTTTCCCAGGTGGGACAGGGCGTCAGTCACCTGAAGAGAGCGCAGGTCGACGTGCTCACCTGGGACATGCTCGGTTGCTGCCCTGATGCCTGACACCCCAGTCTCCAGTGGAACGGGTCCAGAAGGATGAACACCTTTCCCTGGGGGCGTGACCGGCTGCTCGGGGCCATGCTGCACGTGGCTGAGGTTTTTTTGGGGGTCAGCATCCCGTGTGTGCCACAGGAGGCTCACAGCATCTCCATCTCCTTCTCCTCCAGCTGAGCATCGCTGTGTGCCTGGGGTTTCTGGCTGCCTGGACCCCTTATGCCATCGTTGCCCTGTGGACCGTCCTCGGCGACACCAGCCAGGTGCCAGCACTGGCCTTTGTGCTGTCGGCCGCCTTCGCCAAGTCCTCGACGCTCTACAACCCCCTGGTGTACCTGCTCTTCAAGCCCAACTTCCAGAAGTTCCTCTCCAAGGACGTGGTGCTCCTCCAGGCCGTCCGCACCCTCCTGTGCTGCGGCTGCCCGAGCGCCGCGCTCCAGCCCTTCCCGTCCTCGGGCTTCAGTGACCACCCTGGGGCTTGCAGAAACTGCAGCGACGCTTTCGAGTGTTTCAGTAACTACCCCAAGTGCCACAACCTCGCACGGGTGCGCGGCAGCTCGCCCCGGCGAGCTCCCCTGGCCGTCCTGGCCGATGGAGCTGCTCACCAGCCAGGGCTGAAGGGGACGGTGCAGGTGATGGTGCTCGTCACACGGAGAAGGTCGGGCCTGGGCGCTGTGAATATGGCGGGGGAAGCTCTGCCGTCCGATATCATGAAAGACCTCCTCTGAGCCCAGCCATGCCCCTACCAGTGCACTGCAAAACAGACCCAAATGCAACGTTTCTCTCACCTACGTATCCGAAGGGTCCCCAGCATGTTCTGCAGGTGAAGTGACATGAAAATTTAAGACCAACCTTGTCTCCTCCTCGGGTTTGGCTCTTGCAACTCTGAGCCTTATCTTTGCACTTGAGAAAAAAAAAAAAAAATAGACCCCCAGTGCCTGAAATCTGACCAGGGTGCAAGTCCAGGGTGCAGTTTCTCCTGTGGCTTGCTCTCTGGGCCCTTGGCCTTTGTTTTTCCATCCTGGTGCTCTGATGACCAAGAAGGAACTTGGTTGTCTTAAGAAACTGTGCCTGGCAGGGCGGGCTGGGGGCAAGGAGGCCCCGAGAGGCATCTTCCCCCCAGCGCCAGCTCCTGCAGCTCCTGTTGACCACGTCCTTTCCTGCTGGGAAGCAGGACCACATGCTCAGCTACCTCACCTGGGATTACAAAGCATCTTTATGTACCTCTCAAGAGACTCTCTGCAGGCTGGGTTACACCCCTCCCTTGATTTGAATGCAAACCCACCACTGTCCTATAGATCGAAATGGGGGGTGGTCTTTAGAGTAAGGATTTGGGGTTGAAATAATCCTGGTGCCAGTAACAGCCATCCCAGGTCGTGCTCTCCAGGCGCCTGGGGCTGAGCTCGGGGGTCCCCGTCCCAGCACCGAGCTGCTCCGCGTCCTGCCCGGGGCACGGCGGGGCCGGTTCTGCTTTGCACAGGCTGAATAACAGTGCTGAGAGAGGTTGCTTATGCCCCGCAAAATTAAAAGATGCATTCAAAGTGATGAGAAGAGTCAGTAGCAGAGGTGGGAGACGTGCTGCCAAAACCACAACCCCTCGCCAGCGGTGCAGCATTAAATTATGGACTTGCTAAATGGAAATAGTGAAACGTTTTCTGCACTGAGTGCTGAGAATCAGCCGCTGCCCCCGATGCCGTCGCTGGTTGTGCTCAGCCTGCCAGCTCTGCCTGTAAGCCGACCCCGAGCTCTCCCTCCTCCCGTTGCTCTCCAGATACAGATATTGCTATTTTTAGCAGTCGCTCCCAGAACTGGGATGTATCACTGCCTTTTCTTAGTGCCGCTACAGCAGCCTCCTCTCCTCTCCTCTCCCTCTCCCTCTCCCAGCACTGTGCAGACCCGCTGGGCAGGGATACGGGGGGAGACGGGGATTGGCGGGGGGCAGATGGCAGGAGATGCCCAACATAAGTCATTTAAGCTACAAACGTGCACTGCTGAACCTGAGCATTAAAAATATCAATGTTTCTGGCCTTGATGTGATGGGCCGATTCTGGCACAGGTGGCAGAGGGGCCAGCGCGAGCCCTGCGGTGGGGAGGGCAGTCGCTGCAAGTGGGGGCACCCAGCGAAGGGTGCTGGGGTGCGGTGCTCCCGCCCTCGCTGTCCCTGCGTGTGCCGTCATTACTCGCTGCTGCTGCACAGCTCTGATTAGCGCACGACAGCATGGCCGTCGTGGCTCCTGCTTTTGTCCCTTGGTCATTTCATAGAGTCATAGAATGTCCTGAGCTGGAAGGGACCTACGAGGATCATCAAATCCAACTCCTGTCCCTGCACAAGACAACCCCAAAATTCACACCATGACTTCCACTGACCCACTTTAACTGGCAGTTTTGCTGTGACAGGAGGGGGCCTGTGACAAGAGAGGGTTGTCAATACCTCTGGGGCGCACTTGCATCTTCTCAGGATGGTTTTGCCCATGTATGATACCCGCAGGTGCAGGTTTTTGGGGCAGGGCAGGATTTATGCACAAGCGCCAAGTAATAACTGAAAGGCCATGCAAGGCACAAACCCTCCTGCCTTTGCTTCCCACTCCTGCTATACAAACCTCCCCCCACAGCCCAAAGATGTGCAACATTCGCAAAATGCTGCAAACAAACCAAGTAAAATCAGGGCGGCCGGTGAAGAGAGAGGACAGAGTTTGCCAGGTGGGTGCAGGTTTCCAGGAGGGTCGGTCCCTGCCCGGGACATGGCTGCTCGGCCCCGTCCCACCCGCGGCTGGGGCTCCGCTCCCCGAGCCTGGGCGCTGCGGCACGCGGCGGGTCACAAGCACTCGGTGTCTCTGCCGACTTGTCATCGTGTTTCAGAAATTGTACATTTTTGAAGTAAATTCACTCATGCAAAACTGCCATTTGACTTGGTTCACTTCTGTGTTAGCGGGATAAACGGCAATGTCACTGCTGTGCCGGGGGCAATGGCAGAGACGGGGCGCGGGGACTCGGGGCGAGCAGGGCTCCCCTTCCCCAGCAGCTGAGCCTTCTCCTGCCGGGGCAGGGGATGGGGCGCCGGGGCAGGGGATGGGGCGCCCGGGCTGGGCTGTACCCTTGAGCTGCCACCTTGGCCCAGCCCCAGCTGCACCCGCTGCCCATCGCGCCCTGGGAGCGCCGGAGCCCCGAAAGGAGGCGCGGGGCTGATGTCCCACCGGAGGACAGGAACACGAAGGGCTGCTGCCATCTGGGGGCGCTGGGGGCATGGACACCCTGGGGTAGTCGAGGGGCCGAGGACGTGACCCCGGCCGGGCTGGTGCTTTGTGCTGTGATGGGCTCAGGGGCACAGTGTGGTCCAGCGCTGCGTCCCCGCTTTGCTCACCAGCCCCCCCGCCTGCTGCTTTGTCCACTGCTAGCCAAAAAATACCGCGGTCCGGTAATCACCTAAAGGACACAGGGAAGAAAAATCTGCAAGTCCCTCAAGTCCTTTGTTACTCCAGGAACACCCCAGATCAGCATTTTAATCTTTAGTTTGGTGTGAGAGTGCATAATATTGAGAGCATGTGACACTGACTATGCTTTGATCTACATCCATGCGAAACACTCCTGCTGCTGGGGAGCCCAGGCAGCAGCACTGCAGCCACTTACCAAAACCAATTTAACAACTACCGTGCACTGTGGCCAGGCCAAACAGCAGGTCCAGGGTCACTTCCCTGGCACGACCTGGGGCTGCCACGACCCAGGTGTTTGCACCTGTGAGGCTGGACCTGTGGCCTGGGCCATCCCCAGCGGCTGCTGATTTAATCAGTGACCCCAGCTGGGGATGGTGCCATCAGCTGCCGCCAATTACCCGAGTACAAGAGGCCGCCCCTTCCTACAAGGCCAGGTCCGGTGGTGGTTGTTGGGGTGAGCCTGTGAGGAGGATGGTGGCTTCATCCCTTGGGGCTGAGGTAGGGTCTGTGCTGGTTGTTGTGGTCTGTCAGGGTTTGGGAGGTGGTCGCTGGTGGTGAGAGCCGATTTGCTTATCTTGGGGTGCTGCTGCAGCTTGGTCCCCAGCTCTGAACTGGGTGGGAGGGGGTTTGGGGTGCAGGGATGTGTCGCTGGTTGGTAGGAGTCTGGTCCTGGTGCAGGGAACGAGCCGGGGCTGCCTTGGTCTGGGTTTGGTGCCTGGGCAGATAATGGCTATCACATTTGGTCCTTTTATGGCATCTTTTAGATTAGGCTGGGGAAACAGCCTATAGATGCTTTAATGTTTAAAATATATGAGCATGTCTTGGAGCGGTTGAGTTAAAAATAACATCTTCTTCATGATGAAACGGAGGCAGGGAAGTCTGGGGGTGTTTGCTGCATTTGGCTGGTGAGTCACAAGCAGGGCTGGGGTCTGGCTCTGGGGCAGCTCAGGTCGGGCCTAAGCTGGCCTCTGTGTAACGACCCCATACCAGCGACTGCCCCGCCACTGTCTCGGTGCCCGCAGATGTGTCACTGCGGGGGACAGCAGCGGTGATGAGTCTGCAGGACGTGCTGGAGCCCCATCACGTGCGCTGTCGTGTCCCATGGGTGAGACCTGGTGGGAAATCAGAGGTAGAGACTGGGCTTGTGGCACAGCAGAGCGGGTTTGCTGTCCTAGTGAAAAAAGCCCTGTTAGTTTGGTGAACGGGATGGGCTGGAAGAGCTGGAAAAATAACTTCTGGGAGTCTCTGAGCTGCCCCAGGCTGTGCCCTGGGTTTGGCTGCTGCCCCTTTGTGTGGGTCCTCAGTGTCCGGAGAAACAGCCCCTGGCTTTGCCGGCTGGCGGAGCCTGGGGCTCTGTAATTAGCAACATCTGTGTTGTACCTCCTGCTGGTTCCAAAGTTAAGAGAGCATGAAAACCCCTCAAGTTTACTCTTGCACAAATTTGCAGATTACACTAAGTTAGGATGGGGCTCCTAGTGCTTGTAGAAGGAAGATTAGAGCTTAATATTGGCCTGATAAAATAGGAAATTATCTAAAGTTACTGCAAGGAGAGTCAATCAGGAGACAGATGATTTTTCATTTCGAAGCATGTAACTTTATGTGAAGAAATCCAAACTGTGAAAAGACTGTCACAGGAAAGTCAATGTATTGATAAATGAGTATGAAAATTGGTCACTGAAATAATGGTAAAAACTTCCACTGCTTCCAATTGGTTAGTGCATAATTTGAGAGAGAACAAAGCTGTCGTAATTCCAAGTTTTGACAAATGTAATATTTCCTTAGATTTCAGAACAGTTGCTTTTAAATTAAACCATTCAAATTTTCTTCAATTTAATTGCTCCAAAGCGATTTCATTAGTTCTAGCTATGTCATTTAATTGCTTCAATTTAATGTGTAAAATTATTCCCAGCGAAGAGCTCATTCGCTGCCGGAGCACTATCGCTAATTGCCAGCAGAGGGCGGGAAACGACCAGTTTGCCTTGCTGGACGTTCCCGAAGGGCTGACCTGCCGGCGCGGCCCCGCCGGGGATTCGCGGGTGACCTATTTTGCCGGAATAACCTTAGAAATTAGAGGCTATTTAATATTTCAGCGTGACTCTGGTGTAACACGAAACCCAGTGTAACAGCACCTAGATCCGTGTCCTCCTTCCCGTGCCAAGAGAAGCTCGCAGGGACCTTCCAGCCAGCCCTGGGGCTTCAATGTTCAAATCTAGAAACCGAGCGTGACCGATGGGAAACTCCAGTGTAATGAACTCTACTGTTGTCTCGAAGGGTGAAGGAGAAGTCCGATTTTTAAATTTTATTTTCAGCACAGATCCTCTCCCTAGCATAAAGCAAGCACTGATTTCTTTCTGGCCAACACCAGGAGCTGAGTTCGTGCCCCGTTCAGAGCCCACCGGAGCGTGTTTTGGCTCCAGGATGAGCAGAGAAGTTCTTTGAACTAAGCGGGTGGGGAAAGGGGGGACAGGAGCCCTGTAGCAAGCTGTGATATTGTGAAAAACTGCTCAGACAACATAAGGTTAGGATTCTAAATACATTCTTGAACTTTTATTCGTCCCAGTGGATAAGTGGTTGATTAAAAACCTTGGTAGCAAAACCAGACAAAAAAATATAAGGCTCACGCTTCCAGCAACAAACATGTGCACTTGCATGTCAGATTAACGTGCAGAATTACAATTCACATTTCAACAGTTACTATTCCTCACAAGGAATTTGGGTTGGCAGTGAGAGGGAACTGCTGCATGTGTAACCATGGCAAATGTGCAACAAACACCGCGTGTCTGTTTAGGTGCGTGCAATTCTGAGCAAACGGCCACGTAGAAAAGGTGAAATGATACTGCTGATTTTTGAAACAGTGTAAGCAGAAGAGAAAAATCCTATTAATAAACAGGATATCTTAATGAAAGCTGTTTGGCATTTCCCAACATTCACCAATGTGCAATATTAACCTTTCTGTACCTGGATTAGATTTTTGTACAGTCTTCTTCCTCATGTACATGTTTAGTTTAACAAGTGAATAATATGGAAAATGCTGCATTTGCTTCTGCTAGAACTTAGAAATTCCACTAGTGAATTCTGGAGTGTTAGGGACACTTCACAAATTAGGCAAAACAAAAGCTCCCATTTCCTAAGATTTGAAGCCAAAGCACCAGCAAGGAGCAACTGCCCATCACAGAAACCCAACTGCAACTGGCTTTAGCCAAAGAAAAACAATCATCAAAACTGGAGTTTCAAATGCAGTTCTGTACTGTGTGATACAATCCCCCATCCCCCCAGACCATGTCATAATCAGTACTGTGGCTAGATACTTCTGTATAAAACAAAATCCCATAAAACAGAAATTAAGAATTTCTTAAGTGACAAAACCACCAGTTTTCAGAGGTGCCTCCTTGTGTGTACAATGCATCTTCTCTGGACCCATAATGTGCAAATCCCATAAATAATAGATTTATTCCAGTCTGATTCACTTAGTAGTGCTGAAACAAATTCACAGTATAAACTGTCAAGACTCTTCATGCTGTGAATGTGTATGTATATATATTATATATAGAAAACTAAAGTGCAATTCATTCTGTCTTGCAGAGTCATACGGTGACTTTGTACTTCAGCGTATGTTTACAGCAGATTTCATAATAGAAAGAAGACCCCCCCGTTAAACAATGTAATCATTTCACGGCAGATGTTTCTGCTTTTCAATGGGCTGCATGAAATTTGCTTTGCTGTAAAATCTGAACAAAAGGCTATTTGTTCAGTCCAGTGTCTGACACTTACGGGTTTCCATCGCTGACTAGTAATATCAAGCATAGGACATCTGCAGTTTTATATCTAAACATGTAGCACAAGACATGTCTGAAATCAAAGTTAATTCATAGTTTTCCAGCTTTTGCGCAGTCAGACTCTTGATACTTAAATCCTCCTTCTGATGCTCTAATGATACAGTGGTTGTACTTCTTCCCTGGTCTGCTACAGCAGCTCTTGCTCATCATCTTCAGACCCTGAGGGTCCTTGTCGTACCTCTTCATACCACTTGTTTGTGAGGGTTTTCATCTGTATGCGCCCGTGATGCAAGTCCTAAGGCAAAAGCAAACCAGAAAAGTTTGTCGTTTAGCTACAACACTACTCGGAGCAAAACAGAGTAGTTTAGCACATTTCTTAGGAAATAATCCACTCCTGGTCTCTAAGCATGCAAAGCAATTCCGCTCCCTACCAGAAAATATTTATCAAGTGTTCAATCAGTAATTACTTCCACAGATGAAGTTTTTGATGCCGGGTATCACTACCTGTGTTTTCTAGCCAGTCCTGCTCTGTGGGTTTCAACAACCCTAATGCTGTCTGGACAGCCTGGCTCTGAACCTCGCTCCTCTGTGTGTCCAGGGACAGTGGGAAATCTGTGGCCTGCTTTGGTGATTCACACGCTTACTTTTCTAGCCTTTGGTTGCAATCTGGATGGAAGCCCATGCTTTTGGCTACCAACTATGAATCGGACGCTTACTCTGGTTTCTTGTTCCTTTTTGGGTTTTCAAAAAATGCCTTTAGCTTTTGTGGAAAAGTCCTGAAAAGCATTCTTATGAAAAAAAGAAAAAGGTACAAAATAAGAGGAAAAATAGTATGTTTGTGCAGGCTAGGAAGATGGAATGTGCAAACTTTACACCAAGTGATCAACTCCACAGTAAAAGTGCTTAATTCTATGGCAAATTGAAAAAAAACCCAACTATATGGCCAATGAGTCTCAGGTTTCTGAGGTGTGGAGTGAAAATGGTGGAGCACTTACATCTCTCAGAGCCATTCGGTGTTAGGTTACATGTTCAGCCAGGTGTCATTTTGCATTTGCAGCTTCAAAGTCTTGGTCTCCCAGTGAAGAAGTCTTAAAAGGTTGCAATTCTGCTATGTATTTTCAAGATAAAAACTGCACTCTGCAGAAAAATGGCAGTTCCAGAATTGACAGGACCATGTACAGCAAAAGGCACCAACTTTGTGTGGTAGCACTTTAAAAACTCCGTATGAGTTGCAGCAATTTTCTAGCGACAGTAGTAACTAATAACTCCTGATACTCTGCAAGATTAGAGGGGAGTTCAATAAATCCATACACCTTTTAAAGTTTAATTGTGCCCTGAGAGATGCTCATTTAATCAAACCTGCAATTTTCCAGTGCAGCTTTTCATTACAGCTGCTCTACATATGCACAAGTAACGTATTAGATGGTTCACTGTTCCTCACGCAGAAGCTGCATGGCTACACTGTGAGCTTCAAATGGTACAGAGCGAAGTAACAAACAATTCTACCAGAGTTCTTTTTCTTCAAGAAAACGAGAGACTTACTTCTTGTGTGAGTCTTCTGGTAAAGAAAGGATTCAAATACTTGGCATCAAACCACATAAAGCCTTTGAGGTCCTGGCGTTTTATGTACTGGGCTTCATACTCCTCCTCTGTGAGCTCTGATAAATGTTCAGATTCTATGGTATTTCCCTGAAAAGATCACAAATATTGGAACAATCTGAGAAATATGGCAGTCATCCCTCCCACTTGCTCCAGCCCCCTGCTCTGCATTCTCCCTTCTTGCAACCAATTCCCATGCTGGAACGAAATGGAAATTATCACCCCAGTCTCCCAGAGCTTATGGCTGCATTGATCTGTCCAGTTGTTGATTCCCAGAGCCACTTAGCTTCCCTTTTCATGTGGAAAGTTAAGACTTCCAATGTTCCGTATTTTGTATTGTTACTATTGCTGAGAACAGATATCTAATGTGCAGGCTTTCTTTTGTGAGCTGCACAATGATTTTATCCAGCAAGAAACAGTTTAATGTCATTGTCTCACTAAAAATAAGCCCTGTATCAGAACATATCTGATCTCTGTGCTCTTCCTATATGCACCTCCCTGCTTGGACAGAGTAAGTTAATTCTGAAGACTGGAAGCTTTATGAAACCTCATACTAAGAGGAGCTGTTCTTCAGACCTTCCAGAACGATACCCTGCATGTATCATTGGATGGTTTGGGGAAAACCAGGCAAATGCTCTGGGACACTGTGCTACTTCAGCCTTTTGCACATGAGGTTTCAGACTGGCTGCTAGTTTTCTTCAGTATTCCTGCTTAGCCAGAAATCACTTTAAAATAAAACCCAGACAGGGGGTGCTGTTGTTACCACCTTCTCATGGCCTTTGCTTTGACTTTTTCAAAAAAATTCCCATCTGCCTTTAATGATTAATTCATGACTCACACTGTACTAGCTACTCTCCCTCTGTATGTGACTCAATCCTCTATCATCTGCTTTATGCTTTTGCAGGGGTTACTTTAATTTGTATGGATCAATTTATAATTAGATTAAGAGCCTTTATTTCTCTTCCCTTTGTCCAAACAGTTATTTGTGTAAACAGTAACCAAGCTCTGTCTTCGGGATATTTTAAAATGATATTGCTTGGCTTTTTCCCGCTACACTTTGATGGCCTTAGTTTTACTTTTTA